>NW_027316500.1:6782163-7052163 GCF_026437365.1 Eucyclogobius newberryi | reverse complement strand
TGTTCAGCTGGACGTCCATGCTGCAGGTGAACCTTCTCTAACTGTTCAGCTGGACGTCCATGCTGCAGGTGAACCTTCTCTAACTGTTCAGCTGGACGTCCATGCTGCAGGTGAACCTTCTCTAACTGTTCAGCTGGACGTCCATGCTGCAGGTGAACCTTCTCTAACAGTTCAGCTGGACGTCCATGCTGCAGGTGAACCTTCTCTAACAGTTCAGCTGGACGTCCATGCTGCAGGTGAACCTTCTCTAACTGTTCAGCTGGACGTCCATGCTGCAGGTGAACCTTCTCTAACAGTTCAGCTGGACGTCCATGCTGCAGGTGAACCTTCTCTAACTGTTCAGCTGGACGTCCATGCTGCAGGTGAACCTTCTCTAACTGTTCAGCTGGACGTCCATGCTGCAGGTGAACCTTCTCTAACTGTTCAGCTGGACGTCCATGCTGCAGGTGAACCTTCTCTAACAGTTCAGCTGGACGTCCATGCTGCAGGTGAACCTTCTCTAACAGTTCAGCTGGACGTCCATGCTGCAGGTGAACCTTCTCTAACTGTTCAGCTGGACGTCCATGCTGCAGGTGAACCTTCTCTAACTGTTCAGCTGGACGTCCATGCTGCAGGTGAACCTTGTCTAACTGCTCAGCTGGACAACTCTGAACTACTATGTTATCTAAAAAACTAAATGAGACAGTGCATGTCACACCTTTATTTAGTAGCGTGCTGTTTGACGCTGGTCTTTCCAAACTGTATTATTGATCTTTCTCACAGCTTCACAATTATATTGACATTTTTTACAAAGTAAAATATTACAAAGCTGTAAGGCGTAATTAATAACCTCATGCGTTATTGACTGGCTCCTTTTTACTCTGGTAAGTAGGCTCAGAGTTCAGGACAACACATGTTCAGAGAGCTTTCTCCTGAGTTTTTGTGAACATTTACAAAATGTGCAGTGGTTTATATGTTAAGGTGAAAATGCCAAATTCTCACATGTATATGGCATATTTGGATTTGTCTTGTTTTGAACTGTATCAAAGTTACAGTTTTGTTTTGTGCTTTAAATTACGTCATGTCTGTAAAAATGTCCTTTCACCGCAGAGCCCTCTCTTTAAACTATATGACAGAGTATATAGACTTCAGTATTCCTCTGCCTTAAGGAAAACATGGCTCTGACAGCTGCCCTTTCCAAGTGTCTGTCACTCCACCGCATCCATTCAAAACATGAGAAAAGAAAATAGTGAAATGGACAGTCCATATCTGACGGCCGCAGCCTTGACAGACGGCCTCAAATGAAACCAATATTGAGGAGAGCCCACTGAATTGCAGATACATCCACTTCATAAAGACAGACTGAAGCAAAAGTGTTACTGGACAAGTGGCTGCTGCTGAGGAAACGGGATGAATTGTTGGAGCTGAATTGATCAAAGCTGGAAATACCGTTTGCGATGGAGAAATATATGGAATGAAAGAGACAGACGATTAGCATAAATGGTATAATGATGTCTATATATGTGAAGTACGGAGAACAGTGAAGTTTGGGGCTAAACCTGGAACTAGGGCTCGGCGATGTGACCAAAACATGAATCCCAATTGAATTTTGTCTCATTAAAAACTATAAATAGCTTTCAATATTTCTTTTCTGTACATAAACAATACAGAATTTGAATCATTGCCACTGAACGCAAGAAATTGGCTGTTTTTTCTTTCTCGAAAGTCTAAACTCTGCTCCAGTCAACATACTTTTACTGACAGAGAATAAACGTATCAATTAAAAAGACCCAAACTGATCATTCTCGAGCTTGATTCAAGTTTGTGAACGCAATGCGATTAGAAACAGGTCATTTTAGGGCTCGGCGATATCATCGTTCTTATTGCGATTGCTTTATTGACACGTCGGTCTTTACTAATCACAGTGGAGTGTAGATTAAATCGAAACCTTGATCCAAAAGAGTACGAAATATTGTGATGTACTGCTACATTTTGAGTCGTTTAGTGTCTCAGTCAACTATATTTTACTTTGGTCAACAAAAGGATTATAAGGATTCATATGCACAAGAGCAGAAATAAAGAGAAATCACAAACTAGTGAGTGTGGCTGATGTTTGACTTACAGTTTAATCTGCCTTTTGCACATATGAATTTGCCGTTAGTTATGTCCGGACTTAACCTGAAAATAGATGAATTTAACAAACTTGGCACTAAATGGGACAATTTCTTTTAGGGTTTTCTAGGCCATGACTTTTTGTTTAATTTGTTCAATTATTGGTTGGATGTCTGCTGTTTTTATTCATGCTTGCTCTCTCTCTGGTCGTGGTTCTTTTTCTCTGTGTTTTAAAAAGTAAACCTTTAGCACGTCTCTGTATATAGTTTTTGTGCAAGACGCCACATCACCTCTTCTCCTTTTCCCTGACTAATCAATGCAAAGGTCTGTCATCGTGATTACTATATCAACATTGTATTATGATGAGATTTGAGCTGTTGGGGGTCGACTAAGTAGATTGTGCAGCTAATCACGGTATCATTCTCATCTTTTGTTGTTATAGCTCTTGCATTTCAATCTACTGTACGTTAAAAAAAAGGGTTTACCGTACTGGGATCAATCTGCAGTTGGGTTTTCGTGTCAGTGGCATCAAGTAAAGTTTCAACATTACTGTTCATTGTGGTATTTTCTGTCGCAATATATCTGTGTGTCACGTGTTGTGCAAATGTGTTGTACTAAACGAAGGCCAACGTCTTGTCATCATCATTGTGTCTGTCCTGCAGTGAACCTTCCACTGTCCTGCGGTTGTGCACTTAATGGAAATAAGTAGCAGAAAACTGGATACGGCAATTGCAGATGAATTGCCACATAATGCCATTTCTCTTCATAACGACATTCTAATTTCGCTACGTGCGCGAGTTCAAGTGCAGGACATTAGTTATAATTACGACAGCGCTTAATTTTCAAATCCGCGGTACTGTATCTCGAGCGGCTATTTCGGCCCATCCACTTCAGCGTGCACAAAACATCCCCGGGGTCTGTTGATATGATTATTGTATATTTCCCCACGTTTTTTTCCACCCCATTCCCACCAGCCACTCTCTCCGCCGGTCCAGCTGTGTTTGGTCATTAAATGAGCCAAGGCAGTCGAGCAGAACCGAAGAAAAGAGGGTCCGGCGAGGGGCGCAGGGAAGGCACGCGCGGCACCATTTTGAAAGCCGTTTTTTTTGTTGTTCATTTGTGACAGATGTTTGGATGGCCGTGTTCACTTCGGTGGCCTTCGTTAGAGAGCGCAGTCGACGGTGTCAAATGGGAATGACGGATTGAGGGAGACGTGTGGGGGAAAGCTAAGAATGACAACGGCGCTGACCGGTCTGCCAAACGTTTCAACCAGTTACAGCTGTAGCGATGGCATTTATGAAAGGATTACAGTGTCCAATTTATGGTTGTATAATACATTCTAATGGATTTCAAAATAAATGCCGTAATTGTTTTTCATGTTCTTCGAGGACATCAAAATTGAGGACACGTCTCTGACTGAAAGGGTTGTTCTTGTTCGTCCTCAAAAACATGCATTTCTGTGTAATTTTCATGTACTTGTTGCTTTGTCTGAGTCATCTCTCTGCACTTGACATGTTTTGGAGTTAGTGAACAATGTTTTTATTATAAACATGTATATGGATCACAGCAGTTTCATCTCCCTTTTGAACATTTAAATACAGACGTGCAGTTTCCAATTGTACTTTTAAATATATATATATATATATATATATATATATATATATATATATATATATAATTGTTTTTGCATAAGCTCCTTTTATGCATGCCTCTTCTTCTTATGACATATCGTTAGTACAGCCCTGACGATTATATCAATACGTAATCGATTACCATTAGCATTATTTCAATGTATTATTCTTATCGGACAATTAAAGACGTCAGCCACACAAACGTTTTAAAGAATGTCAAACGAGAAAACCTGTTGCACTTTTTGAGAAAACAGAGAGAACCGATTTAGAGTTGTCTGTGAGTGGGACGGTCCCGAACGAGGATGAGACGCTCCTCTGGTGGTCTGCGCGGAGGAAGAAGCCGCTACACGCAGCCGGTTTGATCTGGCCGGGCTGCTACTCCTAAATGGAGACGGACAAAGGAGATGAATGAGCCTCCGTAGGATATGGACTGCACTCTGACACAGCTGTCAGCGCAGCGTGTGATCTACACTGCAGCGGCCCCAGAGCAACGCGAGGGTCAAGTGTGAAAAACAAACCAATGAACCGGCATTTGAACAGCTACAGTAAAGACGCTCGGGAAGTGACCGACTCTCCGCACAGTGTTATCACGGATTAGGTTTTGTAAAAATATCTTATCGCATTTTTCTGATCGTAAGAACCAACAAACAATACTCATGACAACTTGGAGGCTAAATTAAGTTAGCAGTTCAATCTAAATACACCAAGCTTAATGTAAAGTGCTGTTTATTTGGCCGTTTATGTCGCGCTAATTTCACTTTTTCATTCAGAAGGTTAGATTTCGTGAAGCTGATCACACACTAGTAGATAAATGGTAATGTATTCGACTAGGAAATGAAAGAATATTAGGGATTTCACAGTTGTTTGGCCGGGGTGGCGGTAACTGTGAGAAATCTATACATTTTTTCGCATGAATGGTAAAGGTAAAATTTCCAACTGTTTTCCCTGCTGCTTGTATAAAGTAGGATTCTGTTCACACTGCACATTTCAAACACGTCCAGGTGCATTAACATTTGAAAGAAGAAGGAAATATGGAAAAGCAAATGCAAGATTCAAATGCGTTTTAGGACAGGTCAAAACTAAAAGAGTTAGATATCATTAAACTGATAGATTAGAGAAGATAAAATCGGATTTTTTGCTGTTTAGATTATGTCACTGAAACGATTGATCAAAGTGTCGCTAAACCCTGTCAGAAAATGTTATAAAGTCAGATTTACAGCTGGAAATGAACAATCACAAATAAGAAAATTAGTGCCATCTGATTAAGCAGGTTTTTTTTAATGAAATGTATCTGTTTTTAATGATTGTAATTTTACTAATCATAGAGTAAGTTGAGTGTAATAGTTTTGACAGTTTTTTATTTATTTTTTTAAACCTCTTACTGTTTTTAATGGGTTAATAGGTTAAATATTGGCTCATAATCAATAGACGTGTATGTGGTTGTCAGATCCCAATAGTCTTGTGGTTTGATGTTGTACTGAATGAATGCTGATGTCCTGCCTGTCCCTCGACGTGTCTGTCCTGCAATAAACTGACCACTGTCCTGCTCACGTGCAGCCGCTCACCCATCATTTACCTCCCCTCTTCGCCGCTAAGTAACATGGGAAATGGGGGCAACATAAACAGTAGGTTCTTAGAGTTAACTTGCGACATAGACGTGGGTCACATTTAGAAAATCCCAAAACGATAAACCGCCACGTTAACAGCTGTGGCGGTGCAGTTGTAAATATGTACACTCTCTCTCCCCATGTTGTAAATGTGCTCAGGGCTTTGTGTCGGGCCGAGGATGAAAGGCCCCACAGAACAGAGGCTCAAATGGAGATGAACACGGCAATTACCATTAATGCAGCATAAAACAGAGAAGGACTATTACAATGTGTCTTGTGTCAAAATACCCTCACTGTATGGCACTGGGAACAAAGGAAAGACGTTTGTTTTTTTTCCCCCTCTTGAATTACAGTTTTAGAGGCAAAATTATAAAGGGCAATGCGCCATAAATATGCAAAAACATGCCTATCCCATTTACAGACAAGACAGTTTCATTTATATTTTCAGATCCTCAGAAGTTTAATTTAAGCGTTGCCGTTATTTTTGTGGATTTTACACACCGGAAAGCTAGCTTGCTGTACTGCTTTTTGTCACGGAAACACTACTATCTATAGCATTTATTGTGTGATTGTACGTTATCAGAACATATTGAAGTTTAGGCGTTCTGTATCTTTGACAAGGGAGTAAAGGAGTGAAGGATTGTGTTGCTAAGATACCTCATGCAATTGCCCTTTAATCGCTCTCTTCCTTTTAAATTCAGAGGCATATTGGATTATATTGAGATTCTCTTAACCTCACTACTTATATTGCAGTCACTGGTCAGCACTTTAAGTGGAGCTTGGCAGCAAATCTTAAGGAAGTAATGGGCAGTCTCTTGTTCCTAAATCACTTTTGTCAGTATATTATGTGTGGCTGCACTTCTAAATGGCTTGGTCTTTAACCAACGCTGGTTATTTTAATTTGCTCTGATAGACGTCATAGACGTCAAGATTATTAGTTTAATTGATAATAATGATGATTTATGTCACAATATAATCGTAAAGACTAACATTTACATTTGTAGAACATTTCAAGCTAAAGTAAGTCTTCTTTTAGTTAAATCAAAACACATTTGGCAATTTTCGAAGCAAAATTAAATCCTTTCTGCTCAGACTTTCCTCCAAAAAGTAAATGTGAAGTGCTTTGTGGTCTTGCTGTTTATGTCAAATTGATCAGTCAGAAAGTTTGATTACGGTACAGTTGAGGAAACGAGGGAAAGAAAATTTACGATTTTATTGTCTTGGTCGGGACGTCAATAATCGCGATAATCGTGTTTATTCTCACAATAATCGTTACACTAACATTTTTAAATCGTGACATCGCTTGTTTGTCCCTATTCTAAATTCCCTAAACTAAAAACTAAAAAAAAAAGTCTTGATAATCCATAATAATTATGTTCAAATGTGCTCCCTTCACCCATTCAGTATTTACTAGTACATCTCCAATCCGTGTTGTAGTGTCCCATTGTTTAACCCACTATTTTAAAGCAATATATTCATGGATTTAAAGGTGCTCTAACTTCTGGCTCTTTGCCTCAACTCCACTCTCTGTACAGTGTCTATTCTCCAGCTGTCTCAGAGCGACGATGTAGCCAACAAAGTGACCGATAATCAACCATATCGGACCGCTATGGCTGCTCTTCCCTCCTTTATTATTATTAGTTATTACCTCAGCAATATATTCTTCCCTTGATCTAAATCCCATCTCTCTTTATTATTGATTTTAGGCCATTTAATCTACGGCGGAAACAACTTAACCAATTAATCATGGCTAATGAGCTGTTGTTATCTGGACTTTACACAGACTTCAAAGCATCTTGTAGCTTCATCTGCCTCAAATTTAGTGAAGATCTTATGTTTATGTGCATTTAGCATTTTTGATTGAGCAAAAGGATAATTGCAGAACAAAAATAAAGCAAAATGTTTTACGTTTCAGTCGTAATTTGATTGTTTAGGCGACAAGTCGGTTGATGGCATCTTAAGTCGACCAAAAAGTCATATCAAAATTTAATTATAAAGACGTTCTTTGGACCAGAGCAGAAAAGTAGAAGGCATGGAATGATTTAGCTGGAGAATTTGGCATTAATTGCTAATTTATCCTGCATTTTTAAATACAAATACACATATTTTCTACTTCTCCTGTCTTGTCATTGCACTTTAGGTCTAATACATGGTCAAATTGAATGTTTTTGCTAACTCAATGACCCGTTCAGTCGACAAATTGATGCACTGGACAAGCATTTAGTCAAGCCAGAATTTCTTTTGTCGATTACAGTCTGTCTTTACTTCTTTATCTCTCTCCCGCACGCGCTCCCTGTCACAATCCCTCACTCTATTGCCGTTTCGCTCTCTCCTTTCTCGTCACACAGAACCTACAGGTCAGCACCGGGCGTTGGAGCACCAGTGAGTTGTGCCTGCTCAAGCCTTTTCGTGACAGGCCGCCGCCGTATTATGATTCTGGGTCCTGTTGTTTCAGATAATTAGCCTCTCCACAGAGCGCGCTGGAAGCTGGCCTGGCGCTCCCGTAGTGCTTCGCGCAGTTTATCCGCTGCCACGAGATCAAAGATTGTTCAGGACGTATCTATCTGCTGCTGCTGCTGCTGTGGCTGGAGTCTCTCATTGTTGTGTTCGCTGACTGCAGGTGTAAGGGATCTCGTGCGGTCTGCTTTTACACTAATCAGCATTTCGGTACATATTTCTTCATACTTTTAATTGCTGATTATTTTTTTGTTTTGTTTAGTGTTGGCAGTTGTAGTTCAGCGTAGATAAGCGTGTTCAACAAGCTAAAATGTGTTATTATTGAGCTTTTGGTAGTATAGGACTTCATTTCTCTCCTTTTTTATTTTAGGAATTGCATGTTTTTGGCATTAAAAAAGCAACATGTCAGTGGTGTTGGATTTCAATGCGATGTTCATAATTAGACCTCAACTTCCAATCCCGTCTCCGCCAACAACACAGCGCAGAAACAACTCTATTCAAAGTTTCAAATGATATCCTCCACTCCTCTGACTCGGGCCACCAAATAAGGATGTGAAGATTATTCGGTTAATCGATATTCGTGATTATTCAGGTCACAATATAATTGTAAGGACCAAAGTATAATTATGACAAGTTCAGAAGGAAATTTAAGTATTTTTAATTCCAATTTATAGTCCAAAAAATAGACCTACCGGTAAATGTAAATAACTGTTTTTTGTCATGTTTATCTCGATTTTGTCTTTCAGAAAGTTCAATTTTGTAAAGCCGGTGGAAGGAACAGTAACATATATGTGAAACAAATACATAACAATAACGGGAATGAAGAAAATTAAAGATTTCCCTGTTGTTTAGTCACAGGCTCAATAATCGTGAATTTTTGTTAAAGGCGTAATGGACGATTTTTTTGCGCCAAATCTGAGTCTTATTTCCTCGTGGCCACGTATCAATCATAGAACGCACCAGCTGCTCACCTGCAGCCTCGTTCTGGCTCGTCCCCAGGAGAGCAGCATGTTTCCCTGTGTCTAAGCGCATGGATCTATCATAATATAGTTCCGTTAGTATACAGGACGAAATTAAGACGGAGAAAGACAGTTTGAGCTGGCTCAGAAGAGACGTAAAACTTCGGAGACGAGCGATGCGACGTGATCCGTCGCGCTAATAAGCAAATGCACGTCTAGCTGCGAGGCTTTTCTCGCGCATGCGCACTCCCCCCCTGTGTTTTGGCTGACCAGCTCGTCACTTCTGTTAATTTGTCTGAAACCATAAAGTGCGTCAAACTATGATTATTTGAGATGTTTCAATCACAGCCTTTGTAGCACATGTTTCTCAAACACAGAAACATCTCCTCTTGAATGTTCTCGTTTCATTCAGAACAAAATCTATAGTGTCTTTTAGCTCAAATTTACAGCGTTTAGCGGTTTGACTGTGCTAAAAACTGCTCTGTTTCTCAGTCCTCTGTGTAATTCCTTTTTACTTGTAAGACGCCATGTGGGTTTTGACTCACATGCGGTGCTCTGATTGGTTAAGCCGCTTGTCAAACACGGCCATTGGAAATCGAGGACAGGATATTATTCTACATCCAAACGCCCACATCCAATTACACTGCTGAATATTCTTTTGAAATAGCAACTGCCCAAGTATCTTTGCATATTTCTGCATCTGTTGGTGTCTTTGGGTTTATCCTCAGCCAATCAGAACGATTTTTACAGCAAAAGAACACAAACTGTGTCTTTCCTAGCTCAAATAGTGTTATTTATCTCTATTTGTCTGTGAAAGTTAATTAAGATGATTTAACCTTCTGTGCTCTAAAGACATTTTGAATCTATTATTTCAATTATGTCTTTGTTTCACCTTTTTTAATCAAATGTCTACGTTGAAGTATAGGAAACCAATACAACGGATATTATGAATTATTCACAGCAACTTCAACTACAATCATCATAAATGTATTCTGTACTTTAAATTGAATAATTATATATCAATCATTTTAGATTAAACATAATTTTAGATTAAACATCAATACAATTTTGAAACTGAATTTTGATTGAGGACATAGTTTGTGCTCCCATTGATTTAAATGGTTTATAAACTTTGTAACAACAGTCAAAAACAGTTCTTCATCAGTGAGACAAAACTATTTTAAAAGAGTTATTTTTATTTAGAAAAGGGAAAATATAGCTTTTTATTTCACAATTTTTGATTTACAATGAGTGTAAGTGTAAAACATGGACAATTCAGTGCACAGAGACATTTATTTCAGTTAAAAAAACATGAATGTTATTAACAATACCTAACTCACCATGACAGTAGAAATGATAAAATAAGTGTTTGTTTTTCTCATTTTCCTTGAAGAATAAGATAGGACAATATTCACGTAACTTAACTGATTGAAAAGGACTGCATTGATAATTAAATAACAAAATATATACGATCAAATTCTTCTTCTTCTCCCATAGTATCTGCCAAACTTAAATGTCTTTTGCAACAGCCTAATGGAGAGGACAGTTTGGGTGATATATCTTGGGACATAACCACAGAATGCACACATTGCAGGCTCAAACTGTTTACTCTTGGGTGGATGGTAGAGAGCTTAACCACATTCAACAGTGGCCATTATAAATTGATCAATTACCCTGGTTTTTATGTCTCTCTGAATGGAACTGTGCCTTAAAAGAGAAGGCCGGCACTTCTTTTTCGTTCAAGGGATCTCCTCGTTGTGGGTGATTTATTTATTCAATAATCCCAACAATGTGTTCATGTAAATGCAGGAGATTATTGCTATTTCTCTGCCTGAAATTCTTTGAGAATTATGTTGCAGAAAATAAACCCTGTCCGCTTCCCTGGTGGATTGCATGTTGAGTGAGGTTTTGCTATTTTGAATAATAAAGAAAATGTATGATTAAAATATTTACAGCCATTGTTATTTAAATAGATCCGCTCCAGAGTTGGACTGGATTTGTCTTCTTCCTGTTTAATTTAATCCATACTTTAAGGTGCACAACGTAACCTTTCTTGTTATTGCTTAACCTGGAATTGTCAGTGGCATTAAACGCGTCTGTCTTGTAGAGCCGTGCAATTAAACGGATTTGAATTAATGTCGAGATTTTATCATTTGCTATCGTCTGTGATCGGCGAGTGTTTTTAATCGAGAAGTTTAGCAAAAGTGGTTTGGAGCAGAGTTCAGATTAAACGTTACGCGTAGGACGAGACACAAAATGGGATTGGGTAATGATATGACTACAATATGACTTTTACAGGATTTTTTATAAATAAATTGTGCGATCTAGTTCACAATTTTGGCTCACAGTGTTTCATTTCTTATTTTTCCTTTCATTTCGACAACTGCTTTTTGAAACTGCAGCATCTCAAAAGTTAAAACTCCAAAGCATCACGAGAACATTTTCCCCTTGTGTCTACAATCTTTGGGCAATTTTATTTAATAAGCTCTTGTGGCACGAGACAATGTGGCGTTTTGTTTCTGGTAAGACAAACAAAGACAAAGACAGACCCTATATTTAACATTTAATACTTATTACGGGTGCTTTTATTGCTCAAAATCCCTTGGAAAAAACGTACTGGGTCAGTGCTCACACCTTCACAGCTCTGACTTGTGACTTGGTGACTTGGATCTCCATGATAGTGCACCTTTAACTATTTTTCACTAGCAAGGACCATGCCACAACAGTGCAATACAAAGAATGTGTATTGATAATAGTGATGAAGGATCGATGATGTATCGATGATGGATCGATGATGTATCGATGATGGATCAATGATGGATCAATGATGTATCGATGATGTATCGATGATGTATCGATGATGGATCAATGATGTATCGATGATGTATCGATGATGGATCGATGATGGATCGATGATGTATCGATGATGTATCGATGATGTATCAATGATGGATCGATGATGGATAGATGATGGATAGATGATGGATCAATGATGGATCAATGATGGTGATGTGTTAAGGTGAAGATGATAGAGACATGGGGTGGGAAGGTGGGGTCGAGAAAGCAGAGACAACAAGAGATGCTGGGATTGGCCTGTACATATATGGCCTTCTGGGTAGTTAGAGGCGTGGTTAAAGAGTGGAGGCGTGGTTGCTGGAGAAGATGTTGAGGCGTGGTCCTGCTCCCAAACCCAAGTTAACGAATAACGTCGTCAACCACACATTTTTCAGCTTACACTTGTGTGTCTTGGTGTTTTTGTTGCCATTGAGTTATTATTTATCGTCTTTAATCCATGAGTACGACTGGCCGGATCTGGAAATCGCTGGCCTGACAAATATCACCCGCTTACGTCATCATAATAATGTAGGATTTGATAGTGGTCCAATTGCACTCTACCACACTTTCCATTTACATTTGATTATAATTTAAATTATCTGTGCCCTACTCGCTCCGGTTGACCTGGATTTGACTGGCGCTGCTCTCTCGTCATGTCGCACGCTTTGCTGAATAAGGACTTCTGCGCAGCGTGTCAACTTTCGCGACGAAGAGATCACGAGGCCGCGAATAAGACATTACTCATCCTTCTCCCCCCCCCCCTCGTCCCGCTTCGACAACAACGCGCCCAAAAGTGTCCCGCTAATCTTTCCGTGGTCACGCTGCTAAATGACTGACAACTTTTCCACGGAGGGCTGCAGTTTCAAGAAATCTCCGATCGATTCGCCGCGATAATCCAGATTCGGCAGTGCTCTGGCCCCGCGCTGAGAAAGGGTCCGCGAGGTTAAGGCCAGTCAGACACAATTGAGGCGTAATCCATAATATCGAGTGGAGTAAGCCGCAGATACACGCGTGTTTTGTGGGGGGGGGGGCAGCGACCGGGCTTTCCAGGGGGAACACAGTGCGGCCATATATTAGTCTTTAGTTTGCACTGCTTTAATCACAGGTTGCTGTCGAATCGGCTTTGAGACCATTTGCCATCGAGACTTGAGCCAGACACAGAAGAGAAGAAGAAGACATTGTGATAGGAAATGTCTCAGTGAGGTGTTGTGTGAAGATTTTTTTTCCACTTTTCAGCAGACGTTCTGCGTTTTCACAGCTTTCTGAACACGTACAACAGCTGCACGGATACTTTTGCGTTAGTTAGTTTGTGCTTTTAGTTTGTACTGCATGATTATTTATTTGTAATATATAGACCCGTTTTACATTTCCAGACTGGAGGCAGCTGGAGGCAAAAGTGAAGTAGTTCATTATACACTTTCAATAATTAACTGACATCAAATATCATGATTTTAAGTTTCTCTCATTTTTACATAAATGAGCAACAATTTGGAATTTCCTTCCTAGCGAGTCAGTTAGTTTGCTTCGCTCTTTAAAAAAAGGTGAAACATACTACTTTCTGCCCTCATGTTAGTGTTTTAGTGTTGCCTCTGTGGTAAAGTATATCTCAAGTTAAAATGAAAAACATAGGGTCAACATTTTTGTGAGTATTTGTCCAGTAAAACCTAAAAATAAATAAAAAGATGTTGCCGTCAGCTGGAATGTTAAGGCTGTATCATTATCCCTTATTCATTCCGAAAGTAACACAAAATTCATCTGTAAACATCTTCTAACCATGCGCTGATATGATTCACATTTTCATTTGTCAAAACTCCCTTGACTTTTGAAACTTTGTTACGCGCTGACGCTAATCTCAATTCCTCCATTGAAATCTCATTATGTTCCACTTCACTTTGGCTTCCGTTCCAGAATTTGAAATGTATTTGTTTACACACTTTTAAAGGGTCTTTAGTGTAGAATAGAAAAGACAAAGGGAAAGAAGTCTGTGCACTTCATCGTCAATGATCATCGTGTCTTGAGACTTGAGAGTAAAATAATGCGAGTTAAGACTTATATTATTTATTTTGAATCAAATGGTAATGATTAAAGGTCTGTAATGTAGAACTGTAGGGCTGTAGGCCTTTAGTCGTTTAGTCAAATCTTTAGTCAACCAAAATGTTTATTAGTCGACTACTAAAAGATCAAACATAAAACATAGAACAGACACGACCAGAGAGCAGAATTTATGTAAAAATACAAATAGACATCAACTAGACAATTAGACAATAACTATCAAAAACTAAAATTAGACAATTAAAAAGTGGCAGTCATGGCACAATCAAATAAAAATAAAAATTCCATTCAGTCCAAAGTCGGTCAAATTTGTCCATTTTCAAATTAAGTCTGAATGTCATTTTTTCCATTTGTCTGATGTCTGCTACAATGTCAGTCCTTGATCGTTGGAGAAGTTTGTGTCATCCATTTCTTTGTGATGGAATCCTTTTAATTAAATTATAGGGTTTAAGGGACGGCAGCAGAAAGGAGAAAGTCTGTATGAGAATGTGTATGTAAAGTGTTTTTAGTCGATTACAGCCCTATTGTATTGTTTTGTGTTCAGAAAAGAATAAAAGCCATGTTTTAGATCAAAGAAAATTGAATGAAAAAAACAGAAACCTCCATTACCACCACGTCATTCAGTCGCATGGTTTTAGCTGTTTTATTCACTACTGTAGTTTAGCTCATATTAATTGCTGAGGCACAATGAAAGTAGCATTTTTCCATTGACTCGAATGTTTCATCCAAGGAGGTATTTGAAGTTGACTGTACTTAGAAATACACAATTGGCTTCGAGCTATACTGGGTTTATAAATGTATGCTTTTGATTGGAGCAAAGAAGTCTGAACATTGAGATAAACAGATTTTTATCTTTTGGTTACTTTATTAATCACACAAATCCATGTGGGTGGTGCAGGGCCTTTCTGTGTGGCGTTTGCATGTTCTCCCCGTCTCTGCGTAGGTTTCCTCTGGATACTCCCTAAAAACATGCACATTAGGCTCCTCCCCTCTGGGACCAGGACTCCCCTGAAAAACAGATGCAACATCTCAGTGGGACTTTCCTGGTTAAATAAAGGTCAATAAATAAACCAATAAAAAATTAAGTATTTGGGGAGTAGTCCTAGAAGGAAAAACTGAAACAAACAAAATAAAGATTTCTACAGTAGAAATATATATTTTTAGTAAATAGTCCAGTTTTTAAAGTTACGATGTGGTTTTATGCATTATATACTTTTATACTAACAATTGTAAAACTGGAAAGGTTAATTTTGGACATTTCAATGTTTCTAAAAGTAGTATTTTTTGCATTGATTATCTGAATATACACATATATACATACTACCAAGCTATTTCAATAAAGCAGACTTAAAACAGAGGAGCACACTTTTGTAAATCATTGTATAAGAAGTGTATATTTGTGAGTTGTGGAGAGTGAGTTTGTGTCAGTTGTGGGCTGTGGATGAGCAGTGCCTGTGACACTCTGAAGCAGCAGCGGACTGACTGATGGACTGATGGAGGCTGATGGAGGCTGATAGAGGCTGACAGTGGAGCCGATGAAATAGGACAGGTCCAGACTGAGGACCGAGGGCCACATTTACACCAGGAATACCCGCCCTCCCCCCGTACTGTTCATTTGCATCAGGGGAAAGTGACAGAATCAACACAAGGGCCACAGTAGGGTTGGGAGATGTATCCAAAATGTTGTTTGGGAATATGCTAAATTAGAATGTCAAGTATATAATTTATAATTTAATCTATTAAAAGTGACAGACAAAAGAGCTGATTACAACAAATTGAATTTAGATATCTTTTGCCATCTTCAACACAAGGATAGAAAGTGATATTTCTGCCCTTTTGTGGTTAATTCAATGGTCCATTCTAGGGCTGCAGTCAGGCTTTTGGATAGGATTTTAATTTTATACGGGGGCCGACTAGGCGAAAAAACGAGTAGGTTCAGCTTCTCTAGACCACGGCTCGGCAGCCAATCAGAGCCAAGCACACAAATTTCGTCGACCAATCAGCGCGCAGCATGCAAATTTTCACTTGTAAACAGTAAACTTTAATGGCGGACTATGGTGAAATGCTTCCCGGCCCGATTTAATGATAATATTTCCTTTTTTTCTAAGATTTATTTATAAAATGGCCGTCCCTGTACTCAAAAATGCCCGTCCAAATTTTAAAATACCCCGTCCAAAATACGGGAAGACAAGTCTCTATCTAAAAGCCTGGCTGCAATATTCTTAAGAAATTCTTAGTAAATCAAAAAAATATTGTCAACTAAAAGGGGCCAAGGTTTTAAAGCTCTCCAAACTATAAAGTATGTCTAAGATCTGACCAAAGATGTGACCTTAATTGCACTCATAGGTCAGCGTACAGGATTTCATGCAAACATCAAAAACTATTTGTACAGAAGAGCGAGTATTAACATACATTTAAAAGGGTGATTGAGATTTAGTTGTTTTTCTTAAGCGTTTTATAATCTTACAATTTGTGTGTCGATTGTGTGTGGGGGGTTGTGTTGGCTACTGCCTTGACCTGGTCTCTCTTGCAAAAGAGATTCTGAATCTCATCTGGGACCTCCTTGTTAAAATAAATAAAATAAAAATGAATACTGTAATGTACTACTGATTTAACAACTTATTCACATCCTTCTAATCCCAAGCTAATACAAATTTTGGTAAATTAAGACACTATTCGATTAAAGACCTAGAGTTCTACTCCATTCATGTTTTCTGCAAGACTTGAACCTGAACCCGGATTTTACAGCCACATTTGAGCACGATATTGCCCATCCCTATAATCCTAAAACGGTAGCTGAAATAAGAAAACATTGCAAATTTTATCGTACACTAATTAGTGGAGGATCAGATATGTTATTGCTATTTATCTCCATAAAGACAACTAGGCAACACCACCAGGCCAAGTTACAGGTCAGGATTGTGCAAGAATCACAGAATGGCACCCAAATGTGGGCTGGACAAAAATATATAGGGTTATGGCTCTTTGTGATGAATTATGATTTGAAAATGTTTTGACAAGTTTTAAGTCGTCCCCTTTGTTGGCCAAATCTGCACCGTTTAAAGGCCAAGGTTTGCAGCCGTGTCCACCTTGTTTTGTAGACTGTAAAATCCAGAGCTGTTCAGCCTCTGCGTCGTTTAATGTGACCCCCTGTTGCCATGTTCTCCCAAAGCCCCACTGCTCCTCAAGTGATTGTAATGATACAGAACCGAATGGGCCCTAAAATGCACATAATAATCCAGCTGGGACACATCAAATGCACACACATGACTGTTGGCCTAGAGTCGTACTTCAGTTGTACTTTAACTATAGAAAGCCTTCAAAACTATAGAAAAATGATTACAACATGGGAAAAAAAACATTACTGCAATTTATTTTTAAGAGCTTGCTTGAACTCCTGAAATGCCAAAAATAAAGATTCTTGATGGGAACTATTCAGGAACTACTGTGAGGAATCACTGTGAACCATTCTAGAACTAACATGCCTCGTGCATTGAATAGTCGACTAAAAGTGGTCAAGTGTGGTGCTAGCAAAAGCTTTCTAAACTATTAATTATCTCTATGCTTTGACCAAATATCTGACCTAAATTACACTCATGAGTCTACAAACTCACAGGATTTCATGCAAAAAGAACTAATCAGGAGGAAACTAAGTGTTTACATGTATAAAGGGTAGAATAAACTCCCAAATCCTCCCAGTAAAATAATTCTTCGACTAATAAACGTTTTAATTGACTAAGACACCAACGACTGATTAATCAACTAAACGACTAGGGTCTGCATTTTTATGAATGTTGAACCATATCATCATTTGTTTTGGAGTGGCCTCACAAACGTCATACTGTATTCATATTTGTATTGTATTAAATGTTTAAAATAAACGCAAAAAGAACACAATTAACCTAAACAGGACCAGCGAGAGAACAGCAGCCAGTAGACATCCAATGAGAAAAACTAGATAAATCAAGGCACACACACAAACCAAACCCAACATCCCATTTCGTCCATAGTTTAATAATGTTCCCATTCTCACATCAAGCGTTATCCATTTTGCGTCCAATATAATGTCATCCCATTCCTTGAGTGTCAATGCAATTTGTGTCATCCATTTTTTTGTGAGGGCCTTTTGTCATATCAATCTTAAGGCTTTAAGTCCTTGCAAATAACAACTTTGGGGTTGAAAAAAGGCACAACTTTCTGAAAAAAGAAAGAAAGAAAGACAATTATTTCAATTTTGCTGCAGTTTTTGTTTCATGTGGATAGGCCCAGTAATTACAGGGATATTAACCATAAACCAGGCCAATACATATAATATAAAATAACAGCTAATCCTTCTTTGCAATTCTTATCTGTCTCTAGCTCTTTATTGATGAAAGGTATTCTGGATATTGTGATTTAGGATACTGTCACTTGAACACATCCTATTCTGGAACTATTGTAACGAATTCTGAATCTATTGTGCAACTATTGACTCAGGAATGTTGTATTCTAGAATAACTATTATGAGCCTTTTAAGAACTATTGTTGTGCATTCTGTACAAGGCTAGGACTCTTAGGACTGGTGAGATTTACTGTAGGGATATTATTAGGCTCGTTTTCTCTCTGTTGTGAGTACAGGACAGCATTTGCATCTTTCCTGTCGCCTCTGACTCGAAAACTACCATCTCCACTTGAGAAGATTGCTCAGCCCGTGCTTTGAAATGCTGAAACACAGAGATTCCCGATGATAGCTGGTGCAGACGGAGACAGGTGGAGTGGCTCTGACCACCCAGCGCCCGGCTCCAGCGCAGTGCATCTGTTTCCCTTCAGGGGGCTCCTCTCTCACGGCGTTCAATATTGAAACTCCGCTTTTGCCGCAGACAGACATATGCTTCTGCAGGAGATGGACGCTCTGAGTCAGCTCTCTCAAACCTGTATTTGTCTCAGCCCGCGCCCTTCACTCATATTCACCCATTGATTTTGTGGCAACACTGGGAAAAAACACACATACATTTAGATGGAAACCTTTGGGAGGCAGATAATATGGCTGTTGTCTTTGTTGTCGTTGTGATTTCAAATGTGAAATAGATGCTGATTTTTATTTTTGCAATCTGATTTTATCTTTTATTTTCGGACACATTTCTAGCCAACAATGAACTTTCTATCATACTTTTATCCTCTCAGAATAGAGCTCTGGAATCATAACCTTTGCAGTTGCCTGAGGTTTTAATCTGCCCTGGTGACGGTAAACAATCAACAATAGACTTGGCTTTCTAGTCCTGGTTTAGCCCAGGTCTGTTCCAGGTTAAGTTCAGCGTTTTGTCCCAGTTTTGTCTAACTTTTGATGTTTTGTTTGTACAAGAGCGACGACGCATCTTAAGATACTAGGAGTCTTGAAACATTATGGTGCAGTTTTCTGTTTCACTTGATCCAACACTGCCAACTCACCCTAAATATTTCATCTGAAAACTAGAACAAACTGTGCCTCGAGTTGAAGTAATAAATCGATAGTCTAAATTCTCTTTCCCAAAACAAATTCCAAGAAAAAAAAAAGAAATGTACTAAATTATGTTATACAGATTATGATAAAAAAAAGTGTGTTTTACTCATTATGTTATGTAAATTATGTAATGTGCAGAAGTTTTTGTAGTCATGCTTCAGTTCAAGGTGTATTACAGGAAGAGCTGCAATAAAACTTTAATTCATTGATTCACGTTCATTCATTGAGGCTTCTTCAGACTAATGAGAAAGACCCGACAGTCCATCTTATTCATTATTTATTTTCAGTCAAAACATTTGCAGCAGAACTGAGGTGAACATGCCCTTGTTTTCCTGTTCTTTTATAGTTTCCTTACATATAGTATACTGCTAGCACTGACACACAGGCAGGAAAATGCATTTTGTGGAATGGCTAATGGTCATTATGTCAGTTAAAGGCACTGCACCTGAAATAAGCGTCAAACCCTTTGCAGCAGTAGTAGCGTAGCAGTCACTTTCCTAACATATCCTAATTATTCACTACAGGGAGTTTGATAAGTAGCCATAGTCTGGAGTTTAGAGCTTATGCTACTGCTAACTAGAACTGCACGCTAACAGCACACCAGTGTTCTGTTCTTTTGTTTGCAATTATAAAATGGCTTTATATTTAGATTCAGAAAGCACTCAGCGGTCTCATTTTGGCAAGAGACTGCTTTTACAATATAGATGTACTTACATGAAGAAGGCAAGTTTATTTTAGAGCACAACTTGTACACGAAGAAATTCTAATTCTTGTTACAGAACAAGAGAAGCTGCACATTACAATCTATTTTTTAAATCAAATTTTAGTCTCGATTTGTCAGAGTAGAGGCTTGTCTCACATCTTCAAAAAGACTTTTCCAGATAAGTGAAAAAATAAAAATAAACAAACAAACAAACAAACACACACACACACACACACACACTGATTACGATCTTTAAGTTTAATTGTGGGTACTATTCATTTTTATTTGTATGTTAAATGGGAAAAAAGAGTGGCGTTTAAACAATCTCTAAGTCTAGTGTAGCATTTCTTAAGTGTTGTATTCCATTTCAGGCTGTGTGCAGCACCCATATATTTTTTCATCAGTTTTTCTTCACTTAAACTTTACTGTACACTGCACTGGTTGAGGCTGAGCACCCACAAAGCAGAGATAAATGGTGGTTTGGTTCCAGGAAATGGCAAGTGTAAAAAAAAAAAAAAAAAAAAAAAAAAACCACAACAACATAATGTTTACAGAAACTGAAAAGCAATAACGCTGAGGAAACCGAAGGAATCCGATGTCCAAATGAAAACAAATGGGTGTATTCAGACAGACACTCATGCACAGCTAACAGTAATGTGAAAGCAGACCGCACAAATGTATCTATTCACTCAATTGGCGATGACAGACTATTCTTTTCCTTGTTTTACCTGCAGATAGGAGCTGCTCGGTCTAAATCGAATGCTCCCTGCGCTGTGTTACTCTCACTTTTGCACAATAAAAGCCCAGATCCCGATAGAGAGGCCGCGCTGTCGACTCCACTCTTCGGCATTTATCTCTCGGCGGACCTAAGGGACAACAGGAATTTAGAAAGATAACCGCGTGAAATTAAATTGTCCCTGAATGAGTGCACTGACCAGAGCCTTGTTGGGACAAATGAGGAAATGGTGAAGACAAGTAACAAATGGCCTTGAGGCAGTGAGAGAGAGAGAGAAGGAAAGAGAGGAGGAGAGCCAGACAAACGGGACAATCAAAACGGCAAGGTCCTGTGTACAACTGGACACGGCGGGATTGAAACACTTGCAGCCCAACACAATACTTCACACAATACACACAATAATGTTACAACTGGGTGTATATTGCAGTGGTCAGGGCTGAACGTTTGCATGCTTTTTGCGGGAAGAACTCACACATATTATCATTACATTTAGTGGAAGTATGTAAACATGAACTGCAATACGCAGGTTGTAATTGATACTGAAACAAGTATTGACTATTTTGAACATGAATCGATACTGAAGAAAATCACATACATTGGAATTTTTTTTACCCGAGCGATATCAAAACTAGTGTACTAGTGACATATTTTCCAGACTTTAAATCCATACAATTCTTCTTCCTCAGTGTCACTTCTAAAGGTAGAGAAAGTGAAGATTCTTCTTCTGTGTCGCTTAGAGCCTAGAGCGCCCTCTCGCGGTTGTCAGTGTGAAAATAATCAACATTGCCAGTGTGAAAATATTAATAAATTATATCACATGTAAATTGCTCCGGAGTATAAGTCGCACAACCCGGCCAAAACTATCAAAAAAGATGCGACTTATAATCCGGAAAATACGGTAGATGTTTCTTGGAAGAACCATTTGTTCTTATTAGGGCTGTTGTCTTAGTCCCATTAGTCTTTAGTTCCTTACAGGCAGTTGAAACATGTCAAGGTACAACACTAAAAACAATTCTGACAACAATACGAATCCTAAACGTATAAAATGTGTTGTGAGTTCAAATCCAGACTCCAGACAATTTACTTATCCCCATTCCCCATACGCTCAGCTGTCCTGTTTAATAAAGCCTACAAGCCAAAAGTAAAAATAAATGCAATATGGCCTGTCTACATAGTATAAGTACTAGTGCTTGAAGGTCTGTATGTAATACCCTTCCAATACAGACATTTTGTAGATGTAACTCCCCTTAAAGTTGTAAAAAGATTTGAACTTTAGGGTATTATAACTGAAACAAAATAAAGATGTTATAAATGTGGAATGTGTTTCTGTAATCCACTGACAAACATCATGTGTGATATTTAACATTCACAGATGTTAAACAAATAAATAAAAAAGTTAACAATCAGTCACCACCTACTGTGTTTTGACTCCATGTTTATGTCCTATTTAGTGGTAAAATTAATATTTATCATCATATTTATCATCATGATTTACCTATCAAAACATGTATGTTGAATGCCAAGTCTGCTTCAATGAAGAGCTTATTTAGATGATGCTTGTCTGACCAACTACAGTATGTTAACTTAATAGGATTGTTATTGCTTATAAATTGAGGCTTACAGTTTAGTTTTTATATGTATATATGTATGTCCCAGTAAAATAAATGTTTTTTGTGCGTGTTTCTGTCCAGGTGATGCCGTGGAGTTTGGATTCAGGTGGAACCATGACGTTCGCCAGGCTCCTCCTCCCCCTGTTCTTATTCCACTCTTTCTGTGAAGGTGAGAGCCATACACACTGTAAAACTGTCAGATACCTCAAAAATACATGATTGTACAATTGCAACATCATCACATACGTCATAAAGATACACACAAAGGGGATCCTATAATGTTTAAGGATAGGTTAGTGTTTGTCAAATGACTTTTTTTGGGTCACTTTTTATTCAGTCATCCTTTTTTCTAATGACTGTGTATCATTACCGTTCTGTAGTGTTTGAGTTTAAAGTATAAATGCAGAGGGCAGCGGCCGAGGCAAACGAGACTGTAGCGCTGTGGCCTGATATTAAGTGAATGCCACAACCTTTTTCTCTCAAGCACAAGGAAACTGACAGAGCTTTTTCTCTGCTGTCTTTCGCTTTTATAAACAGGTAAATCCGGCTATAGATCGTTGCACTCCGGAGTTTACCGTTTACTACATTTGACCCAAACGTCAAAGCTGCTCGCTGGGGCAACTTGTCAGGAGCAGTGCAGTGCCTGGAGATCATTCTGGACTTGAGTTGTCCCGAGCACCTTGACTGGAGTGATATCATTCTGGGTGTCGTGAGGAAACAAGATCCAATCCGACTTTATTTGTAACACATGTTTTATAGACAAGATTGTATCCAAAATGCCGCCCATAATAGCCATATACAACACACATTTAGCTGCAAACTAACAAAAGTTTCAAACCACCAGTCAGGGAAATGAACTGGAGACCTAATTGGACTCGAGATACAAGCCATTCGGCCTCTGTCAGTGGTCACAGCGGAAAGAGCCAATATATTTATAGATTCAGGAAAGCCATGCTTCAGAAATTATTTTATTACAGCAAAAACTCAAGTAAGCTTTCTCTGTATTGGATTAAATTGAAATTCACATGCCAGTGTGTCAATAGGGAAAATGACAGGCTGAAATTTTTATTATAAAATGGACATGAACCAAGTACCGTATTTTCCGGATTATAAGCACCTTTTTTCATAGTTTTGGTCGGGTTGTGATTTATACTTATATTTATACTTATATACTTATACTTATACTCCGGAGTGACTTATATATGTGATATTATTTGTTATTTTCACACTTGCAACCACATTTCATACTCCAGTGCGACTTATATATGTTTTTTCTTCTCTATTATGCATTTTTTGGCTGGTGCGACTTATACTCCGGTGCGACTTATAGTCCGGAAAATACGGTATATCTGATGATCCAATTTCTCTTGTAAACACGCACCGGAAATCAGATTGATGTATTGGGTTATCTCATTATCTTATTTTTACTGCTTATGTAAATTAACCCACTTCGCCAAGATGAGAGCTGCATGCCCTCTACAGCACGACATTATATTTTCCCTTTTACAAAATTAAATCAAAACTGAATTAACAGCGAGCCTCACTAACATTACCCCCTACCGCTCCATAATCATTGCAGAGCCCTTCATGTTTTTGACCTACAAAGATTATTCTCGCCTTATCTAGTGTTGAGACAAATGTCAGAACAAAATGCAGTGTCTTGGATTCCTGCCGTCCTGCAGTCAGTTTGCACTTCAAAAGTCTGCCTCCCCTCCACGCTCTCGTCTGTGTTCTCCGTAGGGTCCGCTGCCGAATCAGCTGATCAAAGGACCTCGCTGCAGTTCACTGATCTTCAGGCTAAACGGCTTGTATTGCTCTGACGCCTGACAACATGGCAGTCTATAACTATTAACCTCTGACGTGTTCCGAAATGTCCAGCGAAAAGTTAACGCAGCAGAATTTTATATTATTATGACGCTATGATAGACAAATTGCTGTTAAAGGAACTGTATCTGATTATTTTTCTGAATGTTTCTGAAGAATGTTAGCTTTATTTTCCCCCAGTACAGATGTATTGTAGCTTTTGCGCTCTGTGCATTTAATTATGCAGAAGTGGAGGAAATTAGCTGTTGGCATGTTGTTGTTGTTGTTGTTGTTGTAGTAGTAGTAGTAGACAAGAACACAATTATTGTAACTGTTTTTCACATTCGCATGACAGTAAAAATCAGGTACAGCACCTTTATTAGAAGCAAAGAGATTTTCTCCCCGGGAGTACTCCAATTTCCTCTCTTTATCAAAAACATACTTAGTTCCTCAACTTGGTACTTGTTTGGCTGTGCCCATGACTGAAGGGGTTTTATCTGCGCTCTTCTCTTTAAAGTACATTTTATAATGATTATTTAGGTTTGTATCTGTTTTGTGGTTTAAATGTATCTTTTCCTGTTGTGTAAAGCACTTTGTGTAGAAATAAACTTGCCTTGCTCCAGACTATGAACCTTTCTCAAGGTCTGGAAATGGGTCCCTGACCACTGCACTGGTGCCCCAGTGGCATCAAAATTGGGTCCAAGGCTGAGGAGATTTAAAAAAACATATTGTTTTTGGGACCATAAAAGTGACCTTATCTGTCTCTTTTGTAAAGGCTTCACTGTGAATGATCAGCTGTGACTTTATAACTTAAAGGCAGCACCTGCTCGTGTTGAACAGCTTATGTTAAAGGAATATAGTTAACATAACATACCATCATGTGTGCCTAGTTAAAAACCTAAAACATAACCTACTAAATTAATCAAGTAGGCTATAATATAAAATATTATAGGGGTTAGGGTTAGTTAGGAAGGTCAGTTTTTGAACACGATGAATCATTTTTTGTCCGATTTTGCGATTCCAACACTCCATCAAGCTCCACGAAACAGTATTTTCTGTCAGCATGAATAAAAATGTTTCACGACAGCTTCAGAAAGTGAGGTCATTATACAAACCCAAAAATGTGCTGTTGAAGTCAGTACTAATAATTATAAAATTCCAAATTTGTGGCTTTCTTTCTAAAATTGTAATCCTCCCATAGAGTTACATAGGCCCACCCTCTGAAATGAAATTATCAAATTCATCAACACAACCTACACAAGAATAATGTATAGATTGCTTTTTACTTCCTGTCTTTTGAATTAATAATTTAAGCTCTTTTTTTCTCTTTCTAGGCTTCAACCAGCCTCCCTTCTTCACGAACAATTTCTTCACCACATACCTCCTCATCTATGAAGACTTGGGCGTTGGTGAGTGTGTGAACTGTCAGTGAGTTTGATGTGGCCTCGGTCTGAAGACTATAGTAAAGCTGTGTCTTTGCCCGTCGCACTGGGAGGGTCGGCTCGCTCTATCTCTGCCTCAAACACGCCGTAATCTGAGAGACTGAGAAAGCAAGTAGAAAAGAGTGTCAGGCTGGATGCTGACATGGACTGCAGTCTCAGCAACAGCAGCTGACATACTGTTCTTGTGTGTGTATTGTGTACAGTTTGCAGCTTGTTCCAGCTTTGGAGCAAAATGTGATGCAAGTTTTTTGTACTAACCCGTTTTGTTGAATATCTAATTTTACGAGTCGCGCTTTACTGTACTTTACTGCACCATAATAGCATGGTAATAGGATGGTTACTAAGGGCATCAAAAAGGACCATTTTGTCCTCCAATATTATTATCAAATACATTTACTTTTAAATCTAAGGTTGAATTTTGGGTAACTCATCCACATCCAATCCAATTTCCATCATATTTCCACGCTTCTACTGTACTGTAAAGCACATCTAGCTTTCAGCTAATAGGTCTTGCATCAATATTGACAATAGATCAATTTTTTTAGTTGAATTTTGATTTGTTCTTTAAATCCTTTGTGTGTTTGAACTGGATTAGCACTTATTTAAATTGTATAAAAACCCAATGTTGAATAAGAGCTTCTTGTTGGAAAATGTACTGAAATCCAAACTGTATTTGCTGTGTTGTTGTTGTCTTCCACTTGGCAAAGGAAAATTATGGCATCACTGTACGACCGATTCCTCTGAGACCTATGATTTCCCTTTATTTATTTTCATTATATTTGTAGCTGTGATTGACAGAGCAATTTGAAGATGTCTGGGTTTTCATCCATGTGGTGTCAGTGGCCGGGAAATCAAATCCTTTATACAGGATTGAGGTTCTTTTTTTATCATATGACCTTACACTCTCCCTTGCTCTTGACTCTTGGGACTTACATTTTATAGTTTTTAAACCATTCAAACTGTCTTACTCAAAAGGCTTTTTAAACTGTGTTCAAAATCATGGCATAATTATCAGAGGTTTTTTTGTGTGGCAAATTTCTGTCTATAAGCTAGTATCAAAATTGGAAATCTATAATAGAAAATAATAATAATGCAGCACTATATAGTTTCTTCACTGTTTGTGTGATACACGAGATCAGCCAAGAAGACGTTTGAAGTACTATTTTACCACCTTTATGAGGGATTGCCTGAATGTAATCGGATTATTGTGACTCAAAACCATAGAAATTTCAAAGTTCAGAACAAAATATTTTATCTTATTGATGGACAAAAGTTCTCGGCGCCTATAACAGGTACGGTAACTAAAACCCCTGACCATAGCCCTCTCGTAACAAACGTTCAAATGTGAACGCTGGTCCGTCTCCAGCTCTCTGTTGCGTTTGGCCTGATCCCAATCGTCTCGGCTAAATGTTCTGCACCAGAGCCAGAAAAGGTTAGCGCCTCCTGCAGAGCTCACACTTCATCCTCATTATAAACAGCAGCTCTGCACCTGTAGAGCTGATGTCTTTGTCCTGGAGTCACACACTCAGACCTGGCCCACACAATTACTACTCTATACCTAACAATCAAGCAGACTGGTGTTTGTATACTCAGTGCTGATCGTATGTACTTTTAATTGTATATACCTTCACGATCATAAATGAAATTAGCAGGATAATCCCCAAAAAGACGATTTTAAATGTGCAATATGTTAAAAAACTGCAAGCTGCAATACATCAAAGCAAATTGAAACACTTTAGTAGTTAGTGTGCATCTATAATGAGACATAAAAGTTAAATATTCATCTTATCTTTATTGTAGTTCTGAAACATAACAAAAAGTCCCACACTGATACAAATAAAACTACCCACAATAAATATCGACCCCCAAAATCATTGTTTCAACTATTATTTATTGAACGATATAGTAATTATCATGACTGGCCTATCTGTATATAAAAGTACATATTTGTGTATTTGATTGTTTTTATAATGTATTATAATTATTTTCAGCCGTAGTTAAATGATTGGGATATAATGTTACTTATTAGATTTTAACATGGGATTTTACTCTAAATTGTGTCATAGATAAGGGTACATTTAGCAAAGTTTTTACTTGAGATATCATGGAATATCATTGTGATAAAGTAGTCTTCAAACAATACGATCATTTATCACCAGCAATATACTGTATCACACTTTGAAATGTAATATCATCTACTGGCGGACAAACTCAATTTCAAAACTAAAATTGATCCGTTTCATACAATAGAATAGAATTTTCTTCAGTAGTTTTTGTAAAATCACCATGTGGTATTTATATTCCGATGTACTGTAATTCAACCCGTTCTAACCTGACAATGACAGATACATTTTATTTCAAATCTATTCAGGAACAAGTCTTTTCATGTTATTTAGTTATTGATACTTGCTCAAACGATAGGGCATAATAGTTTTTTGACCTTCTCGATTATAGAGCGTGCGGCGTGGTGAGGGGCGCTGTTCATTTCCCTAACTGCCCTGTTCACGCTGCCCTGTGCCCGTAGATCAGCGTGTTCTCTCAGCAGCTGGGACTCAGGCCAGGCGCGTTGGCTCTGCCCCTCTGTCACTCATGTCCCTGGACCGGTCATTACTGCTCTGGGCTCTGGTCGCACTATAATAATTTGTCAGAATTATTGTTTATTAGTCCAGCAGATGTCCTCGCCCAGGAGGCCTTCCTCCACATAAACACATGCTAGTGTGTGCCATATGCTGCACTAAAACAACTTTAAAACTCAAAGTATGAACAGCAGTCAATGGATGCAGACCAACTATTTTATCCAACTAACTCCCATGCCGTTTGGAAGGTGTAGATGATTTAATTGTAGGACTAAAGTGAGGGATGAAAACTGCTGCAGAATATGTAATGTAAGCTTCTGAACTCACCTTCACATAACATTGGATTCTCTTACAGCTTGGGCTGAATCTGATGGCAATTTTGGTCACATTGTATAATTGTACACGGTTTTTTGGCCTGTAGGATTTAATAGACAGTACAGTTGAGTGTGAAATGGGGATGAGAGAGAAGGGAAGACATGCAGTAAATTGTCAAAGCTGGGATTCAAACTCACGACACTTCACCCGGCATGTGTGCTGACTCTTGAACTCATATTTCATCATGTCTTATAAAAAACAAATTAGTATTCCTATCTTAATTAAACAACAAACGTGCCAGAACCTTCATTTATGTCACTGAACACAAAAAAGTCTAAACTCTGCTCCAAAACACATGCTTTTACTGACATAGTCCCCATTGATTTAATTAAAATTGTATTAATTGCACAACCCTAAATACGACTGCCTCGCATTTGAATTGTTCCGTCACTTGTGGTATGTGGTTTGATGCACAATATTGAACCAAAATTATTTATTTATGACCCCTCAACCAAATAAACAAAACTCACAAAATACTACATACTACAAAATCCTGAACGCAAGCAATCAGGAATATGTATCAAGTTTTTATTCTTTGATTTAAAAGTGCAATATGTTAACTTTTCCAATTGGAGTCTTCAACACCCCCTTGAAATACTTTTAAAACATAATAGAGCACGTTATAATTACTTTAACATTCTCTTCTGTCTGTGCTTTTGTCTGTTCGTTGGACTTGGGTTAACGTTTGTAAATGAGCACCTGTCGCTTGTCTGGGATCCAGGCGCAGTGAGACAGCAGCTTGATCAGGTTTCCTTCAAATGAATTGGTTATCCGTCTCCATGGAGGCGTTTGGCCTTTGACTGATGTAACAGCATAGGTTTCACATAATGGCACCTCTGACAAAATAATGGAGGCTTAAACCTGTTACTCTTTGCTCTCTGTATGCACACCATATACGTTTCACTGTAGACTTTGACTTTCAAGGTTTAAGCGATTAAAACAAGTATGGCATAACCCTGATAACACTTAATTATAGTTAATGTACTATGCATTATTATACTTTTTAGACGCTTTTGAAAAGACACTGGTGTGGTGTGTTTTATAACTAATTGGCTTTATTGGTTAAATTATTTCTGTGCTCACAAAACAGAAGAGTGGACACTGTAGTAAAGGCTATTTGAGATCATATTTAAGTGTATGAACTTTAAAAACATTAAGGAGCACTACACAACATTTGGGGGATAGTCTGACCCCTGCTTGTCTCATTAGTGATTGCTTTATCTGGAACGTTCCGCAGCAAAGCATTAAACTTGTCTATTTTGCATTAATGCCTAAAAACACTTACTGTGAGTTGGCTTCCCTAGTGGTGTCAGCATCTTGTCTCTTTGGTGATGTTTAATACCATTGCAGAACATTCCAGACACTCAAGTGACAAAAAGTTACATAGTACATCTTTAAAAATCTAAATAGAAACATCCTAAAAACAACAACACAATATCAGGACTAAACTTTATTGACATAAACCTGGACACAAACAGGTCAAAACCAGGTCTGTACTGGTAAAAGGCTCAATACGGATTTTGATCATAATAAACACTCTTTATACACAGTGAATGTTAACAGTTTCTTACTTCCCAAGTGGTTTTATGCTCGCTCAAGAGTTCTGAAACTAGTAAGTAGTGTAGTTTTTTGTTTTAAACTTTTGTGTGGTCCTGGACTAAAGCAGAACAAAAACAGTAACACACCTTGACTGATCCTGGACTAAAATAACCCAAAGTTGTATCTATAAACTAGGTCCAAACCGTAGCCTACAGTGGAGATCCTCGGCTTGGCGCTGGAGCTGATGCTGTGGGTGGTGCAGACGGAGCATACAGTTATTTATCAAAGATGGGAGGGAGAGCGCTTGAAGGGAGCATGGATATTTGATCAGAGTTACACTTCCTCCTTCTCACGTAGAGTCTATCTGAAGAGCCCGGTCTGAAAGAGGAAGGTGTCATGCTTCAGTGATAGAACGAGGCTCCTGGTTAGAGGAGTTTTACATTGACCTACGCCTGTCACGATAACACATATTGAAGTACGATATAGGGCGACAGAAATGATCACAATAAGGTTCTTTGATGGTTCTGTACAGTATCATCGTGGTTCCTTGCACTGCACTTTTCTGGACTGCGACGTCTGATGTTCGTAGGTCTTCAGTTTGCAGGATGTTCTGTCAGGTAGGGTCAGCAGATGCGTGTGTCAGGGCAGTCTGTTGTGAGTAACAGCCCTCAGGACAAAAGACTGCCCAGTGATAGTGTCTAACTCCGCTCTGTTGTTTCAGCCGGAGATCAGACGAAGCGTTTCCTCTTGAAGGTCTTCTGCTGTTCCCCTTTTCTGATCTTGCCTTTGCTCGGCATTGTCTGGTTGATTCAGTTTTTCGTGGGACAATCCTGACGTGAATGATCAGATGATGTTTTAGCGATCCATGCAATAGTAGTTGTGTTTGAGGTTCAACAATCGCACAAAAAATGAATCAATGGTCAAATTAACCACAAAAGCAAATACATATCAATAGAAACGTTTTATTTTTTAATCTGTTCTTATTTTCCTACAACATACATTTTTGTATATCTGTCATGTCTGAAAAGGTGTTGTGTGAATGTGACTCTGAATATGAATCTGTAACAGTAAAAGATCTACACTATCACACTGACTCAAATAGACATTTCAACCCTGAATATGAGTTAGAAATGTAATTAAATAGAACTGAGAAATAGTTGTAGCTGTAAATATCAACAGCGGCTATTACTTTAAGTGTGGCATTTCAACTGCAGAAAAAGGCAGTGTAAATTATGTATGTTCAAGTGCAATAATATGTGGGAAGTACAGCACATTTAAACGTACTGTATTTGCATTAACAGTAAGATTTATGATATTTGGTAGACACTGAAACAGAGGAGCAAATTATTCCTCTGCTGAATAAAGGGCTGTTAGTCATATTGACTGAGAACAGCAGTGTAAGCTCTATTGGCAAAGAGTACATTTTACTTCCACTCGCTTGAATAAATCAGACAATTTACTACTACTCTTGTTGACATGAGCAGGAAGTGTCCTCAAATGCATCTGCAATATTCCTGAAAATGCTTGAATTATTTTTTTTCCCTCAGGCTTAACTTCGGGCAACTCCAAAAAGCTCCAAAATAAAATCTGCAGTTCATCGAAAGTTTATCTGCTTTTGACTAAAGATACAAAATGGCTTGTTTGAGTCAATAAGACCAGAATGAAATGAAAAGTACACTTGCAAACAGAGACCAGAGAGTCCGATTTTCCTCTGTGTAGAATTATTGTAAACATCTATTTGAAAGTATTTTACTCTAAATGACTAAATATGAAAGGGAAACTTTCAAGGATTGTGATGAGAGGTGGAATCAGACACAAGTTTGGCCCCATATATTATATATTTTTAAATGTTTTTGTGATGCTATAACAGCCAGTAAGAATTAGCTATAGAATCAGATGTGTCCTTTGTTTTTAACTTAAGCACAGACTGAGATGTTTATACATTTAATGCATAAACAATTTGTGCGAATGTGTCCTTGTTTTTGCATATTAAATTCACTCTCCGCAATAACACAGTCTCCACAGTTGTGAGTGATTCCTAAATAATTGATGATAAAACAGCTTTAGTTTTGTGTGATGCCACGTTGATGATGAGGCTTACTATTATTGCAGTTGTTGGTCACGTATCTGAGCTTGATCTAATGTATTTTTTAATGTCAGATACCTTTCCTGGTGCCTTCCTACTGACCACAATTTCAGTAAATATCTATCTCTAATATCACATTGCAATTACGAGTTAAACAGGGACTAAACAGGAATTAAAAGTCAACAAATAACCAAAAATTAACTTAATATCCGCAATCATCCGAGAATCATCAAATAAATCATGTTTTGACCGTACACTATAGACCTCGTGCAGCTGACGTCAGCGGGTCACGTGACACATGTCGCTGGACGGCAAAACAAACCACCACGCGTAGTGAAACCCAATAGATCCATGAGTGAAACACTGCCGACAATTTGCATTTACGTCTCTATTCACCTCAAACACAACCACGAAAACATGGTAATTTCATGCTTAGCATATGGATGTACCAATCGATAAGAAAAGAATGATGGCATTTAATTTTATCGCTTCCCAAAAGCCCCAGAAAGGCGAGCGAGATGAGTGGCTGCGGTGAAGAGACAAAACTGGCAACCACAGTGCCACTGGCTGAATTTCCAGCAAATTACACTTCCCGAACGTTTTGTTTTTTGAGCCCAAGCTATTGTATTGAACTGCACCAGGCCTTCGACACGATCAGTGGCTTATTTGGCACTCTCCACAGCTGGACTCCACTAACGAGTCCTGACATGAAATAACTGTAGGCATCTAAACTTTTATAAGCTTTCATCGCTTTACCAGTGAAGACTGACGATTCACCAAGTAATTGTACAGGTCGTGGTAGACAAAGTCGGGGATGTCTGATGGACGGTGTTAGAGCCATGTTTACCACTGCATATTGGCACTATTTTGTTGGGCGCAAGGTTACTGCTATTTAAATGATAAAGGCGGAGCCTCCTGTCACACTGAAACAGAGCGGCTGAGCAGCGCGGCTACCAAATGTGAAAGACACGTGTGTTGCTAACTTGGTGTGCTAGTGGTAGTATTCTGCAAAGATGTCTACACAATCAGAAGCACATGTAGAGCGACCCGCAGCAGTAGACTCAACTGACGCCAATCTTGAATCGACGTGAACAAACTTGCAGGGAAATTATAGGGATCCTTCACCCGAAGAAGTGCACTTTTTTATCACATATTGGTTCTTTAACTCTCCATCTAAATGTTCTACATACTTAGATAATGTCGGATTGGCTGAATCACCGCTCATTTTGGATCGATTCAGTGTAGTTTGTATCCAGCTGTAGTTGTCCAGTATACGTTTGTTTTGTCAAACAGTTGTGACGTGACTGAACGAGGTCTATACCAAAAGATTATATACAACCTTTTACATTGAGAAAGAGGTTGAAGATAGATACAAAAAGGGCTAATATTGATTGTGTATAGTTTATAAAAATAAAAATAAAACATTCAAAAGCTGCAAACATTGCTTTTCAGTAGAACAAAAACTTCTTTTCACATTTCTTCAAAATATATAAAGTTATCGTCTGACTTTTGTAATTCTACTGTCCATTCACTTTTTGGCTGTATTATCAGATTGTATCGTAGATCCTAATCTGCTGTGGTTTGCATCTCCTCTCATCGCGCCTTCTTGACACATAGCAGCAATAGTGTATATTGTAATTATCATTGTTGTTTCTTGTTATTGCCGTTGGTGTTTCGGATCCATGGAGGCTGTCACATGCAGGCGCCGGGCCCATCCACACTGAGGGAGGCAGCTAAAGTGTGCTGATGTTCAAACACTATGGCAGATAACACTATAACAGCGCAGTGTCAGGAAATGGGATGTGTAATTAGACGAGAAGAACACTTTGATTAAACACTCTCATCTCCTAATCCACTTTGCCCGGATTCGGCAGATTAAGCCCTCAGCTGAGCAATTAAGTAGGCAAAGCAACATTTGCTCAGGATAGGAAACTTCCACTTGTCTGTTGGGAGGTCCGGGTCCCATGTTGAAGATATGCTAATTATTGTACCGACAGGGAAGTCTCGAATGTCATTATGTACATTTGATTTGTTACTGTACATGCCTTTGGGTAACACGCCCACATCTTTAATAGACATTCATTCTAAAACTGTGCTGATAAATACATTCTAAGTTATTTTGTTGATAAAATATATGATTGATGATTTGAGCTTCTCTCCTGACTTAGAGTGGGATCAGGAGCTAAAGTATCATAGCAAGGTTTTAGAGATAAATTGAGGTGATTTTGTCGAAAAGAAGGGATTGGGGATGTACTATATGGATGCTGAGGTTAGAGCTGTGAGGGTGGAGGCCTAGAGGAAGACGATGAGAACCTTTATAGCTGTTAGGTGAGTAGTCTTGACATGTTAGCATCATATGAACAATCTCCGACTCTGAGTTCAAGAGTTCAAGGACCAGACTAAATGGGGAATCAGCGTTTTCGTTTTATGCAGCTTTCTGACTCTGACAACATTCACATCTAGGCTCAAAACAGTTCTGTTCGCTGCAGCTCCACTGCCCTCTGCACGTCTCATTTCCAAGCTTTTCTCAGCAGCAGTGGAAGCCAATATTTTGTCTTCAGTCGTCAGATAGAACCTCCACAAATCCACCTAATTTATTTGCTCCTCTAATTTATAAATGACTGAATGATTTTTGTTTATTTTAGAACCTTTTCATTTGTTTTCTTCTCATCTCTCAGGTCCCGGTGTTGTTCTAGTGTCATAGTAAATACCTTGCACTTTTAATTAGCTCCGCTGCATTTCTTATTCAATAATAATTAGCGAGCAGGAAGTAGCCCCAAGGAAGGACTTATTAGAGGCTGGCCAAAATGTGTTGATGTCTGCTGCTCTTTCCCAAACGCCTCCTCGTTTTAATGGAGGAACTATGGGTCCTGGACATTAGCTTTTGTATATTTCAATCAATATTAACTTTTTAACTTGCTAACGAAATCATGTAATGAAAGTCTTTATGCATACAATTTATAAGCAATTTTATAATAAGCAGGAGGAATTTGTCACTTTTCTTGTTATTTTGCTATTTTAGCAAGTAATGCAAAATAAAGCAATTCAAAATCAACAAGGATCTATTTAAGTTGAATTCAAAATCAACAAGGATCTATTTAAGTTGAATGTCTGTCAGATATTTATATTACAGCTGAACTCTGAATATCTGAAATCTTTAGCTACATTTTCTGTGAATCATAGTAGCTTAATTGTTGTAGTTTTTTGTTCGAAAATATAAATGGATATTAAATTGACAAGTATATAATATCATTTACATATTTTAATAGAAATAAGAAGACATTGTATAGTGATAAGATAGCATACTGCTAAAATGTGTCTCATGTCGGGCTGAAACAATCGGTAAACTGCAGTCTCGGCAGGACATTCCTGGTCAGCTCTTAGTAATCGTTCAATCGTTCTCTGGACTATACACAGACTCCAAAGCGTACCAAGAGAAGGATTTTTGATGTAATTCTTGCTTTGAGTGATAAAACATCACTCAAAGCAAGAATTACATCAAAAAGACAGTGGAAACACACTTATTGATCTTTAATGTCCTCAAGCGGCATCACTTTAGCTTCATCTGGGTCAAATTGATCTAACCCTTCATATTCTTTTTGCAACTCAAACCGATTTATCTGACAAATACTCGCTAAATTAATTGATAGGCAAAATAATCGTTAGTTGCAGCCCTTATCTCATGTAAAATTCACAGATGTGTGATAGGAGCCTGCTGTAATTAGATCCAAGTAACAGGCAGCAGAGCATTAAGGCAAACATGACACTGTTCATTACTTAAAACCGTTGGAGACAATGAAGAACAGTTTATAATAGGATATACATCATACCAATCTAAAAGTAAATGAGGCATAAATTTGTATGTTTTCAATAATAATATAACATTAAACATCAAGCTGGGTGGCCTTTAAAGTGTTCTGCCATGAGGATGATCTCAGTGCAAGACAAATAAAAAGCAGTGGATTAGAGTTCTCAGCAGTTATTTAGTTAGACAATAAAGCAAAATAAATTATAAATCTATCTCATCAATCTATTAACAGAACTGACTCGTGTACTTACAATCTGTACAATTCAAATAACATTATGAATGTTTATGCTGATGGAAAGCAGTCTGAGAAATATCCATAATATTGCCAGGAACATGTGTCTAAGTTTAGTTTATTCTTTATTTCAAATGCATTATTCTTACAAAAGAGAATATGATCTATACCGGATTCAGCTTTCCATTTGAAGTCCCGGGGCAGTTGCATAAAACAATGACAAATAAAAGAGCTGTTTAATCAAATAATTGTGATTACTGGTAGTTGACGTTATATTAAAAAAAATATATAATAATTATCTGGACTGTTAAGACTCTAAAACACATGCCAAAAGACCTTTTCTAACAAATACAGTGACATTATTAAAACATCATAAACGTAAAAAACATAAAACGTCAAAACATCAAGACATTTTTCACATTTTAATCAGTAATATACACGTCGCCATATTTCAACCTTTATTTGGTTTATAATGTATTTAAAAGTCTCAATGCACAAAAACTGCTTAACTAGTCGACTAATTGGAAAAAACAATTGCTGACTAGTCGACTTCTAAAATAATCATTGGACACACATTACCTTATGGTCCTACACTGACATGGCTCATTAAAATACACAGTGCAATTTCACCATTTGAAAAACATTCGATGATTCCTTAAAAACACAAAACTTCCATACAAATCTCAATGATGCTAGTTTTACTGTGAAGCACACACTGTAGACTGATGTATAATCGTTGACACTGTTGATTATCTGAGGATTTGAACTCACAACCTTCCCACAGGAGAAGGCAGACAGTGACCTCCCCCACATCCAACACACTTTGAACATTTGCACTCCAGCCAAGTTTGATCCCATTTAAGATACAGCGCTTTTGTGTTTTCTTTATCTGCCCAATCAGAATAAAGATAGCCCCGCCAATATCAGATCCTGTCCACGTGCAGTTATTGGCCGGTTTGTTTTTTACCCGTCGTGAAAATGCTTTACGTCCGTCATTCGTGGGGAAGGGTTTGATCTTCACGTGTCGGGCCCGCACTGTCAGGCCTGTCCCGCGGATCCCTGAATGGATTCTGCAGAACGGGCGCGGGCTGGCTGCATGTGGGACTTGTGTTTGGGTTTAGTCAATCATCTCTTATCTCTCCTCCGCGGTGCCCTCGTCCCCCCCTCGCTCCCCCAGGAAATAATGGGGTCCATGGTTCAGCGCAGTCTGCAAACACCCCATCCATCAGGACGTATCCCGCACTACATGCTCTGCGTTTACTAAACACGCCGTGTGTATATAGGTTTATTATTATTACGCGCTGTGTTATTCAAACAAAAACTTTACATTTTGAGAATTCTAATTCAAATTCAGGCTCATGTTTTGCATAGAAAACATATTCCACAATAACCACAATCAAAATAAATTGATCTGGACAGTCGTGGCTGTCTTTTCTGTGAATGCGCTTAACTATTCAATATCCACTATTTAGATGAATGGAGACTTGACTGGATGAAGTGGACGATCTGGGACTCGACTTGGACTTGAATAGCGTTAACATGTGATTTGACTTTGAGCCCTGTGACGTGAGATAACTCGATGCTTCTACAAACTGGCTTCACTTTTTACAGTAGATAGGTAGTGGCCCCGTCAGTGTTTAAACTTGAACATGTCCCACCCTCCTCTATAAGTGTTGAAGCCTTTTTTAATCAACTATTTACAAAAATCATATTCATTTCAAAAAGATGTGCTATGTTTGGTAATTTGGTATAATGACTTGAAACTCAAAGAGGTCATTGACTTGGGTTCTTAACTCAAACTCAAAGCCAATAGACCTACCAAACAAGGAAAACTCTGATTATATATTATATTATATGATATTATGTATTTATACCTACTGTTATTTTTTAGATAGATTGATAGAGACATTCAAAGTTTGGCAACAGCAAAAACAGAAATGTGTAACGTTGCCCTATTAAAAATGAGCGACAGCCATTTAAGTCTCAGATAAGACTATTGTATTTTATTCAGTGAATCATTATTTATATAAAATTCCCTATCAATGCTGTAGGTTAAGTGCTGCCGTGTATTAAATTACAAAAATGTCTTCGTTTCAGTGTCTTTTTTTCTTTCTTTTTCTTGGTCTGTTTCTCTTCGTATTCACTATTTACCTTTTTGTGGATGTGATTCTCAGCCAGTGTAATGACCAGACTTGAAAAGAGAGACACGACAAAGACAAAAGTGCTCTGGATGGCGGTGGTGATATTTCTCCAGGTTGTAAAAGTTAATTGAAATTGTCTGAGTGAACGTGGGGCTGCTGTTCGGAGCTGAGAGCTGACAGACGACGCAGACACAGGGAAGATTACCTGACTCAATGTGGCACCGCTCCCGCAAACTTAGAATGAACTCTCAAGGGAGCAATTTCACACAATGGGCCGATATACGGTTTAGTCTTCATCAATCCGAGCTAAGTCTGATTGCAAACAGAGGAGGGTAGGAGCCAAAAATGCCAAAAAGTAAGAAAGGTTTTGTCGAGTGAATCATCTTTTATCTCTTTTCTGTTCTCTGTTCAAAATAACAGTCACAGGGAGGTATTTGAATTGAAGGGAATGAGTGCAAATGTATAGTATAAATCTACTCAAAAGATAAATATATAAAATATTCAGAAAAATGTACAGTTTAGAATTGCACTTATTGTTTTGGGGATACGCCAAATAAGGATATTGTCAATATCGTCTATGGTTAAAATGATAAAAAATAAAACAAAAAGACAGAAACGTGTAGTGTAATGTTTTGTGATTAATTTTGTGGTCGATTCACATTTTGTGCGATACTTGAACCTCAATGAGACATTTACAGATACATTTTAGCACATTCCTGATGATTTATTTATTTATTTAGTTATGTCTGGGACAGTGCATATCAATAAACATTTCTGTAAATATGCCACAATTAGCCAAAAGGTAATTTTTCATCTCCAGTCCCATGACAGCTGTTATAGTCAGCCTAAAACAGGGAATAAGAACACGCAAGCATTTTACATAGAAATTGTGATATATACACTATTTAAATTATAACACACAGACACATCAATCATCCAGGTACAGACAACGACACTTAAAGAGCAGATACACACACTACAGAAACAAACACACACAGACACATGAAGTACACAACATGTGGCCTGCAGGGGGCAGCAGAAAGGGCAGGTGCAGTCAGAGCTGGTTTGCAAAGAGCCATTGTTTTAACTCAAATTTGAAGCTGTGATATGAGTTTGCATTTCTGATATTTGAGGCTGGGAGGTTCCAGTCAGAGGCAGTGCGGACAGAAAAAGCGGTACTTTCAGTCAAACTATATGTCTGAATAACGTAAACAAGATGCAAAAATAATAATCATAATTTAGATATTATTTTTTGGTCAATATCTTCTTACCTTAGCCTATTGTAAAGCCTGTGTGGGTGAACAATATTATGATGTAACTTTGAAATATTTATGGATGTCACAATTTCAATATTTTCAATATGTGACCTGCTTTATGAAATCAAACTTTCAAAATAATTAATTTGACATAAACAGCAAGATAAGAAAGCACTCTGAAGTTAGCTTTTCTTTTTTTGAGGAAAGTGTAAGCAGAAAGGATGTAATTTTGCTTCTAAAATTGTCTCAGTTCTTTTAACCTAATTTAGTTAGGAAATTGTCACTTTTCTATACAGTTTATAAAAATAAAAAAGTTGCAATTATAATGTTTAAATCTTTACAAATACATTGTGCCCTAAATACTCCCCATTATCAATTAAGCTAATAATCTCGACATCCCTAATTGTAATAATTATAGTATAAATGATACTGCATCCTTCCTTGGTCATTATTAGCATAGCCCACATTTCTTCTTTGTCTCCGTCTCCTTCTTCTTCTTCTTCGTCTCCGTCTCCTTCTCCTCCTCCTCCTTCTCCTCCTTCTTCTCCTTCTTCTCCTCCTCCTTCTTCTCCTCCGTCTCCTTCTCCTCCTCCTCCTTCTCCTCCTTCTTCTCCTCCTCCTCCTCCTTCTCCTCCTCCTCCTTCTTCTCCTCCTCCTCCTTCTCCTCCTCCTCCTTCTCCTCCTCCTCCTTCTCCTCCTTCTTCTCCTCCTCCTCCTTCTCCTCCTCCTCCTCCTTCCCCTCCTTCTTCTGCTTCTCCTCCTTCTCCTCCTCATTCTTCTCCTCCTTCTTCTCCTCCTCCTCCTTCTCCTCCTCCTCCTCCTTCCCCTCCTTCTTCTGCTTCTCCTCCTTCTCCTCCTCATTCTTCTCCTCCTTCTTCTCCTCCTCCTCCTTCTCCTCCTCCTCCTCCTTCCCCTCCTTCTTCTGCTTCTCCTCCTTCTCCTCCTCATTCTTCTCCTCCTTCTTTTCCTTCTTCTCCTCCTTCTCCTACTCCTCCTCTTCCACCGTCTCCCCTTCCTCTTCCTCCTCCTCCTTCTCCTCTTCCACCTCCTCCTCCTTCTCCTCCTCCTCCTCTTCCACCTCCTTCTCCTCCTCCTCCTCCTCTTCCACCTCCTCCTCCTCTTCCACCTCCTCCTTCTCCTCTTCCATCTCCTCGCCCTCCTCCTTCTTCTCCTCCTCTTCCACCTCCTCCTTCTCCTCTTCCATCTCCTCGCCCTCCTCCTTCTTCTCCTCCTCCTCCTCCACCTCCTCCTTCTCCTCTTCCACCACCTCCTTCTCCTCCTCCTTCTCCTCCTCCTCTCCAGTTGCGCTTGTTCTCTATGAGCTGATTTGTGTGTTGCTGCTTTAGCAGGAGCAGAGCTGGTGCAGATCAGTCTCAGCACCTGCTTATCGCTCCCAGGTGGGTCACGCCTGATACCTGCCTGAGCCATGCAGAGCAGCTAACCTGGAAATTGATGTTTCACCTCAGCACCCCTCTCTCTCTCTCTCTCTCTCTCTCTCTCTCCCCCTCCCCCCTTACCTCTCACTCTCCACTCTCTGTGCCCCTTTCTCTCTCTGTCCTTTCTCCCTCTAGTGTCTTTCCTCTCTTCCCTCGCCTCTCTTTAGTCTCCTTTCACTCTCCCGTCTCTCTGCTTTCTCTCCTGTCGCTGCCCTCTCCCCTCGCTGTAATCCTGTCTCTCTACGCTCCTCTCTCCCATCTCTCTCTCTCCCATTTCTCTCGTCTCTGCATCTTCTTTCCTCTCTCCCTCTCCTTACTTACCGCTCTTTCTTCTCCCGTCCTCTGTTATACTCTTTCTCCTCTCTCGCCATGTCCCTCCCATCACCAATTTCATTCTCTCACCTCTTTCCTTTCTCTCTCTTTTCTATGCTCTCTCTCCTCTCTCCCTTATCCTTTCTCTTTCCCCTCTCTTGTGTCTTTTCTCTCTCCCACTCGCTCCATTCTTCTCTCTTTCTCTCAAGTCTTCTCTTTGTCTCTTTCTCCTTTCACTCCTCCCTCTTTCATCCTCTCTCTCTCTCTCTCTCTTTCTCTCATGTCTTCTCTTTCTCTCTTTATCCTTTCACTACTCCCTCTTTCATCCTCTCTCTCCCCTCTCTCTCTTTCTCTCATGTCTTCTCTCTCTTTCTCCTTTCACTCCTCCCTCTTCCCTCCCTCTGTCCTCCCTTTCTCCTCCCTCCCTCTCTCTCTCCTCTCCTGTTAGTGTCTGCTTGGTGATGCTCGCTGAGTATTTTCCTGTCTGTCAGTCTGCGCACTGACAATGTAATAGAGCCGCATGTAGAACTGTTGACGTACCTGCAAATCTACTATATTCTGTGATTTTGATACTGCAGCACATGTCATTTTACAGCCCGTGTTTGCATCATGCTTTATATGATGTGCTGTAAAACGCTCAGCAGGTAAACAACATAAATGGAGGTTCAGAAAACTTAGCAGGGGATAAATAATTCCTGTTTTAACCAGATTTAATTCATAATAAAATGTATCTACAGTTTCTGCTTTTTATACTTTTCAATGACTTGCAGCATTGGCTGCACGTATTATGCCATAATGTTCCTTTGAAGTAATAGAAGCCAACAGATGCTCTTTCAATGCATTATTTTACACATTTCTGCCATCTCTCGCTTTAGTGTAAGTGTAGTTCTATAGTTTATTGCCAAAGGTCTTCCACCTGCTTGTTTCAGTGTACATTACCTGAAATGCTCCACATCATGGCATTAAACGTATCTTTTCCCATCAAGACAAAGCAAAGTCGAACCTGTTCACAATAAGAATGCACTCAATAAAACCACCAGTAATGGAATACATTTGAGATAGAGAAGTTTAAAGCTAATCGACGAGTCACGATTAACTAATTGTGACTTGTCGATTATATATATAAAAAAAATAAAAACTGTAATCACTGTTCCCCCTAAGCTGCTCACATGTGTTCTTGTGCGCTGCTCCCACGATCTCCGCACACACAAAATCTATGCTCTGCACGAGCGAGAGGAAGAGAGAGAAAATCCGCACACACATACACCTGAAAGCGCAGGATCATTAAGAGTGAACAGCTCAAAAAAGGCTCTGGAATCAGTTTGGAATCTATAATAATGTTCTGCTTCACAAGCTAATTTCAGGTCAATCCGCCTCTTATTCACAGAGTTGTGAGCACAAACAACTGATGAACTAATACGTCGCTAGATTTGATAGCGCACGTTATACTTTGGAGAACCGCAACGTATTTCTCTCCAAGTTTCTGTTGAATTCTTTTCGAAGGACTTGAAACCTGAGGCCAGTCTTGACTAAAGTTTGAGGCTTTCAGGCTGTGCAGCTCACAGAGGCTCAGTGCACTGGAGAACAGAACTGAGAGCACAGAGAGGCGCGTGAGGCTGGAGCTCCTCTGAGAGACACTGACACAGGAGTTTGATGTGAGTGATCAGAAACACGTGATGAGCCGGCAGTCATAATGTTTAAAAGTGCATGTAGCTTTAGTGTGGGGGAGTCCGCCACCTGCGTATCACATCATTGTGACATTTACTGCTCTAAATTTTGATTTGTTGCTATAAAATACCCCAGATTACATCTATTTTGAAGAAAATGTTCTGCTCTCAAATCGACGTCTTAATGAATGCCTTCAAAGGTCTTGGCAAAAAGACCCAATATTAGACTATTTGTTTCTGAGGGTGAAAGCAGAGGGCAATTACAAATCTTGCCTTGGGCGCCAAAAGAGCGAGATCCAGCACTGAGTGTCAAGTTCAACATACTGCACTCTTCATAAACATCAAGAGTTTTGTCTTTTTCATTGTAAATGGACAAATTAAAAGAATCTAACGGAAAATGCTGCTGTAATTCTTGTAATTAGCCATGTAAATTGCTCTGATTTCAGGTTTTGGACGGGTGTGATACGGGTCACACGGGCCACAGTGGTCCAAGGAACTGCTCAGGGAGTTTGTGCGTTTGCTCAGACACATACACAATATTTCAACCTTTAACCTTCACATTTGCAGTCTCAAATAAAATCAAAATAATAATTTGACGAATTGACAACACTCCAGACAAAGCAAAACATCTCCAAGGACACAAGCAGGTTCTATAGCGTATCTTTTTCATGTACTATTTTTGAGGGATTACACTGACTTTTAGTTTTTCGAGTTTCTCTCTGAACAACTACAAAAAACAAAGTTCTTGCACATTTATTACAATATAGTTTGCATGCGTGAGGTGGCAGTAATTAGCATGCTGATATGTTTGAACTTGAAAAAAGGATTTGTGTCAGATAAATACTTTGTTTACTCAGTGGTGGAGTTTTCGGGAGTCCTTGCGCGTTAGCCGACTGCAGTGTGATAGCCGCGGTCTCCGAGGATCAGTATCATGAAGAAAGGTTATCTCGTCCTTGTCTTGAAAGCTGACATTTGTTCTCATAAAGGCCAGCATACTGGTGCCAGATAGGATTAATTGACAAGTGCCGCGCTGGCTCTCCAGTCACCACTTACAGCGTGTGTCTCTAGTGCAAATGTATGTGCCTTTGTTTACCGCCACCAGAGCTCTTTGTCATGCTGCACTGGTCTGAAACAGGCCACGTCCCTCAAACATCTTCTGCTAAACCCAATGAAACAAAACCAGGGCTTTCTAAATCTATTTTGAAATTGGTTTGTAAGACTACCAATGCTGCTGTCGCTTTCATACCAATTATGCAGCTATATGACTTCAATACATTAGGATACCAATCAGGCACAATAATTTCACAACCGTTCTGCTATTGGCATATTCAACCGCCGTAGATTGTCTGTTGATTGGAACACATCACAAATGTTTAATACTTTTTTTTCTTACTTGTATAATATTAGAGATACAGATCACAGTGCAGACCTGAGACACTCTGACAGCCGCAATTTTAAAAGTTGTGACAAATTTGACTTGTATATCACTCTAATTCTTTTTGTTGCTAATGTTCTTCTTTTTATGCATTCTAGGGCTGTACGCATTTATGAAAACTGATTCATTGGTCAATCAAAATTGAATTAATTGTTGATTTTGATTATAAAGGGTTTATAATGAGAGCAGAACACAGCAGAAAACAGAAGACATAGAAGGAGTTAGCTGGAGATTAGGAATGAATTGTACTTTTATTCAGCTTTTTTACAAGAAAGATGTCATTTTTGAATACTTTTCTTGTCTTGGCCGAGCGCTGGTGAATTATATGGTCGGATCATAGAGGTAGTTTTGAGAGCTAGTCAATTGCAGCCCTAGTTTCCTAGTTTCTAAAAAATAATCTTTTACCCTTCACTAATTCATAGTCCACCTTTCTTTCAGTGCCTACATTTTACAAATTGTAATAGATTTATTAGATACAAAAGCTTTCTAGACGTGATACAATTTGAAAAATAAAAGAAATACAAGAATCTGTAATAGCACTGTATGACATAGGTGGTTTTAGTCTGGCAAATTGTTTCTGTCACCAGCCACTGTTTAGGCCAGTTTAGCTGTCAAAAAACAAAAACGCTCTTTTGGAAATTAGGCCCAAACCAAGCTTCAAACGGCCTCAGAGGAAAAAGGGTTATTGTGCGGTGAACTTTTCATATGAGCTCGTGACTGTTTTTGCTTTAATAAACAGCTCACACTTCCTCTGAATGTGCGTTACCATTACGAGACATACATGACGAGTTGACATCATTTTACCTCTCGTCTCGCTGACAAGGTGTTGTGGCATTTAGCGGCTCGTCTGAGACGCAACCATGGTTCTTTTTTTTTTATATTTTAAGCCACGACTTTTCTGTCATCTCCCCTTTTTTTCTCAATGTTTCACACAACCTATTTGGCAGTGGGCCATTTGTCAGAGACCAGTGTTTTTCTGCTGATGCCCGTAATTACAAGCGCTCATGAACCTTACAAAATGGCCGTAATAGTTGTTTGTGTCTCGAACGATTGATTTGCAGCCAAAACATGTCCGAGGATTATCTCAGCTGAAGGAGCTATAGGATATTTGTGGGAGAGATGCTTCAAAACATATCTGCCAGCTTCTGCCTCTTCACCTCTCGCTTCACATCGGCCAAACGGGTCAATTGCCAATTTGCCGATGCCATTGTCTTTGTCAGGAAACTATATTAATTTTGGTCAATTAGGACCCAGAGCTAACGAGCGCTGCAGTCAATGAGATCATTTATAATCCATAAAACAAGTGCGGCGTGTTACAGGGCAAAACAGTAGGCAGCCGGACAAAATATTTAGCTTGGAGATGCTCCCCATTCGAGGCGCTGAATAATGTATATCATCACTAAGGTTGTTTGGGAAGTATGCAAAATGAGTGTATCGACAATGTTGGCAGCTGTAACTAAATACAATACATGTACCTAAAATAAGTATTCAGAATGATAATGTGTAACTGTAATCTGGTGCAGTTACTTTCATTTGGTGGTATGTATTCACAATTTAGGTTTCACACTGCACAATATTAGTGAGACAAATCAGAAAACGCAGCTCTTTGTGGCTTCCCCCCCCTCTCTGATCCATGATAGTAAAATGTACAACAAACTTAAAGCTGTTATAATGTTATATCATTTTACACTATAATACAATGCAACTCTATGGGAAAGTAATACCTTTTAATGCAGGTATTCAGAATTTACTTAATACTTTTCAAGGTATTCTTTCCAACACTGTGTATCCAAAAATAGCTGATTAAAATTGAACTGTCCTGTATATTGTTTCAAATCATGAATTCATTGGTCTAAACCCGGGCCTGTACCCATGTCATCTCAACAAAACCCTCAGTCACCAAACTCTGCTTCTCTAACAGTGATTATAAATTCGAAACACAAGCAAATGCCATTGTCAAATGTGACATTTATAATTTCAGCCTAATTTTATCCAAAGTTAAACCGTTTTTATCCATTTGAACATTTGAACAAGTCATTCATGCTTTTATTTCGTCCCCATTAGACTATTTTAATGATTTCTTTTCTGGCATTAGCCATCATGCACTATCACACTTAGTTGGTCCACAACTTGGTAGCAAGACTTTTAACTGGAAGCAAAAAATGAGAGCACATCGCACTGATTTTAGTGTTTTTGCAAGAGCTTCCAGTTAATTTGAAGATTTTTTGTTTCTAAAGCTTTGAAGGGACTGACCCCACAATACACCTCGAACCTCATCCAAATGCACACACCAGCGCGCCCGCTGAGGTCCGAGAGCCAGCTCCAGCTTGTTGTGCCTGAGGCAGATTCAAACCAGAGGGGACCGGGCTTTCTCTGGGGTCGGCCCTCTACTCTGGAATGCCCCACGTCCGAACTGCCCCCACAGTGGAGTGTTACAAGACTCATCTTAAGGTTTCTGCCTTTTAACACCGTGTGAGTTGTGTGGTCCTCAGTGTTTTTTCTTTCTTTCTTTGCTTTTACATTTTTATCTTTTGAATACAGTTGTTCTTATTTGAGTTCACTAGTTTTATTGCTAGAACTATAAGAGTTGAATAAAGCTACATTTTATATTGGTTTCTGTATTTGTTGTATTGTGCAGCAACTGTTTATGAAAATTATATCCTCTTATCATCACTGGATATTAGGTTTATCACTAGATCAAGTCACTGTTTGGAGAAATGATTGTATTTTATTATATTTCCTTTTTGCGGTTTTGTTTTCACCTGAGGCTGCGTTCTCTTTTGTTCTCTAATGTTCAATTATCTTTTGCTTAAGCGTTCCGGGGGCCGAAAGCGAGCCAGCACCCTCTGGGAGCGAGTCTTTCACGACCCCCATCAGACCCCTCAAACTGAGGGGTACAGTTCACTTTAATATGACAATGGAGACACTTTCGGACCGTTCCATTCTGTTCCAAAATGAACCAGACAAAATGTGCCTTTTGTCTCAGTTTAAGTGTGAACGTAACCACTGAATGACAAACAAAACAACTCTATTTATTACCGTCATGATCTAAATTTCAGTGTTTCTCCGGGAACATGAGTCTTTCCATTGACCATCAAAATATTGCAATTATCAATAAATGTCCCGTTGCTTCGTGCACATAATTCCAAATGAAACCATGTTGACATAAGCAACACCAATGAGAGAAACATCATTAAACATGAAGCTGTGATGGGAACATTTATCACCTGAATACAAAATAGATGAACTCGATTGAAAGTCACAAGACGCAGCTCGAAGCCGCTCGTCAACAATGAGGCCGCAGCCAAATGTTGAGGTGACGATAACGGCGAGAGACAAGGCTGTGACTAACCAATCACACGCCGCCGCTCTCTGGACGGTGAGAGACATTGGTGGACGGTCATCCCGCGCTCTGATGTGGCAGACCTGTCAGAGCACATTCACACCAAGAGGCTCGCGCTCACATCCATCCTGCCCGTCCACGGTGCACTGTTCCCGGGTTTGTTTTATCGGTATCGTCATGCTCTGGTCGCCGTGTGGAGGTGAAGCGCAGGATGATCAGAGTGGACAGGTGACTCTGCGCCGTGAGTGTTCAAGTCTTGTCTTGCTGATCACACAAATGTCCAGCTGTCCAACAGAATATGCCATCAAAAGTGACAGAAGATAGGGGTAACTTGGTTTTAATCAAATATTTAGGTGAACTTGTCTGAACCGTTTTTGTGTCTTACCTCTATTCAAAGTATATTTGAATACTCTAGGTAAATGGTTTGATTTATTTATCAGAGGGTTCTACCAAAACTGGTGTTATCTTATCTAAGGGGTGGTCATATTTGTAGTGATGATTGCAGTAATATTAGGAGCAGTAAGACAAAAACATTTGGCCCAGTGTCTCATTGGCTGCACTCTCACGTTGCCGTAAAAAAGAGTTAAGTGTGGTGATATTGACATATAATCCTGCCTTTAAATGTTGGGATGCAGGTTTTGATATTGCACAACACATTTAACCAGACAATGGGCACAGATATGTCACAAAAAGAATATCACAATTTTGTCTAGATCACATTTTTATGGACACAAAGTAGAGCACTTGCAACTATCCGCTTCATCTAAGAGTTCATTCTTCACTTTGATTGTTAAATCACCTGTAATTTACTCACTTTACTCATTTACTCACGTTACAATAATGACAGTAGTGGTAGTAATAACATGATTTGTACTGTTTGTAGTAGGGATAGGAAAAGAGCTTGCCAGATACATTTACCATGAGATGTACGTATGTGTAGAATGATCCTGAGCTATTATTTCCCATGTGTTGACTTAACAAAAATGATGAAGCTCTGGGGAGTTACGCCTCTTTGAGAAGTCCTAGTTCTAAAAGGCATTCCCTCAATGACAGCAAAAAATTGTCTGTCCAAATTTGTGAACTGAACTGCAGTTTTTTGTTTATTATGGCAAAATTTCATCTTTGTCACATTTTCGCTTGTGGGAATTGTGTATTTTCTCATCCCTTGTTAGCAGTAATTTATTTTCGTCAATGCAGTTTTATACTTGGCTATCAACTCTCTCCCCATTGTCCGGACATACAATTCTTTCTTTTGAGTTGTTTTCGCTCAGTCTTGCACACACCACCTCCTCATAAACTGCCCCCGGAGTCTGTTGCCTCCATTTCCCCCAAACCAACTCTCCTCTCTCTCAGACTGGCCTTGTGCTGACCTCACCGGAGCGGACTATTACCTGGGAGTCAACTAAATCATGGTTCGGTAATGGAACATGCCACCTGCATTGTGAAGCGCCGCACACACAGCCCGAGCCACAGTGAAGCCAAAGTCTCCCCCTTTTGGCCTTTCTCTGCCGCTGCGACGTTTACATGTTCATCATTTAGAGTGTGGCAGGCTGAAATATAAGTGCGATGTTGTTTCTGTCAACTTGCTGGATGTGGACGGGGATGTCGGGGAATGGCAGGCGCCACAGTCAAGAATGAGGCCGTGGAAAGTCAGCGCTGACCTACGAACTCCGGCTGTCATTGGACGAGAGCGCTGTGGCCTGGTTGGAGAAATACCTGTAGAGCTAGAACAAATAATAGAAGACTAGGATGAAGATTAAAAACCATGGGAGGGGGAACAAAAACAACACAACTAGGGTGGGCAAGATATGCTGAAATGTTGATAATATGTTTTAATGTTGTTTTGAAGATATGCAACATTATTATCATGATTAGTTATTGTAAAAATGCTACAAAAAGAACTGATTAAAAAATGAAATGAAAGTTACGTGATATACAGTGATATTTCTGCACTTTTTGGGACTAAATCTCAATTGGAGTAGCCATAGCAACAATTCCTGATCGCGTCAGATCTCGGGAAAGCTAAACAGGGATGGGCCTGGTGGGTACTGGGATGGGAGACTGTGGGAATGCCTGGTGCCAAAGGGGGTGTCCTTGGGCAAGACATCACCACCTTGCCGCCATTGTCCATGAATACTGATGCAATGAATGAGTGTGTTTGTGAAGGTGAATGCAGGATACTGGATGAATATTAGTTTATTCGCCTTATTCTGGAAGCTCGTCTGAGCATTGCCAACCGACGTAATCCTCCTTCCAGCTGTACCAATGCAGACTTTTTTTTGTGTGTGATTTTTGTCTTATACAGAATTATTATTTGTACACCTGAAGAAAGGAAAGTTAGTAATTCATTCCAATAGAGCCGGGCATATTGCCAAGTATAAAATTGTTCAGTTATAATGTCAATATTTAGTTTTTGTTTAAAATGTAAATAACCCATACCTGGAACTTTTCAAACCATAGCATGTAATGTATGCAGCACACTCCTCACATTTGCATAAGTGCTCTTTATTTTTGTATTCTTGCTTTATGTAAATTGCCTTTCTATGCTTTTAAGATGTCGATTTTACATATTTGTATTACACTATCTGCAGCACTTCCTTTGGTGCATTCATTCTTAGCATTGAATAACTAAATAGACATTATTTACTTGTCCTTTTGGCACCTTTGGCCTGCACTACAAAGCTAGATCAGGGGGTGAGCCCGGTATTTCTGTGGTAAAGCCTGGTTCAGCGGTACTACAAAGATGGTTCACTTTCTAGGGGCAGATCTCTATGGAAAGTCATAATCTGCTCCAGACTAGGCTGAGTTGCTGAATGAGACCAATCAGAGACAAGAAACAAAATGAGAGCGAGAAAAAACGAGGAATTGCATATGTGACAGTGGGTATTATTTTAGATCAATGCGCACGGATTTTCTTGAAAAATATTCCTACCCCTGGAGCTTTTCCACATGTTGTCACGTCACGACCACAAACGTAAATAAACTATATTGGCTTTTTTGTGAAAGAGCAACACAAAGCGACAAACAATTGTGCAGTGGAACAAAAATGACACATGCTTTTCAGCGTGCGAAGCTTTTCTGAGTAAATACTTTGTGGAACTGCCTTTTGCTGCAATTACAGCTGAATGTCTTTTGCGGTATGTCTCTACCAGCTTTGTACACCTACAGACCGACATTTTACCCATTCTTCTTTGCAAAACAGCTCAAGCTCAGTCAGATTTGATGGAGAGCGTTTGTGAACAGATTCTCAAGTGGATTTGACTGTGCCTTTCTAATACAGGAATATGTTTTGATTTAAACCATTCCATTATAGCTCTGGCTTTATGTTTAGGGTCGTTTTTCTGCTGAAGGTGAACCTCCGTCCCAGTTCCAAGTCTTTTACAGACGCCAACAGGTTTTCTTCCAAGGTTTCCCTTTATTTGGCTCCATCCATCTTCCATCGACTCTCAGCAGCTTCTCTGTCCCTGCTGAAGAAAAGCAGCCGCACAGATATTTGTATTTATTAGTAATTTGATTGAAAGGGACAAAACAGAGAGCGTTGCCACATGCTAATTGTAACCAATGCCATGTCCATAGACCGTCTAGTCCAAGGCAGATCTGGTCCCTGACATTAAAACAGACGTAAATAACATACAACAACATGCAGCACATTAGAACATATATGTATATTAGAACATTAATCAGGTTTGATTTACTTTCAGCCACTGCTTCACTTAAACTTGTTCAGATCTGTGATGCTTGATGTATGATGTATGATGCTGCCCCCACCATGTTTGACAGTGGGATGGTGTGTTCAGTCTTGTGCTGTGTTAGTTTTACACCTTAGAGTTAGGGTTTTGCGTTTAAGCTAAAAAGTTACACTTATTTACACAGATTACGCAGATGATTCCATGATGCAATATTCCCATGATCTAAACCTACTGTATTACATTTATCAAAATATTTCTGAAAGTGCTGAATTAAAGATTTGGCTGCGCTCCTTGGCACAAACATCAGAGCCGTTCATTCAGTCCATGGCACTGTTTGATCTGTTTCATTACTTTATCACATCTGTTCTTTAGTCTGTTTTAGCAGTGAAATATTGACCTTTATTTAACCAAGAAAGTCTCACTGAGGTGTAGCATCTCTTTTTCAGGGGAGTCGTGAAGTAAGCTGCTCTTTCTTTCTCCACGTTCTAGTCTATCTGGGTAAAAGAAACGTATCCAGGGTAAGTTCAGCCAGCCTCATAGTTCAGGCCTCAAAGAATATTCTATTTATTCTCTTTTCACACACCATTGGTATCATCATTGTATCATTGTAAATAAACTGAAACATATGGTATACTTTTATTGTTTCATCTATATGGTATTTTTGTGCTTTTGAGCAAGACACTTCACCCATTGTCTGTCCATCCCAATACTATAACTTACACATTTAATGTGTATGATGTACTTTGAGGTATGGCACACCTGCAAATGCAGTGTTCCAGATGTTCCATATCTAACTCCAGGTTGATATTAAATATCAATATTGTAGCACTCTGAATTGAGTTTGTCACATTAATAATCCACTGAAACAGACAATCGGAAAAAGTTAGAATGTTCAGATGAATCATGCTGAATGGACAAAGTGTCACACAACAGTGCAAACGTTTGTTAAATCCAGTTGAGAGAAGCTGACGTTTTACCTGTCCTCTTATGCACAAAAGCGCTTCTCTTTGTAACGAAAAATAAATAAATATATATTCCCTATTTCCAAGTATGTTTATCAGTGCTGCCATAATTCTGGTGAAGCACATTACAGGTCAGGCATGTGGAGAGGCGAGCAGACTCACAGTAAGAATGCAGGTTTTCAAGCTATATTTTTATAACACCTGTACTGTAATTGAAAACATGCCCGACAGATAAATGTAATGTAATGCAAAGTATTAACATCTCCATGGAGACAAGCAGATAGTGTACCTCTCCATCAGAAAAACTACAATATTCCACCTTTAAAGACCTGAGGGACAGTTAAGGCACAGTACAGTTTTTTACATCTTAATAGTACATTAAAATACTGCCCTTGCAATACTTATTTTGTAATATTTTTGCTGCCCTGTTCACTTCACACATGTTTGATATACTTGTCTCCATTATCAGGGCCGTTTAGGAGCTTGCACATTTCGCTCATGTGTTTTCGGGGCTTGTATTTCTCTGAGGAGCGGTCCAAGAGAGCGGCCGTGGCTGTTCCTCTCTCATCCGTGACAGATTTAGTCATAAATCTACAGGATTAATTCAGCTCCTCCCAAGGACTCCTGCTCTGTGCGCCGCCGAAACACAGAAGTCACTTAAAGCCTCACTCCAGGCACTATTTGTCTTGGGCTCTGGTCCCTATCACGATTATTGATGTGGCAAACAGCTCTAATGCTGGTGTATGATCAGCGACACATAGGCGTACTATTGTAAGGAGGATCTGCAGAAAAGGGCAAATGAGAGGAAGATGAGAAACAGCGCCGTAAATGTCCGGATTCACTGGTGCTATAAAAGTATAAGGTTTTTATTGTGATGAATTAGCTCTTCGTAATCAGCAAATACCAACTTTTGCAGATGAGCTACTCTTATAATTTGGGCCATATTTTAAACAAATTAAATTGATGGAGCTAAAAAGCCATAAAGCTCTTTGCAGGAAGGGATAGCATTAGTGTTATGAGCAGATTTCTCACTCTATGAAAGGATATGAAAGGAATATCTCAATACTTACCGATTACCATTCCGCATTGAATGAAAAAAAAACACAACATAGAAGCTGTTTCTAATGTCTTAAACTAGTGATGGTATGACTATTGTAAAATGATTTAAGACAGGTCAAATTTTTTTGTTAAATCCACCATCCTGTTTTACTACCGTCCCCTCTTCACACTAACATGTTCAAATAAGACATTATGCATATCCATTAAGCATGTTTGGCCTAAACAAAATATTGACCTGTGCTGGAGATTCAAGGCTGATACGCTAAAAAGTACAAAATCGTCTCAATATATATCGGACAACCAATATCTAGCTTTAGTTTAATGCATTTTTTTTTTCAAGACATTAGACAGGGCAGTTGTAGCGTGAAATGGGGAGAGATATTCAGCAAATGGTCGAGGCTGGCATCAAACCCACACCGCTGCGATGTTAGCCACCACACATCTGCACCACGGTAAATCTGTCCTCTGTGGTTCTCCTCAAGGTTTCTACTTTTTCCCACTGGGTTTTTGGTAGTTTTTCCTCACCGAGAAGGAGGGTTTTAGGACAGGGGAGGCCGTGGGACAGTTTTCCATTTGCTAAATTCCAGTGAACAATGCTCAGTCAGCTTATGTTGGTTAAATCAACAATTCTGGAACGCCCACCGAGGCAACTGCTGTTTTAATTTTGGGAGTTGCAAAAAATGCGAGTGTTGATGCCAATTTTTGTATCAATTATTACAATAATCATTTCTTTCTTTCCAGACTCTGGCACCTTAGAGTCACGTGGGAGTTTATAGTAATTTAGGCGACATATTCACTTATATTTTGATTTTTTGGGAGAAAACACTAGAGATGAGTGCAAGTAATTTTTGTTTTGCATATCGTATTTATATATATATATTATTAAAGCTCTGTCCTATCTGAATTTCCCATTTTGATTTGTTGGGCTATTGTAAGATGTATTTTATTTATTTTGGCCTCAAAGGTTTGAACATATAATTGAACTGATTTCTTTGTCCCATCTTTTTTATTGGGTGAAGTCTAATTGCTCCCCCTGAGGAATCATCTTTACTGTGTCTCTCATCCTACAGAAAATCATCTCTCTATATGCATCTTTTTATGTTCATTAAATATGCCCTCTGAACATGTCCTCCAGTTTGTATGGAAATGCAGGCTCTATCACAGTTGTCATTCCTGTCACATCGACACACTTTGTTTTTACATTTGCCTGCATTCCCAGAAGGAACATATACATCTTAATATGAATGCATCACAGCTATTTCAGCTCTAGACAAATACTCTATATTTGTACATCACTATTCATTTCAATCTACAATTTTGAAGCAGTTTTGAAGAGCTGTAGTGTGTTTGTGACCGCAAGTGATAATGCAGATAATACATTCGAGACATTGCCTTCGATGGTGGTCCTTAAACCTGGTCATTTGATTAATTTTAGTCATAGTTCCTTTGGGCCATTTCCTATTCAAAAGTGTCCACATCAAGTTAAGCCCTATAGGCCACTTTTTTGTCCTTCAGAAACTTCTAGTGGCGTGTTATTTCTTACAAAAGTTTCCTTCAACCCATTCTCTACATCTGTTTGGACCAACAAGTTCCTCTGTTTCACATGCATCACAGAAATAAACTAATCTGACTGTTTGAGTTTGTCTGTGACGTGGTGACCATATTGTTATGTGTTAGAGAATAATATTGATTTCATGAATATTAATAAGTGACAATTAACACAGAAAATAGTCCAATTTATTCTATTTATTAAGTCTAAACTCTGCCCTAGAGTTTTTCTGACAGTAAAACAGTTTAAGTTTATTGTGCTAGAGCTCATTAAGTTGACTTGTTGGGTATTTTACTGCTGTTTTGAACACTGGTGATTTAATTATCTGATAAATAAACCACACCAAAGAATCCTTGTTCCTATGTTTTTATAGTGACTGCACGAGTCCCTAAGCCGGCACTCTTCCTTCAGACTAAACAAGCAGTGATATATGAATATATGTTTTGCTTTTTGAGTGAATTCTCTGTTGTCTCTATTATATTGTTAAATTTCTTGCCTAATCACTCAAATGGACATTTCCCTTTTGAGATTCTACAATTTAATTTGTGCCATAATAGGCCAGTCACCATAACAGTTTTGTGAAGTACGATCTATTGTTTGGACAAAAATCACAGTAAACAATAATACTGATATTATAACTCAGTTTGGTCAGAACAAAAATTTTGATATTTGATCAGGTGTAGGTAGAAGCCAAGGCTTATTGTGCCATCCCTTCTTTCTAACTCAGTGGTGGACATACTGTATATTGCAGTACATTAGTGGACAATTTATCAACAAAACAAAACTGCATAACACTGGACAGGATCTACAAACATTCAAATTTACCATGATAAAATGTATTTTTATTTTTCCATCAATATTTTCTTAAAGATACTTTTAAACTGAAATAGAGAAGTGCGTTTTTTTTTTTTTTTTAACTCGTTGCAATTCCATAATACAACTCCTTTACTTGATAAGCAATGTTACCTCAGCATCATTCTCACATGACTTGACCCAATACTGTTCAAATATGAATGTACCACAAAATAAATTAAGAAAAAAAGGTGCTGCCAGGGCCAAAAAGCATGCACAAGAATGATCAACCCCCAAAAAAATATTGTTCACTCTGTCATCTGAGTCATTATGCCGTCAGGCTAATGTGACATATTTGATAGCGTGTTAAAAATACACTAGCCTCTTTAATTCTGTGTTAGTCTGCTATTCAGGAAGTAGGGCTTGTCTTTAGGGTCTTTAGGTGCGTAAGTGTGTGCTGAATGGACCGGTGCTGACGGCAGCGTTGGCCTGGACACAGATGAAGTTGATGTTTGAGCGACAGTGGTGCGTTTGAAGCCTCCTCGTGTGTGGACAGTTCAGAAACATGAGTGGCACGGCTCTGACTCATCAGCCTCTTCATGACTTCACCCTGTGGCCTAAGGACTCTCATCAACTATTTATTCGATCCAGAAAAGCCACACATTTTTTATCTACACAACAAAGGCTTATTGTTTACTTCACAACACTGCTGCAGTCTTTCTCAGAAGCCTCGCGCAGACGAGGTAGTGTTTTCTGAATTTTAAATGTAGAACAAACTCATTAATAATCCGAAGTGGTACAAACAAAGGGTGACATTTATAAAGGTAAATACTCTGTTTTCCCGCATTTATGCTAAAATGTTGTTATTGTCGACATCTTACTTCAGAAAACACCAAATGTGGTAAGAGGCTCCATCAGATTAACTCCTCACATCATGTTCTCAGCATATCTTGATTAGGGCTGGGCGATATTGACTTATTTCTGACGTATTATTTGGAGTACCTCGATAGCAATAGTAAAATGATATTATGTCAAAAGAAAAGGTTTTAAAACCTTTCTTTTGACTTAATTATTGAGGTTAGTAACATAAATGTGCAATGTCTGTAAACTGTGTCAGAAACATGCAAAATGTCACATTTTACTCTTATTTTAAAGGTTTTTCATTTGTATTTGTAATCAGCTATTTTGAGGCGTTTTTTAACAACAAACTTGATATGCAAATGTTCTATATCTTCAAAACAACATTCATGATATTATCTACACTTTGATACTGCCCACCCCTTATCTTGATGGTGATTTTGTCTTTTCCTTGAGGTTGCCAGTGGTTGGGTAGACAGCATCCTGAACAGCCCATAGACCCATTAAGCTTCTGTGGACCATAAAATGTGTAGACATATTTCACAACACACCTGAAATTGAAGTCCTGACAGGGGCTGTCCCACTGAATCAGGGGCCAGATGAACGAGGGGTGCAGAGATGTCACACACATAATAAACAGGGCTTTGGCCGGGCCCCTGCTCTTTCTTAAGCCTTTGGGCCCTGGGCAGGGACAAGTCCGTCCAACGTGCAGCACTCGTATCGATCCACAGCAGATTGATATCCTCCCGACACTGATTTAGCATCAAGTGCCCCCCTGACTGTCCTAAAAGACTGAGCTGAATTAAACTGTGCTCTGGTAGGTTAGCAGCTCCACTCCTCTGCTCACTATCACTGCACTGTGTTATGTAGTCCAGCTTCTACTAGAGGTGGGCAATATATTTACATTTAGATGATATTGTGAAGGTTGTTTTAATATATGCATAATTTAACATTGAACATAGCGTTGCTGCTGCAAAAAGGATGATTTAAAAAAAAAGGGGGGGGGGGGAAAGTATACTATACAAAATAATAAAAAATATAATTTTCTCTTGGTTTACTATTTTAGTCCTGGTTCAGTTCTTGATTAATTCAGGTTTAGACCTGGTGGAATTATGTGTTAGTTCTGGTTTAGTTCTGGAATAGGCCTGGTTCAGACCCGGTTTGTACTAGTCTAGTCCTGGTTTCATTCTGGTTCAGTACTGGCATTGTTGGTGAAGCTGTTTTTTTTCCCCCTGAAAAAAAAAGTAAATGTTGTTATATTGCTAGTATTGAAACAGATCTAGTGTTGGGGATATTTTGTGGGACCCCAAACTATGTCAAAAGTGGTGGTGTTTTGTGCATCTATTTGGCCTAGGGACCGGGGCCCTCAAGAAAAAGTCTTATATTATATTTCTGCACTTTTAAAAATACATATACCGTATTTTCCGGACAATACATTTTTTCATAGTTTTGGCCGGGGTGCGACTTATACTTACATTTATACTAATATACTTATACTCCGGAGCAACTTATATGTGATATTATTTGTTATTTTCACACTTGCAACCGCATTTCATTCTCCAGTGCAACTTATATTATGTTTTTTTCTTCTCTATTATGCATTTTTTGGCTTATACTCCGGTGCGACTTATACTCCGCAAAATACTGTGTATATATATCATATTTATTTATTTTTGTCAGTCCTTGGCTTCTACAGCTCTGCCACAAAAAAACTAAGTGCTTTGTATTTGCACAAAACTCTTACATAAACTTTCAGAAAGTACTTATCATAATGAGTCGTTTTTTTAAATTTCTTCTAAATGTATTCATATTCAGCCATGTCTCATTTACTGAGTGAACGCTTCACTTGTTCACCATTAGCCCGGGAGAACAGAGCAGTAACCCGGAGCTTGTGTGGTTCCGTCTGAAGCTGAGAGTGCGAGAGGAGAAGAGCGTGTGGACGTAAAGGTGAATGAGAGAGATGGCGACTCCACCACATCGCTCTCCTGGAGGTGTGAGGGAGGGGCTGCTAATGTGCGCTGTATCATTCATAACAGTAGGACTGGCATCACTTGCTGCTAAATAGCATCATTTGTCAGAGAAAGGGCTCGGTGCCACTGTGTCACAGATAAGCTTGAGAAGGATCCTGCTTTATTCCCCTCGGGTCCAAAACATGCAGTGAATGTTACTGTGCACCACAGACTCCAACCAAATTACTCTTCTTTCAACAACAAAATCACTCCAGTCATATGAGGTCAGGTATTTTTAAAACTGTCAGTCTCTTTCACACTATGCTAATTATTACACGGTTTTCTGGGAATCTAATGGCATTCCAACAAATTAGATCTTTAAAATGAATGCAAAAATTGGCTTATGGAAACAGATTTGTGAGCACTAACTGAATATAAATGTATTTGTCTTTGCAATTTCATTGTGCATTTAGATGATTATTGATTTTCACATGTATTGACTTTTAGGATGCCTTTTTCACATCTGGCAAAGGGACAACCCATGCAAATTATCTTATCATATCAGAAAACTCTGACACATTTACATTGTTTGATGTCGGTATGTGTAATGTCCCGTTATTAAAAAAAGGCTAAAACATCTGTATTCTATCCCTAAATCTGTCTATAATATATCTATAAAAATGAAGCTCAAGTTTTCATAAAAGAGTAAAATTGCATTAGAAGTTTTCAGATTCAGTTGAACACAATAGTAAACCCTACAATTTAGATTACAACCTAAACTTTTTTGTGTCTGATGGAATCATTTGGAACCTGTTCATTTGCTTTTCTGTACAACTCAGACTTAACACTACAATGATATTTAACCCTTGTGAATGTAAAATGCTTTTGAGGAGAAAAAACCCAAACAGTTATGTCTTGTATCATTATAAGTTCATTTTTGGCCATGGTAAGAAAGTATATTACGTTGAATCATTTGTATTGCGCTGTGTCGATAATTAACTGTAATAGAAACACTTAATATTGCAATTGAGCATCATTGTCCAGCCTTTAAGAAGCCTACACTCAAGTTTATATCCGCATCACCACAGGCATTCAGTATCTTACTCAACAGTGCTGCAAAGTGCGTTAAAAGAGCCAAGATATTATTGATGACTATGAGGTAAAATGCTTAATTTGCACCGTCTTCAACCAAATTATAACTCATATTGAAAGCAGCTAAATTTGCATAAATCTCATTAGACTCAATGAGAGGGGTTCATAAATCGTTATATTAATTAGTAATTTTTTCCACCCTTTCATAAGAAAATGGGGTGTATTAATAAAACGGGAGGCAGTGTGATTGTGGACCCTAATTGGTTGTTGTGTTAAACAGTTTGGTCTGTATCTGACAGCGCTGATGCATTATGTCTACTGCAAGTGTGATGTCATGATGAATAATTCTAGTTTTACGATTATTGCGAGACTAAATGTCATAATTTTACAATTATTCACAATTATTGACATTGTGACCAAACAACAGTGACATCGTATAATTCACTTTCATTCACTCTGTCTGATAGATTGACACACTAGGCCCAGCAAATCAAACTTTCTGAATGAAAAAGGAAATATATTGTGACATAAACAGCCAGTTGAAAATGACTTTACATGTGGTTTTACTTTTTTACCGTTTTGATTGAATTGAAATTAGGATCGCGCAGTTAATACAACTTTTAGGTCAACAGCCAATCTTATAATAGAAGCATGTTCAGACTTTGGAGGAAGAAATTAGGTTTTTTTGGGTGTTTTTTATGTTAAAGGGCTCATTACAGTAAATGTCTATATTTTTTATATTCAGCTTTATGTTATGTTCAGATAATTATTTTTTAGTTTTCACAATTATCATGGGTGACCTGAAATATCATGATTATTAACCATTAGACAAAATGATCATCCAAACCTTGACATCCCTCAGATTGTTGTGCATGTTTTAGGCCTATTGCACTGACATCTATTGTCATGAAAACATTTGAAAAACTAGTGAGGAATGAAATCTTAAAGAAGACAGAGTCTGATATTGACCAATTCCAGTTTGCCTACAGGCCACACAGAGGTGTTGAGGATGCCACGGTCACTTTGATGAACATGCTTTTTAAACATCTGGAAGGAAAGGGAACACATGCTAAGTTTTTATTTATAGATTTCTCTTCAGCTTTTAACACAATCCAATCCCACATTTTAACAGAAGGACTCCTAGAGCAATTTGATTTGAGTCACAATCTTGTTGGCTGGGTTTTAGATTTTTTAACTAATAGGACACAAAGAGTGCGAGTCAATAGAGTACTGTCTGACCAGATCTGTTCCTCCACTGGCTCTCCTCAGGGCTGTGTTCTGTCCCCTCTCCTGTTCATTCTCTACACCAACATGTGCCGCAGCAGCAGGGAAGCAGATTTATACTGAAGTATGCAGATGACTCTGTCATTGTGAGCCTGCTACAAGGGAACGAAACGAGTCATGGTCCAGTTGTCCAGGATTTCGTAGATTGGTGTGACACGTCCTTTTTACAGATGAACATCTTCAAAACCAAAGACATGCATATAGATTTTAGGAAACTCCAGAGGACTAAGGAACTTACCTGCATAAAGGGTCAGACAGTGGAGTGTGTAAATCATTATAAATATCTTGGGACTATCATCGATAACAAACTAAACTTTGAGGCAAACTGTGAAGCCGTGTACAAAAAGGGGAACCAGTGTTTGCACTGCCTGAGGAATCTGTCCTCCTTCCACATAGACAGAACAATGCTCACGATGTTCTACCGCTGCTTCATTGAATCAGTCATCTCCTTCAGCCTGGTGTCTTGGTTCCGCAACCTACCCTTAAATAATAAGAACTCCCTTAACTAAATTGTGAGGTGGGCTAGTAGGCTGATTGGAGAGCCACAGCTGAACCCAGAATCCCTCCTCACTAGACAGCTACAGAGGCTCGTTGGGTCCATCTTAGAAGACGGATCCCATCCACTAAATGCTGAATTTCAGCTTCTTCCATCAGGCCGCTGGTACATAATGCCTCTGTGCAAAACGAAGAGATACAGGGGCAGTTTTGTTCCCTCAGCTGTTAAAATACTAAATAGCCAGACTGCACAGCCCTCTTAACCTATTTATCTATTTATTCTTTTTTGTATCTATGATGGCTTTTTACTCTGTATTTTATCCGCTGTATTCTGACACTATTAACTGTTTGTATACTTTTTATCCATGTCTCTATGTCTGGAGCACTAGTCGTCTCTGTTGTGTCACTGCCCGTTTTCTGTCAATGTCATTAATGTTGTCTATGTGTGTGTGAGCAGCCCACTCTTTTTACCTGCAACCAAATCTACCCTCGGGTACAAATAAAGTTACCTTACCTTACCTTATGTGCTGCTGGAGGTGGAATAGGTTTTTGAGTGACGCTGGATTAGTCCTGGTGCAGTTCTTGTTTAATCCTTGTTTAATCTGATTTCGTGCGGAATTACCTGATTTTGTTTTTAGTGTCCCACCTCAATATGTATAAATTTGTGTGTATTTACTGTTTTTTTCATACAGTGAAATTTAGTCGGTGTTAATTCCACATACTTTAGCCTGTGGTTTTGTTTTAGATTACATTTTTTTACGATTGAATAAACACTAAAATCTAAAGTTTAGCCCAATTATCAAAACCTTACACTCAAGGAGCAAAACTCGGCCTCAGATCTGCACCACTGTAAACACAATAAGTCAGTTCACACTTTGTGCAAAACAATACACACAGTGATTTACAACACTGAACACAGTCGTGTATTTAGACACAGAAGTTTATCAAGATGTCACTTCCTTGCAATTCTAAAGCACTGACTGTTAAATGACCACACCCATGTGCCAAATGACCACACCCATGTGCCAAATGACCACACCCATGTGCCAATCCATTGAACACTGCCATCAGGTGACCAAACACAAGATCGCTTAATTGTAGACACACCAATCAGGTTTAAGCACTATCAAAATGCAGCAGGTGAGTTCACCAAACTGAACCAAAATGGAAGGAAGAGGAAGAGTGAAGGTGAGAAGGAGGAAGAGGAGGAGGAGAAGAAGGAGGAGGAGAAGGAGGCAGAGGCCGTGCCAGAGGTAGAGGTCGAGGTAGAGGAAGAGGAAGAGGGGGAGGAGTTTGGGGGGTTCTTTTTTGTACTGGATAAAATGTAATGTTCATGAAAACTGGGAAATGTTTTTTTGTTTGAGTATATGGAAAAAAATTAATGACATTGTCAACATCATTAGTCTTGTGTCCTGTGTGGTGTCTACAGTAACATATACAAGTGTGTGTAGTGTTCACTGTGTGTGTTGTTTTGCAGAAAGTGTGAGCAGACATTGTGTTTCCAGCTGTGCAAATCCGAGCCATGTTTTGCAAATTCACGGTGTACTTCACCCACACGGCTCTATGCACTTAGAAGCAGAATTAGCCAAAAGTGTTTAAGGTTTTCTACAGCAGTGTGTAACTGGTGCAAACATAGTCATATGCAACGTGTGTGTTTCATATGGTAAAAAAATATGGTTTTGATGAGTTAGTGTATAGTTTTTACAGTGTGTGTGAGAGTGTTTCATTTTGCAAAGGAGCTAAGGTGTTTTAATAATTGGGTTTGTGGTTGTGCTGATTGTGTGAAGGGTTTCGCTAAATAAAACAAAACCATAAAAATTGTGTTTATTCAATCGTAAAAAACTGTAATACTACTTTGAATGGGAATTTATTGTTCTTTGTTCAACCTGTTTGGTCATTTCTGTATAGTCCTGGTTAGTCATAGTCATAGTCCAACATTGGTTTAGACTTTTTGTATGAAGTTCTTATTTAGTCCTGCTTAAGAGATGGGATTTGTCTATTAACTTGAACTGGTTATATTTTCAAGTTTTTTAATGATATATTGTTTTTCATTTTCCACACATCTTGGTTCGTCTTGTAAAGTGCCTCCAAAGTATATTTAAAACAAACATTAGGTTGTACTTGTACTGTAAAAGTTTGCTAATCACATGTACAGCGTCTCCAAGGCGAGAGGACAAGGACATTATGAGTGAGTGGTCCCATCCTCCTGCTCCTGACGGTAATGAGGCGTGTCTCATGAGTTCAAAGGTCACTCCACTGTCCTCTGAGCTGTTTTGACCTTTTGCTTTTCCGGGCTGTATAGTGTTTACACGCCCTCATCCACCTTAACTTTGATTAGCCACGTGTCTGCGCTAAAGTGTTCATGATAAATGAAGTCTATGGAACACTCCGGATGCAATTAACAACCTCTCATCCCTTTACTTTGTGCTCGCGCTTGTGTATGCGTGTGTATGTGTGTGTGTGTGTGTGTGTGTGTGTGTGTGTGTGTGCGTGTGTGCTTGTATGTGTGTGTATATGTGTGTGTGTGTGTGTGTGTGTGTCTGGCGTGTGGCGATACATAAACATAATGTGCACTTTTGATGTAATGTTGACTGATGTTGGATTACAGAGGGTTAAAGCAGCTAATATGTGACTTAATAAAGACATAAGACATGTAGAGAGCCAGATTGAACATCATGAATCAAACGTTATTGGCAAAATCCGCCCTCTTTGGCCTATACACTTTAAGAGTTATAATGTTGGGTGGGTGTAATTTTAGTATAAGATAAGATAAGATATTCCTTTATTGTCCACACATGGGGAAATTTAATTGTATTTAGTATTTAGTATTTAGTATCTAGTATTAGATTTGCAATATATGTTTGAAATGTAGGATTCCATTCAGTGCACATTGTAAACAACTCCACTTTTTGAGAGAAGACTGGAATATGAACTGACCAATTACAAGTATCCCATGAATTCAGAACACGTGTGAAGAGGTCTAAACCACAGGTCCAAGAATTTAAAAGCAGCCTTTGTGATTTTTATAATTGCGGCAACTCAAATTGTGATTTACGTAGATTCCATTGCGATAAATTGTGCAGCCCTTGTGACGACGCAATCCAGAGCTCTTGATTATGTACATTATTCGTTAAAATGTGTTTCCAAAATTATAGGCTCAACAACATAGAGATTATTTATATATTTATTTCTTGTTAATTAGATAATCAACAGTAAATTTCTCCTTTTGCTTGAAAAAACAAAATAACTAACACATTTTGTGCCAAATGCCTTTTTTTTCCGTCTAACCTCTTTTTTCGTGGCGTGACAGGGCAATTGGTGACTCGGCTGGAGGCGCTGGATCCTGAAGATGACCCTCTCATCTACGGGATCACTGGACAAGAGGCCATGAAGTTCTTCAGAGTTGAGCCTGACGGTAGAGTGTGGCTACGGCAACCACTGGATCGAGAGGTAAGGAAGAATGTGCCAGCTGAGCCTAATACATAATGGATTGGGTGTATTTTATTTTCTTGACCTGTTAAGCTGCAGAAGGCCTGAGAGATATTTCTGTCTGTATTGCTTGTTGTCATCCATCTGGTGAAAGGTAACTATCAAGCACCTGGGAATGTAAAAACATAAAGGGAAAGCTGTAACCCACTTATTTCCAGTCAATTCAACCATTCTGGGATGAATCGCGACCAGTTTGTCCCAAGCCCACAAAAAAAAAAAAAAAAAGTCCTTAAGTTGGATTTTTGGTGATATTGGCTTCAGCTCTGAAAAAGGAATTGACAAAACCCAACAAATGTGCATTACTCTTCAATCCTGTATAAAATATAGGCAGGGTTTTAAGTGTTTTCCTTAGCTTCTCGCCACTTATAATTGGAGTAAATCAGAAGCAGAGGCCAAAATAGTTCTCAGCTTTACAAAGAGCACAGTCATACAGTTCAGTGTCATTTTAAATCGGTCTAAGAGCATTAACATTTGAGAGGAGATGAACATTTTCACTGCAAAACCACTGAAACAGCCAGAGCATATTTGTAGACTTTGTACTAGTCTAATCCGCACGCTTAGCAGGGGTTTGACATAAAATAGGATATTTAGTTGCTAATAGATACTTACCTTGTTCTCGGCCCAACCCTTATTCACCTGTGGTTTTGCTGTAAAGCTGTGTTCAGTGTCCATCCATACATTTATGATTTGTGTTTCTCCACAGACCAAGTCAGAGATGCAGGTTGAATTCACCGTCACAGACAAGAACGAGGTACACGTTTTACTTGTTTCGACACCTCTGTCTCCACTGACGCTCAGATGTGTCCCAGCCACGTCTAAGTCTTGTCTCCATCTCACTCCATGTCACCATTTTTCACTTTTCTTCTGTGTTATCATTCTGACACCTGTCTCACCCGGCACATTTGTGTTTCTTAAATTTACTGACGCACAACCTACTCTGCCTTGCGGGTGTAAGTCTCATTCTTGGCCATCTTTCTTCTCACCAAATCCCTTGGCATCATTAGTGTATTTTGACTCACCAGCGTCCTCTTAAATCTGTGAGGAGGTGGTATTTTTTGGCAGGATTTAACCTAGGTTTCTACTGCTCCTCTTGCAGTTGGTCACAGGGACCGTAAACATCCAAATTGGAGACGTCAACGATAACGCACCAACCTTCCACGGACAGCCGTACACCGTCCAGATCCCCGAGGTAAGGCCCACCCGGACGACTGCTGGGCTTCACGTGACATCGCAACATCCTGCAGGCCTTTGAGATTGTTAGAGCATGACTTTTCTGGTGTGGAGATGTCATTGTTTGCATGGACTATGCCACAGTAAAGCATTTAAACATTTATGTCTAGCATTTTAACAATCGCGGGTGTTTTTATTGCTCAAAAATGCACAGAGACGTAAAATGCCAGATCGTAGAACATTCTAGGCAATGCAATAACATCTGGATGTAGCAGGTGGCGTATCCTACACACACAAAAAAAACGTAGTGCACCTTTTATTGACACATTATCACAGCTTATTTGGGTCCAACTGATCTGAGTTCTAGTGACACAAATAGACTTTTGAAAATGTAATTTAGAGGAAAGACAGAATTCTTGTTTTTGTGCAGTTGTTTACAGCTCTGGAGGAGGATAAGATCTAACAAAATTCCATTTTAGTGACTGAGGCTGGAATTTTGTCTAGAGTTAAGTAGTAGAAGTAGAGTTATGAGTTAAGAACAGGTGATTGTTGATATTGGGATGTTACGATTCACACATCTCATGATTTGGTTTGATGTACTTTACAGGGCCTACGATTCTATCCATCATGATGCATCACAATGTGTCAAATAACAAAAGAAAATTGCACAAATGTAGCCTAATAAAGTTTTATTTTTATAGAGGGCTTATTATTATCTCTTATTTTTTAAGTTACACCTTAACTGCGTGATGCATACGGCCTATGCTTATCATATTGTGTGCCACTCAACTGCATAAAGATGTATTTATGCTTTCTGTACAGTAGTATGGCAAAATATATTTAAAAATGTTTGTCTTTTGTCATTTAACTTTAGGATCAACCTGTTGCTAGTTCACCGCTCTTTCTTCCTTAACCTTTGATACACAACCTGCAGCTTCAGTTTTGGTGCTACTTCCAACATGTCTAGCAATTATATAAATGTCTCACATGTTGTCTAATACATCTTATCAATAACAATGAAAAGATAGTCTGCGTTCTTGTCTCATTGTTTTGGCTGATTGACGGTTGTGCATTGCTGTTACACGATGTCAGCCATCAATACACTTTCAACATCAATACACCGTTTTCTGTCTATATGACAATAACGTTTTCTCACAAAGTGGATATTTTCTCTGAAAGTGTTTTGTCTCTGAATTTTCTGAATGTAGGGGAAGTTGACTCTGCTGTGACTATTGTCTCCACCGTAAACAGACGGCGACAGCGGCCATCAGTTATTCATTGTGCTTTGCTGTTTTGCTGTTGGAAAAACTGTATGATTTTCTGGAGTTGTCTCATGTCTTTATATTGACAATCTGCTCTATCTCTGCTGGTCAGTCCTGCTTCTTAGGCCTCTCCCTGCATCTTCTACCTCCCTCTCCTCCATCTGTCTCTCTCGTGTTCCCTGCGCTTCATCTAATCCTTGATATGAAGTAATTGCTGGAGTGAGGGACTTCAAACAGGAGCTGAATGCACACAGACACATAGCCCTTTCTCAGTCTTCTCCAAATCTTCAAAGCTCTCCTCAATCCATAAACTCCAGCAAATAAAAGAAGTGTTTAGACCCCCCACCCAAGTAGGTCTCCTTGGGCCAACGCAATGACTGTTCCAGGAAAATCCATAGAAATGCTTTCTTTAAATAATATGAGAGCTCAGCTAGAAAACTATTCAAAACAGCTTCGATGTTCAGACAAAATTTAGACATGGTAATATGCCACGATTTAGCTGACGATGGAAATATTTCTGCAAACACTAAAAGACTTAAATTTAGAAAATTATAAAGCAAAACTTCAATGATTTGCACTTTGCGTTTGGTGCCTTGGATGAAAAATGGGTTGCTCCAAGTTATGGCTGGAGTTATCTGGATCTAGCTTAATGTGGGATAGGGCCAGAAAGTCTAAACCTTTACCTCAAGGATCACAACCTCAGAACATCAGTAAATATGCATTTCTAAAACATGAAAACATTTATCTATACAAGCTGATATCCATAGGCTGGTTGTAGACCTCTGAGGACGCAATCAGCTCTTGGGCTTTGAATCTCCTGCATACCTGACAAAAGAAGAAATAAAAAGAGAGGAGGGCAGAAGACGCACGTACAAAATAAGATTTAGAGAGCGAGTATATGACATATCGTCATTTAGTGAGAGAACTATTTGTTATAGAGGAGACTGTGTTGCCCCTATAGTCTTAACACAACTTGGATGATACATACACATGATACAACCACACCCTGTTGCTCATTGTTTTGTAATGAAAAAAGAAGAAAAAAAGAAAGTAATTAACTGTACTCATGCAAAATGATTGCTTAAATATTAAATCAATATGAAACACTGTGATATAATGCAGTAGTGGCTTAATTCATGACGGATTTACTCTGTCCGTTCTCAGTGTGGTTTAGTAGTAATATTTAGTAATACAATTTACTGCTTGTAAATTTTCACTCTGAGCGACTTACTGACCCCATCGCAGTGTGAGTAGGACTCGGAGAATAATTAGCTTAGTCGGGGGTGATGGAAGCTTTTGTGCGCAGTATCCACAGCTCAGCAGCGAGAGCAGATGAAGCAATGTGAACGGCAAGGTGAGAGGAGCGGTGCGCGGCGTGGCGAGCCTGTGTGTAAATGTCGTTTTAATTTGTAGAGCCATAAAGAGGGTGAAGGGGAGCAGGTGGGCTCGGAGCATTCCCTCTGTCAGTGCTAATGAGCTGGCCAGATTTACAGCTACCACACACCCAGCCGGCAGCCGCATGCAAAGAGCATATAGGAATAATGTTGTGATTGGACAGCAGATGGGCCACAACCTAAATCTATTATGCCACGAGACAATGAAGTGAGAGGAATGTCATTCACTTTGTCTAGAGGCACTACAGGTAGTTCACGTTAGGCTAGGGGAGATTCATGATAGCGCAGTTCAAAGTGCAGTATATCGCTACACAGTATATCAGTACATTAAACAATAATAATGATTCTACTTTATACCACTAATACAATAACCCAAGAGCAGGATTTCCAGTAAAACCCTTTTCTAAATGTACAATATTGTTAAAAGAGAAAAATGTGAGTTGCAATAAATTGAAAACAGAATGAATCATTTTAGAACTTATTTTGTGTTTTTAATTTGTCATATAAGTTATTTATTCGACCCTCTACAGCTCAAATCTTAGTGCACTCCAAGAAATAACAGCACATTTCACACTCACTATAAATATTGAACAATAAGTCAATATAATAATTATCCTTCCAGGTTTGGAGGATATATTACTGTCGGGGGCAGTTGGTGACCAGCACCTAGAAACCATGTCTGGATTTTGTTCTGGAGTATTTTCTTATTGCACAGATTGGTATGATAATAACATCAAAGTATGTGATGTTTTTTTTAAGTACTGGGAATTATTTGACACATCAAATGAGACTGGTATCTGTAAAAAACATATTACAAGATGTGTAGAAGATAGATTAGCCCATTTTAGTCCTGATGTGGAATTGGTTTGGTCCTGTTGTAGACTAGACCCGTACTAAAGCAGGATTTGAAAAATACCAAACCGGGCTTACGTAAAGATTAAAAGGGGCATTAATACGTGGATATTGGCACGTACATCTTGAGTGGCCATCTGAATCTGAAAAAGGTTTAGAAATAGGGTTTACTCATGGCATCAATAAAGTTAATTATTTACTCATAAATTGGCGTGGATTAAATATATATATATATATATATATATATATTTTTTGTTTTGTTTTTTTTTTTCTGTAAATATTAGTAATTTGGAGTAGAGGTGGGAGGTATATGGAAAATTTATATCATAAATTTTCTTTTGGCGACATACTGAGCCGTTAAAGAATAAACGTGTAACAAACCTTCCATGTAATCTTTAAAATGAAGAGAATAATGTGCTATTTCTGTACTTTTTTGGTTAATGTTACAGTCTTATAATGTTTTATGCAATTCTTACCAAAATCGAGATATCCAGACATTCATTATCTCCCACCCCGAGTATGGAGGAGGCAGAGGAGAAAAAGGCGAGAGGAAGGCATTCGAACAAAACAACCTGTAGTAGAGTAACAGTGACCTCTGCCTTCTATGTGAGCTTTATGCTGCATCTTGTCTGGGCAGCCACAAATATTTACAAAGCAAAAGGTCTTAAAAAACGTCCCCCTCGCGCTCCCCTCTCTGCAGATGCCTGACCCTCGGCTGGTAATGGGTCTTGCTGTCACTGTGACCAAATCAAACGCCAGCACTAACAACTACTCTTATTGTGCCAGCGCAGGCCTTTTACTGTCACCCGCTGCCTCCGGACACACACTCACAGCTGTGCTCCAGAAAGCATCACGAATGTACAGTCACAAAACTCAAAACATAGATGGCCGCAGTGTGGCTAATGGTCACTCATCGCGGGTCGGGCTGGATAAAGATTCGTTCATCAGAAAACGTTCATAGCGAGTGAATGGTTGTCGTTTTGGTCGTGTAGTTATGTCAAAACTTGGACCAGCACTTGCGATTGTCCAAAAAAACCTTTACCCATGTACAGATCGAGATACATTTGATATTTTTGAGAAGTAGTGCCAACACATGACAAAAGTAAGTCACTTTTGAATTTTCTGTGTTTAAAATACATGATACTTTATGCAAACAATATGAGTAAAATGTGGAGATGGTAAAGATATGGGTTATCTGTATAGTATATGTAAACACTACTTTAATGTATCTTATTCCCATTAAAAAGGTGTTATATTTTCTTAGTGGTGTCAAATATAGTGACATTTTGATATCTTGAGTTGTGACACGTTCTAAACACTTTCTTTTTCTGTTTCTTAAGTATGTCTGGATTGTTTCTTTGACTTTTTATATACACAATCATACTGTCTAGAGATTTTGAATTACACGGTTTGTATTATTTTATTTTGTAAGTGGTATTTAATGTGATGTTACATGCCACTGCACATCATATTCTGCCCTTGATTGACAGCAGAGCCCTTTTGAGGTTAAACATCTCTACAGTGGTGTACGTGAACGAAGGAGGTAATGCAAAGATTTCAAACCTGCTGTGTTTTTGTGGAATGGCTAGATAAGATGTACTGGAAAAAGGCTGCAAAAGAAAGACTCAAAGTGATACATTTTCAAAGTTCAAGCTCATATGAAGTATGAGAGGCTGCAGTAGAGGAAAGACCTGATCTACAGTATCTGGCTTGTCATTTGGCCTACACTGAGTATATAGCCTCTGTTTAATCAGAAATATGCAGCCTAAAACAGGGATTCTTAATCATAAGGCGGATATAAAAGAATTGATACATGAAGGAGCTTCGGGTTACTTAATCCTGTGAAAGATGTGCCCCCGACAGCACAAAAAGTCATTACAATATTTTAGAGAAATACCATGTCTAGAATACCTTGATGGAAAATATCAGCTATTAAATTATCTATAATGACATGAACGTTGTTTTCAAGAAATGCCAAATTATAATTTGGGGCATTTTGTCAATAATAAAACTAAGATCAGAAAAATCTACAGGGGTGTACCTGGATACACTGTTGTTTTTAGTAATTGTTATTGTCCTTTCATGTTATTTTTTATACTTAAACCTCAACTAATACATTTAGACTTTATGTGTAATATATCTATGTATATTATGTGACCATTTACCACCGGCCACAATGGCGTGAGTTTGGATCCCAATTTACTGCCTGTCGCTCTCATACCCTCTTGTTCTGTCCAATAAAGCCTACGGGCCAGAAAAATGTTGATTAATGTACACTGTCCCTGTTAAAACCATTTCTGCACATTTATCTTGGATTGGCAAAATATATTTTCATTATTATTGCCATCGGGATACTCCAAAAAGACATTGAGATGAATTCGCCGTGCATGCCGATAACCCAGCCACAATATTGCAACAAATATTTGATTGTGACATGAAAAGTGTTGTTTGGAAACTGTAAACAACATGCCCACAGTGAATGAACGTTATAGTGATGGTGTTAGCTCAGGGAATGGCCTGGCATTGCCTTTGTTGAAGCTCATCCAAGGCTCATAGTAACAAAGATAAGCCCCGCTAATGCTAACAGGGGTAAACATGAGTGAATGCACAAATCAGGTATTTGCAAACAAGGGCACTATAGTCACTCGCGTTGTTGGATAGACACTGTGAAAAACTGCATTCTGGGATTTACCGGGACATTTTGAGAGAATGGAAACAACCCATCATCATTTCATCTTCCAAATCCTTAACTCCACTGCTGTTTCTGAACAATTTTGATCAGGAAATGTGAGAGCATTTCCCGCGCTAATGATACACGCGCAAATGCACTCATATCGGAGGCTAAAATGGTCTGAGGTGTTGGAGAGCCCTTGTTATGGCTGCGAATGAGCTGTTAAGTGCTTGATGTGGGCTCTGGCAGAGAATCAGACGAGCTGTTTCTGATACACGCTGTTCACGGTCAGGTATCACAAATGAATGACTGACAATGTTTCTTCTGTTACTTTGTTCAGCATCCAACAACACGTATTAAACCCTTTGTTGTTTATCGGTTGTCCCCTTGCGGTCGAATTCAAGGTTTTTATTGGTATATCTGAAATGACTGGGAGCGGAAAAGTAAGGGTAGTTTCCCCAAATCATCCTATTCAGAACATTAAGATTCAACCATTATTATATTACAAATTAGTTATTTCTATTGTACTAAGAGGCCATTTACATAAAAAAATAGAATAAACACATGTTGACTGAAGGCTTCTAGATTTATGCTATTTACAACTAAAGTGTATTGTTCATAAAAATCAGAAAGAGTTCATTCTTTTTTGACATTTTAAGTTGATAATGTTTTTGTCATAAAAAAGTTATCTTCGTATGTGTCTGTATAGTCTAGATAACGATTGTGATCATCAAATTGAACATAAATTATTTAAAGTTTTTTCACATCAAAATGAAAACGCTAAATCACCACATTGTCGGCATGAAAGCAGCACTGAAATGCACCGTAATGTAGATAAACACAAAATAAATATATTTCATTGTCATTGTAATATTCATAATCATGCACTGTGTAATGTGAGGGTTCCGTAAACAGACCTATAGGTGCACACCGCCACTCAAAGCTGGGTTATGCTGACATTTCTTTCTGTTTGCCCCTGTTGTGTAATTGAATGCGGTGGCTGTAGCGCTGAGGACAGGATGGTTGACAGGCACAGGCCTCAAAGAGACACTAAGACCCTAAACCTCACAGGAATGGAGAGATTTAGCCCAAAGAGGGAGAAATGGATCAAGTGAGAAGGTTAAATAGAAAACGTCACCTCAGACTATTTTCATAAGTTGGTTTGGCTTATTTTTTGGTCCTTGTTGTATATATATGATATAAAAAAAAATTGCAGCAGTTTCCTGTTATATTCATCACATCACTGACAATATATAGACAGTGTATACATGTAGACCGCAGGCTTCAGACGTTTACCAGACTATTGAAATTCTTGTCTTCAATTAATGCCCTGTTTGCCTGGCATATTATTGCACCGGCCAGTTTAAAGGCGCAATGGACGATTTTTTGGCGATTTGAGAACGCAGGCGGAAGTGCTCATGCGCACTGCCCCGTGCAGACTGATACAACACACACGTGCGTTTGTTTATTAGCGCGACGGATCACATCGCATCTCTCGTCTCCCGTAGATTTCTGTCTCTTATGAGTCAGCTCGAACTGTCTTTCTCCGTCTTCATTTTGCCCCGTACACTGAGGGAACTATATTATGATAGATCCATGCGCTTAGACACGCGGAAACGTGCTGCTCTTGGGGGACGAGCCACACGCGGCTGGAGGTGAGCGGTAGGTGCGTTTTATGATTGATACGTGGCAGGAATAATCGGCAGTCCACGCCACGAGGAAATAAGACTCAGATTTGTGCCAAAAAAATCGTCCATTCAACCTTTAAGTACAGTGTAAAGCTCATGGAAGTGTGTGGGTTTTTGGGGTGCAAAACCTGTAAACATACATTAAAAGCTATTTGATATAGGAATCAGCTTTGAAATAATTCTATCATAGTCTGTTATTGTATTTCCCAGCATTCTGTTTTGAATTTTCCAGCAAAAACTTAAAAACAGGAGTACAAGTATTGCTGTTAATTGTTTTGTTTTTTTATAGCACTGTAGCTTTTGTGGTTTTGCTCTGAGCCATATGAGATGAGATGAGATGAGAAAAGCCCATATCACACCAGCTCAACCACAATTTCAGTAAGTGCAAGGCGAGTGAAGTGTCTTGCATCAGGACACAACCACTGGACATTTTTTTTCAGTCTGTGCAGTAGTGGAACAGTCGGTGCCATACTGAATCTCTCAAACGCCTTTTACTCTGCTTTGCACAGACTTATGACAGTTAATGCATATTTCATTTAGCTTCGTTTACGTTAGCAACAACCAATACCACAGCAGATAGCGCTATTGTCACATGTCACGTGGCAAAAAAAAGAGACAATTGCAATACAATTCCAGCATGAAACTGGGATAGAAAGAATAGAGAAGAGACAAACGAAGCAAACGTGGAAATTAACATGCAAAAATATAGAAAAAAGCAACAAAGAGGACAGAATTTAACGCTATTATTTAGTTTTGATTTTGTTCTCAATGTGATTTTTTTCAGAAGTAAATTAACCTGGTTAAGTTTTACTTTAACTTGTAACAGAGGAGGAAGTGGTGAGAGGGTTTCAGTCTGGATTTACCAGGCAAGAACATACTAAAAGAAAGAAGGAAACAGCAATAGACAATATTCTGAAAACATTGGTTACCATCTCACTGGTCGGCTTGGCTTAACTGCTTAAATTACCGTCACTTCTAAATCAGCATTTAGTTGAGTTGTTTTCACCATCATCTGTAGCTTTCCTTTTCCACTTTTTTGCCGCACATTTCTGCACTTTTAGGAGTATTTGAAGCCAAATGGCCGTGAGTGAGCTGTCAGCCAGCGTGTCAGCGGCCGGGAACACTTTATTCCCTGCATCCTTTCCAGTCGAGGGGTTAACACAACAAATAGTGGCTGGGCATCGTGTAGGCTGCCACTCGTGAAGGTAAATCACCTCCTCTTCCTCTTTATCTTTCTGTCATTTACTTTATCCCACTGAGCATGAAGAGCACCTTGATTTGCGTGCTGCTGGGATGGCCACAGATTCGCCTGTCAGGGAAAAAATAAGACAAAATGCTAAAGCCAATGTTTGTGATTGACTATCAAGATTTCCCAAACAAAGTGCTGGATAGATCGCGGGTAAAACTGTGCAGAAAAAAAAGGAGAGGTATAGAGTTGAAAGCAGCAAGATTGAAAGGGGAGCAAAAACGGCTTGCTCTCCCAAAAGCCATTAAAGTTTGATTCGCCCACTCCTCTCTGTTTGAATAAATCAACCTCGTTCTCTCTCTCTTTCTTTTCTCTGAAGAGTGGGACCCTCCCCTCGTCCCCACAGCCGACAAGCTGCCTTTGGCTTTCTAATGCTCTTATTCAAATACTTAGTACAGCTCAATAAGACAGCTCAATTATGGGAAAAAAAATTATAAAGGTTATTTGGGTCGTTTTTATTATCCTGATCATCCGAAACAATTACTGTCGCTAGATACATTTTTAGTTATGTTTGGTGGTTTTACTCCATATCACCTATATTAAAGTTGAATTCATGTTGTTGGTGGTATTTATCATTTTGTAAAATATCACAGTTAAAATTGTATTTATTCCACAGCCCTATTTAGATTAGAAGATAATTGTGTTGGTCCTCAAAGTTGATGTTTTAGAGGCATGAAAGTATCTCGTCAAATATTTAGTGAAGTATCTGGACATTTGGACTGTAAACCTATAATAGACAGAAGAGTTGATCAATTATTTATGTCTATTTTACTGCATCAAGTTTAGTCATTTTTATTGTTTTCAGTGTAGCTGGTCACGCGGCTTAAAGGTTGAATGGACGATTTTTTTGGCCCAAATCTGAGTCTTATTTCCTCGTGGCGTGGACTGTATCAATCATAAAACGCACCTACCGCTCACCTGCAGCCGCGTGTGGCTCGTCCCCCGAGAGCAGCACGGTTCTGCGTGTCTAAGCGCATTGATCTATCATAATATAGTTCCCTCAGTTTACGGGACAAAATTAGGACGGCAATAGACTGTTGGATCTGACTCATAAGAGACGGAAATCTACGGGAGACGAGAGATGCGATGTGATCCGTCGCGCTAATAAACAAACGCACGTGTGTGTTGTATCACTCCGCACGGGATCACCGAAAAATCGTCCATTGCGCCTTTAAGATTTGTATCTATTTTTCCAATAATTTGTAGAATCGTATAAAAACTACACAAGTGTCCGGATTATATGCAGAGAAGAATAGGAAAATGATCATGTTTGAATATAATAAAATTATACAAAATAAAAATATATCCTTAAGTCTGGCATGTATTCAGTCAGTATGATCTGTGTATTTATTTCGTCATCATATATTTTTATATTCATAGTGCAGACTCTCCACTGAACTGATATTATTGTAGTCGAAGTAAAGGACAGTTGCAGGTTGTGTCCCATTGGTGCTCCACTTGAGATTATGCAAATCCCTCCATGATGTTTTTTTCTCTTTTTGTACCTTCCCCAAAATCTATTTTTTTCCCACCTGGTGCACGACTTTTATTTTTCTTAGACGCCTTCTTTTTTTTTTTAGACTTACAGTGTGTCCAATTCTGTTTTGGCTCTCATGTTTCTTATGACAGCAGTGATAAAAGATGCTGGAAGGTGAAGATACTGCTATCTAAACTTGGCCATTTTTGCACAATGTCTCTAGTCGAAGAAGCTAATAATTTGACAAACAAACAATCAAGAAGTGAAATATTTTCAAGCTTCATTTACAGGTTTTAAATAAGACGTGTAAACTACATAAATCGCATTTGAACTAAATATAGGGCCAAGCAGATGTTTATACTCGACTTTGCCAGCGCCAATTTACATGTTTTCAGGTTGTCATGTGATGTTTTTATGCAGAGAAAGGCTATGACACTGTGGCTCTGAAGGACTGTAGCTTCACATTTGGCTGTGGTTCTGTGTGTTATTTCAGTTCAAACCACGACTGCGACCATTTACACGTCCAAAATCTTGAGTTTATGGACATCATGTGGAAATATTCTGTAAAATCAACATTAGTTTTCCCTTTTATTGGCTGATGCATATTTGATTTGCAATTATAGAACCATTCAGTGATATGCAAAGGTTCAAAAAAAAAATTAATAACTATTAAAAAGTCTGTAAAGTGTATATACAAATCTCCTGTTTGAGTTTGTCTTGGCTTGTCCCAGTTTAGTCCCGATGTTTTGCGGCGTAAGTAAGTGTATAGTAGAAAAAGCTTCAGTTGTAGTCATCTGGACTCAGTTGAAAAAATAGACGTTTCGACTCTCATTCAAGAGTCATTGTCAATAAAAGAATTTAGATCGAGAACTCCGATATTAATACTGTTCTGTGGTAAGACCCGCCCATTGGGAGGAGCCTTCCTGAAGTAGAAAGAGTTGTTTGTTTCAACAGAAACTCCCCCCTTGTATCTACCGAGCCTATTCAGAATCTTAATGGGCTATTAGAATCCTCTTTGTCTTTGTGAGACCCTGGCTCAACCACCCTGAGTACCTGATTAGCATCTAAATGTCCCTTTCCAGGGGTTCAGTAACCCATTATAAATAACAGGAAGATTAAACCTTAGCCCTCCATTTCTGTTTAAAGAAGGTCTTTCTTTTTTTAACAAAAATAGCTTCCTTGACTCCTCTTTCAAACCATCTTTTCTCCCTGCTTAAAACCTTCACCTCACCGTCTTCAAACGAGTGATTAGAGGCTTCAAGATGGAGATGCACGGCACTCTGAGGTCCTGAACTTGTATTTCTTCTGTGCTGATAGAGCCTCTTGTGCAGAGGCTGTGTTGTCTCACCTATGTACCGTTCTTTACAGCTTTCTTCACTGCATTGGATCGAATAAACTACATTGCTCTGTTTTTGAGTCGGCAACTTGTCCTTAGGGTGAACCAGTTTTTTGTCTTAAAGTGTTTCCTGGTTTAAAATAAACAGGGACTTCGTGTTGTCTAAAAATTCTCTGCAGTTTTTCCGACAGGCCAGACACATAAGGGATAGAAACACCCTTCCTTCTCTGTTCAGTTTCCCTTTTGTCCTGCTTCTTGGTTCTCTTCACTCTGTTGAGAGCCCAAGCGGGGTAACCACAGGCTGAGAGGGCATTACGGACATGTTGTTCCTCTTTCTTCTTGCCCTCTGAGCTGGTGGGCACACCTTGAGCTCTGTGTTGTAAGGTTCTGATCACCCCCAGCTTGTGCTGTAGTGGGTGGTTGGAACCAAAGAGCAGATACTGGTCCGTGTGTGTAGGTTTCCTATATACTTCTATTTGGAGTTTCCCGTCCTCTCCTCTGATCGTGGCACAATCAAGAAAGACCAAGCGATTCTCCTTAGCGTCTTCTCTTGTAAACCTGATATGTGGGTCCACAGCATTGATGTGATCAGAGAAGGTTTCCAGCTCTTGTTTCTTAATTGTTACAAAAGTATCATCGACATAGCGGAGCCATAGTTTTGGGGCTATGCCTGAGAATGAGGACAGTGCCTTCTTCTCAAAGTGCTCCATGTACAGGTTGGCCACTATGGGTCAGATGACTACAACTGAAGCTTTTTCTACTATGGAACACGCCTGGACGAATGAGGGATTACACCGACGTAAGTAAGTGTAGTATGAATGTAAATGTAAGTAAGTAAGTGTAGTATGAATGTCTATATTGTAACTTGTAAACTGCTAGTATAGATTCCAAGCAGTCACACATACTCTCTAAAGAAAGTAAACCTTAAGAATTAAGAGAATGGTAATTTTATGTAAGTTTGGGAAACGCCTGCGACATAATATATAACAGAAAATGCATTTTTTGTACTGACGCATTCTTGGTCCCAAACTGCACACCTCCACCTCCAACCTGCTGTGAAATATTTATGCACGTTTGTAAAAGTACACAGTATGCTGAATGATTTTTTTTCCCCTGGTGATGTGCATGTTTGGAATCGGAGTTAAGCAGACTGCGTTAGATTTTCAGCGGATGAATAGGCATTAGACAGAAAAATCACAAACTATACAGAATCACGGTAAAGCCTACAATAGAAGCTTACCACCGCAGATTGTGGGATGAGAGAATTATAACAACAGTGTAGCGCCTTGAGAGGCTTCGACCAGCCTGTAACAAGTTTACAAATGTGAAGCAATATTATTAGTATTAAATCTACCACGTTACTGTCTGGACGTAACATTTTAAACTCTGTGCTACAGTCCACATGTATTGCTCACGTTTCAAATGCATCTTAATCTTTACCATGATGAGTTTATACATGCTTTTTTACACATTTCAGAGGGAGCGAGCATGTTTTTCAATTACATCCTGCTTTACAAAGAAAACATTCTATAATTGAATGCAGACAGCGTACTGGGGTCTCATTTTGACCCAAATACCTGCTTATACACTATATCTATACTGGGGCAAAACAGATTTTACTTTAGTACAGGAATAAAATCAGGTGCAGCCCCTTGAATGTATTTCAACATTAACAAGTTAAACGTATCAAACATGTTAATGATGCATACATTTAGACAGTTATACGGGGTATTCTATGAAGCAAGATTTAGCCAAAGCCAAGCTAATTATGGAAATCTAGGCTCATCAAAAAACCTTTGTTTCATCAACGTGGCTAACCAGAGTGTACATAGTAACAAGCACTCAAACGTGGTCAAGACAAGGCTAACTGTCAAGATTATTTTAGCCTTGTCTCCAAGAAGGACAAAGAAACAGCTTGAGTAACTGTCGTAGTACTATCTCATTCAGCACAATTGTCTTCCCACATTGAGGCCGACATAGAGCTTGTGTCTTATATATAACGGGAATACTGTCTCTGGACACATTATGGAGTCTGAAAACCACCGTATATTTTAGTTCATCACTTTTGGAGGGGTTTGCCTTCTACTTATTTAGTCCTATCTTTTTGACACCCTTTCTAACCCTATTGTATGGTGCTTCTGTCTGAGAGCTTTGATGTATAATTGAGGTGTGCACTCACTGCTCCCTTCGCTTTCTTCCAGCGCGACCCCAGGACCACACTTGTCGCCATTTCCTATTCTAATTTTAACACTCCTTCTACAAGAGGTTATTGGATTGTAATGGCCCTCACCTGTAAGGGAAATGAGCTGCTACTTTACAAACTTTTTTCATGACAAATAAATCAATAAAACACTGTTACTTGATGCCGGTGCGTTGCTGGAGTGGAGTGCTTGGACACAGATAGTCTTTGACACTGTGCGCTGAGCTCTCTATACCAAGTGTCATGTTTCATCAGCAAGAAGTAATTTAATTTGACAATGTCACTAAGCACTAATTGAGATGAAGAGACTGGAATGGAGGGGAGCAAAATGATTGGAGTAGCAGTATGGAATCTGCTTGGCTATGGGAAATTGTAAAGTAATGATGACTTTATAAGGCTTATGATTATAGCCAACAGAGATCTATTCTCCATTAGGGCAATTAGAGCTGTCAGTGATTTCTTATTACGGAGTCATCAGACAACGCAGTCACAATTGGCTTTTCTCCTCTGGGGTCGCCTCAGCAAAACATCTGCCTCACATAAGCAGGTGATTTGCATTTGAACGTATTATAGGCTTTAACACAGATGCCTTACCTGAAACAATCAAATACATACATTTATCCAGTTAATTAGTCTAGGCTTGGGGGGATATGTCTTAAAATGATTGCATGTAGTCTGCGTCACAGTATTATATTATTTTTATAAGTCAGTAATGCTACTGTATCTGCTGCATTTGTTCACCCTTCACAGTGATTGGTCAATTCACTGTGAAGAGTGAACAAAATAATGCAGTCTACTCAGATACAGAGGCTATTTGCACATGGTTATGCCCACTTTTCCGAGGGCGTGGATGGGTTTGCTAGTCATTTGGTCTTCATATATTATTTATTTATTTAAAAACATTGTGTTCCTGTTGCTCATGTTCACGCCCTCGCCGTTTCATTGTCACATTCTTTCTTATGTTTCCTTTCATATGCTGAACATCCTACATGTTTCCCTGATGTATGTTTCATATTTTTTATGTTTCCACGCGGACACACAGGGGATTTTATATGACAATACATTTGTGCATCGTTTCTATTTTGCATATTTTGTCATTGTCCATTGGGAGAGGCTCCGTGTGCAGCCGCCTCTGGTGCTGGTGGAGTGGACTGTGTGTAAAGTCACTCCACCATAAGCTTTTATTTCACTTGCCCTTATTTTTATGGTGCACATTAGATTGTGTGGTGGAAATGTCAGCGTTTATATTACCGTATGTGGAAAACAATTTTCTTTTCTCAGTTTGCTTTGTGTTTTAGCCGCCATGGAATACCAAAATAACTGATCTTCACAGGGATCAGATCACAAATGTATTTGTATCCCTGCTGTTCCCTGTACTGTGCTGCTCTAATTTACTCCCTATTTTTCACCTTATTTTCACTGTCTAAACTTAAGTGCACTGACGTCAGACCTCCTTCAGCTGAATTAGTAATAATACAGTAATAATCTCTTGGACATGTATTGTGTTTTAAAAGCTTGAGAAAACATCTGAAAGCAAAAGTGTGGTTAAAGTGGTTTAAGCCAGGGGAGTCCTGGCCCCGGAGGGACGGAGCCTATTGTGCCCAGATGAAACCTACACAGAACATGCAAACTCCACACAGAAAGGCCCAGCGCCACATGCTGTGCTACCGTGCCACCCAAATCTGTGGCTGATTCTGCCAATGCCTTCACCGATGACATTTCCACCATATTAATTTGAGGCGGATGAAGTGTCTTACTCATAGGTACAACAGTATTCAATTAGTTGTAATCGAACTGGCATCTTCCCAGATACTATTTTCCTCGACTGTCATCTCTTCCTAAGCAGATTTCATGTTTGAGATTGAAACAGATTTAATATTCTCATGCATGTGTTTTCTACATTTGTTTCATTGTCATGCTCACTCAATGTTCATTTATCCACACTTGGGAGTTGCTCAAAGAACAAACTGGCCTCTGGATTAGTGTGCTCTCTGTTCAGACCATATAAGTCGTGGATCTCGGAGTGGCTCTGTGGCGTTCTCATGCAGGGCTTGTCTGTGCTTATTGGCCTGTCACTGTTTCTGCTGCAGCGCTACATGGAAGGAGTGCAAACTCACCAATGCAGCAGCCTGAACACTGCTCCAACATATGCACGCTTTGTCAAAACCATGGGAATAATGATGTTTGTCTCATTACAAATTACAATACACTGGTTAAATTAAGTTTAAAACAGTACGAGATAAATACAAATTCAGATTTAAGGCAAAGGAAATGTATTTGTAGAGCATAAATTGTACAATACATTAAAATTACAATACAAACATTAAAGTACATATAAAATCCTTTCAATCAAGCATTCTATATTTTAATATTCTTTAAAATGATTTGTTTATGTGCTGTTTAACCCTGATGTTATGGCTCTAGTTCTTTAGATGATGATCTTTAGTAGATGATTAATCGGTTGATGTTGTCTCGGTCGACCATATTTATAGTCAAAAAGTTATCTTTTTTTAAGATTATAAGGATTGATATAGACTACAGCAGTGGTGTGCGGTGACTTTTATGGATGGGCAAGCAGACATGGGGTGTTCATCAGTATTTAGTGGATAAAAAAAAAAAAAGGGAGAATGGGCTTCAACCCCGGGTCTCCCGCATAAATGGCGAACGCCTAGCCTACTGAGCTAAACTCCCACACTTCATTTAAGTTCTAAACTGATTAGATAAGCTCACTCCATGGAGCCATTACACAGTTTAGTGCTCTATGTTGTTAAATGACTACTGGTATTTCTGACTAACATCTAATCATTTGAAACATGAACAGAGTCTTAGCTATAAACAAAGACTTGTCTCTAAGAGATAGTCAGTTTGATCAAACCTGGCACTGTTGTTGCACAGAGACAAACAGGGATAGTCTTGAAAACATTTTCTGTAAACATGGAACCGTTCTTAAAATGTGTGCATCCACACTTGGACTGGACACAAGATGCCTGAAAATGTTGTTATACATACTGAAAACTGCACATGAGTTGTACTCAGACAAAACAAACATGGCAGCTTTCCAGGTGGCAGTGAAGCAGAGACAGATTTTGCTGCAAAAGCCATAACAAAGTAATCAAAGTCTGCAGGACGTACAGCACGTTGTACAGCTCCATTGTTGTTGTTGCTGTTGGTAACAGCGTAGACACCAAGCATTTTGAGATCTTCGCCTTCTGGGACCTGGTTTGAACAAGGGGTCAGTTTTCATACTCCTAAAATGTCTGCTCCATGTGGAAAATACCTGTTTTAGACTAAATATCTTTGCAGATTAGCCTTCTTTAGTTAGTTTCTTGTAGATGGGGCCTAAGACTGCAAATACTAGGCCCAGTGCAGGAAGTTTCCATTGTGAAGAAAACATTGACATTTGTGTATGCATTTGTGCTTCAGCCATGATGATACGACAGTGCAGGACCTGGGTCCGTCCTCACTCACTGCTGGAGGCTAGACTTCAGAGGAGGAGTCCATGGAGCCAATAGTGCTACCGGAGCAGACGGGCGATTGAAACTGCAAAAATAAGTGTACAGAGAGCGAGAAGAGAAAATACACTGCCCAGGACTGCTGTCCCATGTGATTGCACCTGATAGGAGCGGCCGGCTCCTATCACGTATAATCACATGGGAGTGGGAACTTTGTCTGGTTTCATTGGCAGTGTGTTATAGAGTCATCCTCACTCAGGTGAATGGGTTAAAACACTTGGAGCTATAGTTAACAGACTAATGTCGGGTCATGGGAGTTTCTTGGTATTTAATGTGAGGAGAGGAGAAACAACTCCAGGAAAATTCAGGTGAAATAATAGAAAAACGCCACACATCTGAAGAGAACATGTTGTATTTTAGATTGCGGTGAAATGATTTATGAAGCTTGTGCTTCTTACACCTCAACGTCAGAGTTTCTAAGGAATGGTTTCTGTACAGCTTAAAATCACAAACGCAAGAACAAAAAGGAATGTAGAAAAATGTTGCAGTGGATTCCTGTTTTAATACATCCTTAAAGACTTTCAGTACAAATCTGCTATTAGATTTGGTTACTAGGCTTGTCACAATAACATTGTGATTTGTGATATAATTTCTACAGAAAATATCATGACAAATTATTTTATTGAGAGTACTTGATGCCACAGACACATTTACCCTAAAGTAGTAATAATTCCAATAAACACTTTTCTAAATTTACAATATCCATCTATAATAATCTATAGAAGTTACTTATTATACCCTCTACGTGAGGGTATAATAAGTAACTATAAGTATAAATAAATAGCTATGTAAGGGCCTACATAGGTGAACTTTCATGTTGCTAACCAGTATTAAAAACAATTGTATTTTTCTAGCAAAAAAACAAAACATTTTCAAATTGAAAATCAAGCTAAATCCCGTGAACTTATTTTAATATGTGACTCTGGGCTTGATGACTTTCCATCTTTTCCCAAATAAAAAGAGGATAATTAATCTTTAAACGACAACAACTTTTCCGAGACACAATTTTTCATTTATTTAGTGTTGATTTGTTTGTGGCACAGACTCTGAGTTTTATCGTTTTCTTTTGCCACCACTCGGCTCTATCTCCCTCGACCATGTTAGTTCTGGGTAATTTAGCCGACAATGCTCCCAGCGCTCCCTGTGAATTTAAATGAGACACTTGTAACTGCTGAGTGACTGCAAACATGATCCAGCTGCAAAATGTCTCCTCTGGGCGGCACAAGAAGTCCACACAGGGTTTGCACTGGGCTTTAGATGCCCTTTTAAAAGTGAATGTATTTTTCCTCAAATTAATACTTTTGATAAACTGAGACACTAGAAAATGTTCACAATGATTATCGTAATATTTAAGCTATTTTATTTCTGGAAAATGCCCAATATTCATGTTTAGTTTAGTTAATTCAATGTATTCTAATACATTTTGTCAACAATTGAGTTAGTGTAATTTTTCTTCTTTCTGAATCTGATATGTCTTATTTATTTACAAATAGAGCTTTGAGTTAAGTTTTATACAGAATTGTTGCTGTTTATATTGATAAGTCTGTCAAAGTTAACACGTTAACTCATGCCATAAATCATATCATATTTGGGGAAAACAAAAATCATGTAAAAGGAGACATATTAAGCTTTGGCATTAAGGTGCAACATACAAGTATAGGCTGTGCTAAAATAACGGCATGCTAAATAAAATATGTTGTAAAATTTGTGTATAATATGTTATAATATATTGTATTATTTATTGCAAGTAGATCATTGTTTTACATTTTATTATAAACCACAATGTTGATCTAAAACGGCGTAATCTTAGAAACAGGTCCATTGACTTCTGTTCCCGCTTCATAGTGACAAGCCCCGCCTCTCCATAGTGACATTTCACAGTGGTTTGTCATTTATATGTTTTTATCGATGAAAAGTGGCTACATGACATTTTCAGTAGCCTATGTATGACTCAGAGTCTTCATTGTATGTTTTCATGTCAATTAAGTACAGGGATGTGGGCGGGGATAGGGGGTGGGTGAAAGCAGGAATTTTCTGAGCACTCGAGTCTCAGTTGCAGGACAGCACAGGATTACTCAAACGGCATGAATCAATCAAAATACAACTTTGAGTAAACTAACGATGAAGAAGCACCTTTGTAAGACGGTTAAGTGCTCATTAAAATTGTCCCTTTTTACACAAATTACAGAAATAATTTAAAGATGCACTATTCTGGCGGGGCGTCGGCACAAACTTTGCTTTATTGTTCCACATAATGGCATGGAAACATAGTACACCTTTAATACCATAGTATACCTTTAAAATTGCCTTCATACCATGTAAATAATTCATTACTTGCATTTGAAATTCACTCGAAACCTCCAAAACTGCACTTTGATGTTCGTTGTATTTCCCCACCACATGACATGTCTTAAATTGTGTTGGGTGGTAATGAAGTAAGATTGATTGGTGCAGTTGAACTATGATCACTATTGTAGAGGTAGCGCTCTCCTTGTAAATACAACTCCTCTTATAACGCCACACAGCTCCAGTCCAGCACTCCCAAAGTCCCTCATGTCTTTAAAAGAAAAGTGCGGACTGATTAAAGCCTGGGTTTTATGGGCGACAGTGAAAAAATATGACAAAATAAATAAATGAATGTGAACGTCTTGCCCCCTCAGGCTTCCTCCGTTTATATGATAATCAGCCTGGCTATAATTTGCATTTAATGTTGTTTAAAAAAGTGAAAAGAAACAAAAAAAACATGTTCAAAAGCTTGGATTTTTCTGGGAGGTGATGCCACAGACAAACTGATGCCAATCATTTTGTTTAATGAAAATACAGCTTTACCCTGAGGATGAGTCAGATACACTATATACATTCATGGATGTCAAGACTCTAGAGTCGTTTATTTCTTTTTCACTCCATTCCAAGCCCAGAATGCCATTTCATCAGTTAGATATGGACTAGGGTTGTTAAACATTGAAAATAAGATACCAAAACTAGATATTTCATTTGAACAAGTATCGATACAAGAAAAAAATATGATAAACATTGAAACATTTGGTATTCAATATGTAACAGAAAAGTTAGATACTGAAGCTTTAAATAGTGTAAGCTGTACGTATGGGTCAGATCAGGTTTGTGCAAACAGATGTACGCATGTTTCTGTTTACGGTACTATCAATAATAGAAGATCTTTGCTGAGATACACCTCCTGTCCCAGCACAATAACAGGGAAAATATATAATATAATATAAAAATAAAAGGTATAATCCCATCCTTAAAAAGCATGGGTGCCATTTCCAATAGAAGGGCAAAGGTCATTTACGATTCTATCCTCTTAATTCATTAATTAATGCTTCAATAACTTGTTGGGTAAAAACTATATTTAAATATTTTTCATACATATTTACAAATGGATGAAATCCACACACAGTTCAAAAACAGCAGGAAAACAGAGGCCTACAATAAAATTCAAGATACTGGTAAATAAGTACAATAAGATTTAGATCTAACACAAACTGTGCAGCAAGAACAAAAATATAAGGCTTCAACACTAGTATGTACAGTAAGTAGTTATGACTTATGTGTACAGTGCAGCAAATAAACAGAATAAACAGCAGGTATAGTGACTTAACTGTATCATAATATGATGTACAATAAGTTTCCTCTTATAAGTTTCCTCTTGCTCCCGTCTTCAACCCATCTTTCTCTCTCCTTGTGTGCAAATCTCAGTTTGTAGAAGTCACAGCGAGGACTGTTGGCCCTCGGCGGCCCCTACCTGCATTAAGTATTCTGTTTACTTTCTCATTCTCTTTTTACAAGTTTCTTTTGCTGTTTTGTTTGTTACAGGTCAGTCTATACCTAAAAAAATACTTCCACTTTATTCTCAATTGAAATAAGTAATTTTCCAGAGTCAGGTAGGGGAGGCTGCTGGACTCAGAGTGGCCTGTCCTTGTGCACCTCTCCTGGGATAGGTCCATCTGGCTTCCCTCTCCCTCCCTGGATCCCAGCGGCAGTCCAGGTCTGATTACTGTTACATTCAGACAAACAGGTGCTGCTCTTTAAAGGAGCTCTGCCCTAAACTCAGACAGGGACGTCTGGCTTAGGGGAAGCTATAAAACCTATAACTGTCTGCACTACTAAAACTACCTGTCCATCTATGTTTGGTACTTGTTCTACAGCTTTATTTTGCACCATTAACTTCAGCAGTTGTCAATTACTTTAGTCTTGATGTCTTGATGGTGAACTGGACCAAAGAGAAAAGTAATATGCTCACAACTGAACAACTGAATACTAAACTACAATATATACAGAAACAGTTTACTTCAAACTTAGGGCGCTATGGTCATTGTATAGACCAGTGTCCCAATCAGGGGTACGAGAATGATGTCAGATTTCAAAAGAAGGGGAAATGGAATGGTAGGAGTGTGAGAAGAGGCTTGGAGGGCACTCAAGACAAAAATGGTTGGGAACAACTTGTAGAAACCAAAAAAAGGTCATTTCTGTCAACAATAACCTTTCTTACTTCTAACAAAATTTCATGTACAAGGTATAAGTAATGTTTGATTAAATTATACTTTTTTATTCATTTGGTTTACAATCCAAAGCCTTTCTCAAAGTAATCAACACAGTGAATGAACCTTATATTGAAATATTTTTTGGGGGGAAATCTAGCCATGTCAGCTGCCGTCATCAAATATTATCCTACTATTATGACATTGGGTTTGAATGATGACTATATTTGAAATATTCTCTACCTGGATGAATAAGGAATTACATGGAAATCAAACTGAGCTCACACTTGAACACAACGACAAAATGAGGATTATATACAGAACTGAATCAGACTAAACCAGGACTACCACGGGGTTCAAACCAGGACCAGCTCTGTATGCAGCCTTAAAATTATACTTTCATTCATATTCTACACAGAGACACAGCCACTCAGACGAACATTCACTCTCACATTTATTCACTAGGGCCAATTTAGAGATGCCAATTTTGCCTAACACATGCATCTCTTTGTACGGTGGGAGGAAGCCGGAGCGTACCCACGGTAACACGGCACGCAGACTCCACCCAGACAAATAGTATACATGTTTCTGTCTGAAGTAGATTTAAAAAACAATCCAGTTAAATGTGTGTTCTATGTCGGCAAAACACGAAACTTTCAGCATTGATAAAACAAGTGTCCTCAAATTATCCAAATCACAGCTATTTGAGACTATTTGACGATTCAAGCACCCTTTCAAATGTTTACATCGGGCAGTTTGCTTGCTCAAATAGACAGGAACATTCTTGGTGCGGTCCTTTTCACACTGTTGTGGCTTGTCTCTCTGTCTGCTGCTTTTTGCCATAGGAGAATCATATTGTTCGGGTGAGTGCCTCTCCACAAAATCGCCCATCGCTCATTCCAGACTGGAGTGCAGAGCTGGAGCACAGATCGAATGAAAAGAGGTTATAATGTTAGACACTTTCACCACCGCTCTCTGTACTGTACAATAAGGATTTATGTTGTGTGTTGTGCGTCGCCCTAATGGAGCTCTCTGGACAGAAAGTCACTGAGCATGTCAGGTCAAATGAGTTTCCAAAAGAAGAATAACTTCAGTTTGAAGTAGCGGCGTCATGGTATGAGGGTTTGCTAGAGGGCGCAATATAGTTCTTAACAATAGTATTAAGCTCTGTCTTCAATATTGCATAACATAATGATCCATGGGTGTCGTCAATTAGAACGACAGTATAAAGAAGACAAATGCACAATAGGCCTTCTTTAAAACGGACACGGCATTAGACAAAATGTAATATTGTTATTTGGTGATAGATATTGTGTAGCCATTTCTTAATTTTTCATTTCTTAATTTGGGTTGAGAGATAGTCGGACTATATGTTGCCTGATTTGGGCACTCTGCATATATAACCATTCAGTATTGCTAATTAGTCTTTTCAACAGTGTCTTTAGTTATTATCAGACAACTCATCATTTTATTTGGATTATAAGGATTTCTATCAACCACAACATAAAAGAGAAATCATGGCGTGGAGGAATGCAGTATAATAGTCGAGCAATATCTTCTTCAGTCAACAACAGCTCTATTGTATTGATTCAGTAGTTTGTGAATGTTCATTGCATAACCTTTCTGGTGGATTACCTAATCTTTCTTTTGATTTATTTTAAAAATAACTAACTTTCATATAGACATACAGTATACTGGATATTACAAAACAGTATTTATATCAATTAATTTACATCATTAATATTAAATCATCTCAAATATGCAGTTGACAGTTTATCATTCAGCATCATTTAAGATAAAAAGTTGCAATCATTTTGTGTACTTAAACTGTAAGTGGGCTGGCCTGTCCATAGATCTGTGCTGTCATCTCTTGTATGTTTAATAGGTTTATTACCGTACTGTGGGACACTGTGGGTAAAGCAATACCATCGCCATGGTGACAGGCAGGTGACAGACACTCCACCAGAAAACGCATCTTCAAGTTAGAATGAATAATTTTCAAGCCTGACATACAAAACAATTACAAGTCCACTATATGTAAGAGCCAGTGCAGTTGGTATGTGGATGAGCTTTGGACAGTGAAAATGAGACGAATGATACAGTTCTCAGTGACGGGGAAGAGAAAGTGTTCCCCCTGGTCTTTGTGTGACTTTTCTGTTGTTGTATGTGTTTTGCAAGAGATGTCAGGGAAAAGGTTGTCATAACAAAAACTCAATATAGCAATCAAAACCAAAAAAGTGCCTTCAATTTTCACTGGTGGAACAAGCAGACTCAGGCTGGTGGGTGAGGCCACAGTCGACCCGCCCGCTACATTTCTGTAAAATGTAATAACACCGGCAAATAGAACACACTTGGATAAATCAAATTAGTTGTGTGATGTGTACCCCACCTTAAATAAACTCTTTAAGCATTTCTTTTACATGCACAGAGATTTTTAAATGCACTAAACAAACTAATTCAAAACCAATAGGTACAAAGGGCACCAGAGAGGTGTTTAGGGAAGTCTAATAACCTAGCATTAGCACTCAAACTTTATTTTTGGCCAACGCAAATGACAACTCATTTACATTAAGTATTTTGATTTTCAGACATGAAAACGTATTTGTTCTCCACAGTGTAAGCAAACTAAAGTTCCAGTAGGTTTTACTGTCACTTTAACGTAACAGACCAAAACAAAACAACACGTGCTGGACCGCAGTGGAGGGGCTGTGATTTGTCATCGGGAGTACACGTCCAAACAAATAACATTTCCGTGCCCGTTTCTTACCGCGTTGCATTTCTCTCCTAGTCTGACTTGTTTTGTTGCATGCAGAATCAAAACGACTTCTCTGTTACTGGGAGTTTTGAGATTCAAACGCTTATCCAATTTTCCTGGCGTGAATGTTAACATGCAGTGACAGGTACACCCTAAAAATTGACAATACGTGTACAAAATGTGCCATTCCTCATACTTGGAGCCATGTATTCTCAGATATGAAGCAGTCTTTTTTCTCTGGGTTTGCCCAAATACTAGCCCAGTTTGTACCTGAGAGGAATTTTGATGGAAACTTCCCGTTTTATGATGACTGTCTCGTTGGTTTTTGAAGCCTATTGCTGTGAAATATGACTTTATGTTGAGTTATAGTGGCCTGATCCAGGAGTCTTGGGACCCATTGTACCAGAAACACGATTGCAACATGGAGTTTCCATAAAGTTCAGGTTGTAAAAGATGTTGTTTTTGTCTCATAATCCACACTTTGCACTCAAACAAGCGCTATATTTCCCTGTTTATTTGGTTATTTGTTTTTACATAAACCCTGCACAGTCAGATGTTCTAACAGGGTGTAATTTTTTAGCTCATTTAGTCAAAGCGTCGACCAGATGAAGGGCACTTAGTCTTGTTTCAATATCTGTGAATTATTGATAAGCTCATTTCACCAGTGAAATATGGTCTTATGTGTCACCTCAATGATTAATTTTAGTCTGTTCACGATTCACCCGCCTCAGCATCTTTGCACTTGCTGCCCAATGTCAAACCATCACAGTCCCAGCACTCAGCATCTACTTATATCTAAAAATGATAATGTTACACAACTGATGTCGTAACAAAGAAGGTTATTTGCACCATTCTGTAAAATAGCTCTCTACTTGGAAGATCCCATTCCCATTAAAGCAGCTGCATACTGTGTAAGAAATGTGACACAAAAGAAGTGTTGTAGAAATCTCCCATACATTTTCATGGAAAGGGGGGTTTGGTGAATCTCCCAAGATATTTAGAAGAAAGCCAATGTACTTTCATGTATTTAAGTGGGTTTTACATGTTTTTTAATAGATTCGGTTGGTCTGTGGTGTATATTAGCCTATTTTAATGCTAAAAAAACAGAGCATAAAAGAAGTACTTAGGGAAACTACTGCTCAAGAAAGAGTGAATTTAACTATTTGGTCATAACATCTGATTTATCATTTGAAGTTGGTGTAATGTGAAGGACACAGCAATATTAATAATTCACCAGACTTAGTTCCTCATTGTCCCTGGGACGGACAATGAGGAACTAAGTCAAATATGAAGGAGCGATTCAAGTGGGAAGAGGAATCAGCAGTTTTACGCTTTTACTTCACAGAAAATATTACTCAACAATGAGTAAGATGATGACACCTGAAAATAGTATTGAAATAGTAAAAGTAACTGAGTACTACCACCTCTGCTTACATCAAAAGGCCAAATACAGCCATAGAATTTACTTTGAGCAGCACACAGATTTCTCACAACCTCTCTTAGAAACAAAATACGTGCTTTACATGTGCGTTTATTCATAACACAAGCTGCCAAAGTCTCTCACCTCAACGAGATCACACGCAGATCAATCGAGTCTTCCTCACTTACTTCATGAGCAGTGGACTGAGGAAAGGAGCTTCATCAAGGACCAAAGACTTTCTCCCAAATGTCTAATCTTGTTGTGTTTAAAGCCTATATTGTCTGTTTGAGAAGTGGGGCAGAATGAAAACACTTTGCACATGTCGGCGTAAACAGTGTGTTTCTTTTTTAAATGTTTATGCTCATATCTCCCTCATTGCGTGGCTAAATTTGTTAAAAACTGACCTGTAGCACTGAAGGGCAGGGTACAAGATTTGTGGCTGATATGCTAGATAAATGGCCAATGAAGTGCTCTCTTGGTGCCCATTCCTCGCGTGATCACGTCTATGTTCTGCAAAGTTTGCTGGAATAATGTGCCAGTTTATGCCGTGCACGTGACTTGTGCATCATCCCTGCAGCCTCTCCTCTGTTGGCCCTGCTGTGATTAGCCGCTGGGTGGGGTTGGACTATATCAGTGCTTTGCTTCTTGCCCTCTGCAACAGAGATTAGAAAACATTGAAATGATCCAATACTGTGCATGCTGTGTAATTAAAACAGGGCCGAGAGGTAAGTTTCATGCACATATTTGACCATGTGACATTTGCGCGACTCCTCAGAACTGTTGAGGGAGAACCAATAGAGGGAGGAAGCTTAATCATTCAATGGACCATCTATACATGGCAGTGGTGCTTTTAAATACAGTTTTTTCACACTCATTCTTAACTGCAACAACTGTATTTAATTTGTTGAATTTTGACAGCAGCTGTACTTCTTATTATACCGTACGCCTATAGGTACTTGAAGACTTTATACTTAACACTGTTCATTTTCTTTCTTTCTTACTTTCTTTCTTTCTAACTTTCAAGTTAATTATTTGGCTTGTCTGAGTCTCATTTTCAGCGGCTCTAGGTCAGAATAATTTCAGGGTTCGAGGTCCCCAGTGACAAGGCTCTGATGTGGGAGGCGGTGATGGAGGGACAGCACAGCGAGAGGCAGGAAGTAGATAGGGTGAACGGGGCCGGTACAATCACATGCCCGCCGAGCCGTCAGCCAGGGCCGAACAGTGAACCGCGCCACTCATGTAGGTGTAATCACGACTCTATTGTGGCGAACAGCCAGAGCCGAGCCGCAGGGAGCCTCAGGCCGGCCACTGCCCCTGCAAATTACACCGTCTTTAACATTTCTGACAAAATAAGAGCGCTGCATAGTGCTCAAATCTACTACGACACGGAGAACGGTCTTTACCAGCTTGAAGGAAAAAATCTTTAGGCTTGATGTTAAGATGGCAAAAGGAGCATGTTGACAGCGGTTTTCCATGCTTTAGCCATGAAATCACTGCATGGATGCTATTGTCCAGGTTGTTGATGACAGGTAATAACAGAAACAGCGTAACTTATTTCTGTAAGTATTTTATTAACTTAGAGCTGACATTTTTGCACTTTCACCCATTTTGGGTGAAACAATTGGCTCAGAAGTGAATGCATTCAAATGGTTTAATGAAAAAAATGTGACTGTATGTATTCAACATCCTGTATGTTTACTGGACTGACATTGACATGTAAATGAGTCGTGAAAGGTGCGTAAATAGAATTTACGCATTTTAATTACTGTGACGCACACGCTTTAGACTCAGCACAGGCTTGCGCATTCTATCAAATATTTGCCTATAAACTATTTTACATTACTAAATATATCAGCAATTATCTCGGCTATTGGCACATCTAACTTCCTTAGATATCTGTCTCGTATCCAAAATCCATATTGGTCGGGCCCTAATATGCAGTTGACAGTTCAACATTCAACAACGTAAAAAGTTGGAATCCTTTTGTGTATTCTAACTGTAAGTGGGCTTGCCTGTCTAGAGCTGGGGCCTCGTCTATAAAGGATTGTGTAGGAAATTGTGCTGAGCAAGTGCGTACTCTAAGTGGCCTCTAGAGGCTTACACCACCCAAACTCCTGATTTATAAAACCCTCCGTGTGCTGTCCACCGCACAATTTGTGCTTTATAGATCCCACCTTCAGCTGGAGTCTGTGTACGCGAACCCATGTCATGTCACGCCATCGCCACACTCTATGGTAGTATTTTTAGCAATATAAACACCTGTAATAAATGGAAGAAAAATACATTAAATGTCATACTATGGAGCATTCGAAAGCAATATCATTCTTCTGTGAGAAATGGTTTAGGTCAGCAAATCACAACCTATTATCTCACAGGGACCAGTACACTCACAATATTTTTTTTCTGGGACCGGTTGTAGGGGACAGAGCCAGTAACAACAGTGTACAGTGTGTACATATACCTTTTAAAATACCTGATTTATCATGTTTATTAGTTAATTGGTTCGGTATTTTCATGGTAAAACACATAGCCACAGACTATAAAACAAAAATAATAATACATTGTAAAACATAAGTTATATTGGCCTCTAGGGACCGGTAGTAGATGGCCCACGGCCCAGTTTTGGGCCCCAGTCCGGTGAATGGGGACCCCTAGTTTAGGTAATAATCTAGTTATTTTTTAAATAGTTTTGGCTGCTTTAGGCTTATCCTGACCAAACTTTTCCACCATGGACCACCACACTGAACGAAGGAGGAACTACATTAGTATGCACATTTCAGAATTGTGGATTTCAAAATAATAATATAATAATAAAGAGTACAAAATAAATTACATTTTAAATTGAAAATGAATACGGTCAATGAAAAGTGAGAATCCTCCCTTTTAAATCTAAGTACACATTCTTATAGAAAGTACTAGTTCCCCCAGACCTGACCAAGCTTAGCTTCAAACTGCCATAGTGGATAAAAAATAAAAGTACTGTATACCTTACCGTACTTCTATTTTGAAATCAATTTCTGTGCTAAAATCGGTTTATATGTATCTTTGAGTAGATAACATCAGAAAACCTCCATGTTTAGTGCGAGATCATCTTTTGCTCATTACAAAAGTCTGTGAAGCGTTTAGGAAATGCTTCATCCTGAGAACATGGCATTTTCTCTGCACAAAATCAATACACACAAGCTCTTCCTGAATCATGGAGTAAGTCCTAGTGGAAGGGAAAGAAGAATCACTAACTCATGATGTAATGTAGGCTGTAGGCTGTTCTCAGTCACCTGTCGGCTCCTGCCCGGATGATGCCATGCCTGCCTTCATGTCCTAGTCCCACATGGCTCCACATATCTACAGGTCCATGTGTGGAAAGAGTTGCAGTGCTCTTTCTGTTCGACAGCATTGTTTGAATCCAACAAGTAGTTCTGGCAGGCAGCAGTAGGATCTACGCCTGCTTTTAACTGCGGCATGGCTTACAGTGTTAAAGCTATTGAAAATGGTTTGCGGATTAGGTATTAATTAAAATTAAAAGTAAGCTAAAGTAAGCCAAATGGCCTAGATAACTATAATGAATATATTATATTCTAGGGTGTAAAAGTATATAAGCTTGAATATTCCAGAGAGAGGTATGGGCTTTTCCAACACTACAAAATGTAACGTTTTAAATAGGATGGACACAAAAATGTAATTGCTTCTTCCAACACCTCAACCCCAACTCTCATGTTGAATTGTCTTTGAGTAGTCTAAGGTGCAGCACATATGCCAGGCTCTGACAGCATCAACATTGTGAGATTGAATCCTGACGATTTGCTAAATATTCTCCCTGCTTTTCACACTATATTATTCTGTTGAATAAAGCCTACAGACCAAAAAACACATGCAACGCTGAAATAGTCTCATTTTACAGTGGATAAAAGTGATCTTACCTTATCCCAACTTAAAAAACAAAAAACAAACATGAGGTGCTTTTGGCTGGAAGAATTACATGAATTCACAATATTAATCGTGACTTGAATGCTTTTGACCAGATGCTAATATAGAATTTAACTGGTTCCAAAACAATCCTTAACATATTAAGTTGTATTTTGATCATTTGAAATAAATGTAATATATTGAAGTCCAAAAACGTTTGATTAATATTCCAGGTCCATTAAGTAAAAAACTGATAATACATATCCTGAATTTGAGAAATGTTAACTAGAAATGCATGTTGTAGAGGATAATAGGCCTTTTTACTGAACATTTTGCTTCCTTCCCCACTGACTGACACATGAGTGAACTATTTGTGGATTGGCCATAGTAGCAAATACACTGCCTCGCTAAAGAAGCTCATCCAACATCCCTCTCTCTCTCCTCATCCTCCCTGTGGTCCCAGAGTGAGCCTGGGACGTCCAACCAGCCGCTCTGTCAAGTTGAACTAAGCCCAGCGGAGACAGACACTTTATCCCACCAAGAGCCACACGAGCACATTATCCAGGCCAGTTAAAAGAGAAGAGGGAGTCCCGCCTTTATTAGAGCCGTGCTATGGCTGTTAGTGACAGGCCTTCAGCTTAATGGACCCAGATGTGCTCCCGCAGCTCACTCTATACATTTGATTTCATTTGTTGTACTAAAGTATTCATCATCACCGTTCTGGGAGCCTCTGTCACAGTTCAATAATCAATACTGTGTGGATGTCCAGTAAAGAAAAGGCTATGGTTTATTTGGTTCTGTCTTAATACTGTATATGTGTCTCCTGCGATTGTACATAGGAATCGTATGTTGTTGTTTTTTTGTCGACATCCATTGTTTTCCTTGCTGTAACCAGTATTTGCCAATATCAATTCCATCTTTTTAGAATGGACGCCCACACATTGAAGGAAAGTCGTGGTATAGTTATAAAACTGTTTTTTTAGGGTTTTAATTTACAAAATATGTCTCCGGGATCTAATAGAATTGGATGTACTTTTATGTTGATTGCGCAAACCTACGCAGTCACATCTTTGACTTAGTGATGATTTTACATTTACATTTTACTTCACACAGAGACTAAGGAAAATATATTGTATTATTAATTGTCGGGAATACTTAAATACCGATATTAGCAACAATTGGTCATCCCTAATTGGTAATTGGTTTACATTTAGTATATGTCAGGCCTATTCAACTTAAACATTTCTTTGGTGTACTGGTTTAGTCCTTTTTTGATTGAAGATCTGGTTTAACTGGGTTATTCCTGGTTTAGTTGTAGCTTAATTCCTGGTTCAATACATTGGATTTGAACCTGTTATAAAGCCACTGTCATTGGGCATCAAACTTGTCATTTCAAGTAAAAATAATTTGAGCATATTTATAAATGTTGCCTCTAAGGACATTTTAGCTTATGAAATTCAATGCATTATTGACAGTGAAAAGGTGTTTGTAATGTCGATACTTAAATCAAAATTTGTCCTTCAGAATTATGTGTACAGAAGAATGTGTTTCTCCTCGAGTCTTTGTATTCTGTTTCCTCTAGACACAACAGAAGCCATTTTCTTTGGCATTTACGAAGGTCCAAATGTGTTTATTTAATTCTTATGCAAATACCTTCATAATTATGTGTTATTGTCCACATTTGTGTTGTTTCGGCTTCCCAAATCATATACGATTCACTCCGAGCACTTAGCGCTAGTGTGTGTTATTAAGCTTTGGCTCCTGGCCAATTGTACACATTTGATATCGCGCAATGGGTCAGAAGCCGTGAATGAACTTACAGAATAATAACATGGTAATAGGATTTAAACGGCATGGTAACTAATTGTTGTTACTCACGGAAACAGCACACATTGGCCATTTGACTCTATTTCTTGATACTGTGATTTCAATTAACCCAAGTGCATTTATCACCCATTATAACCTTGTTCATCCCCTCCAATTACGACTGAGCGCCTAAATAAAGGGTTCGAAGGGTCATCTGGAAAAGGTTTTTACAAATAAAGACGTTTCTATTTCATTATGCAAGACTGTATTTACACAGAAGCCACTCAAACTCAAGTTTACAATTTGCTGTCACACTGTCTTCAAGTCACATGTTTGAAGAGGTAAAATGTGTAAGAGTAAAGTCAAATGAAAACACTTCTTTGAATAGGAATAATAGTCTGAGATACAATACACTTATTAAATATTGGCAGAAAGCAAACCAGGTATATGCTAACGAGGTATATGCTAATGAGGTACTTGACAGTTCTGAGGTGGAGATGGCTAGACCTCAACAGGCATTAAATTGTCAGACTTGTAAACAGAGGCAGGGCAAATTTCAGTTATAACTGCTCCCTTCGGGCAGGACCAATTTGAACTCAGTAGAGTATAACTGCTGTTTCTCCAACCATTTCCCGCTGATTGAAAATTACTTTTGGATGGAAGTCGAAATGTCTTGATTTCTAAAAACATTCTCCACCTTTCTCACCACGGAACACCTGTGGACAAATGAGGTATTACATCGACATATTCCTGGACACTAGGGCTGTATGATCAATCGTAATTGTAATCCATCTAAAGTGCAATTTGAAAAGTCGCAATCAGCATTAAGGACTCCAATTATTAAATCAATTATAAAAACAAAGCTGTAGTTTAGTTCCTTTCAACATGATCTGTGAATTTTGTATTGGTTCCACTGTTTATCTACGCAAATCTCTCACATGTTAATGATCCTGATTGTGTTTTAAATGTTCACTTTAAAACAAAATGCTGTTCTAAATCTAATCGCATTGCTCTACTGCACACAGAATTGTTATGGGAAAATCACTCCTCCGATTTGCGAACAATGCATCCCTTTTTCATCCTGTTTTGAGCATTCTCAAAAAGCACAATAATGTGTGCCGCCTCTTCTCTAAATCTCCATCTTCTATATTTTCTTCTCTCTCATATAAGCAGTGTTTCTCAGAGGAGGAGGAGGGCTGTTCCTGTGGTTCACTTCAGATAAGGCGCAGCGGGGAAGTCTCTTCATCCCTCGCCAACTGTCTCGCCACTTAACATGCAGCTCCCCTAAAGGAAATAGCCCCCACTCTCACACATATATGCAAGAATATGAGCCATGACCAATCAACGGGGCTTTTACTGTAGACGGATAATGACAATGGCTTACTATACAGCAGCCTTTTTTTAATTCTGACATTAATGCGATCATATTGCCATGTTAGTTTCTTGTATAATTCAAAATATTACCCTTTCTTTGCAGTAAAAGTGGAATAAATATGATAAAAAGCATCATCCGAACATTTTATTGATACATTTTTATACACAGTAGCCTTTTTTAATTCTAATATTAATGAAATCATATTTTGCCATGTTAGTTTTTTGTATAAGTCAAAATATCACACTTTCTTTGCAGTAAAAGTGGAATAAATATGATAAAAAGCATCATCCGAACATTTTATCGATACATTTTTATATACAGTAGCCTTTTTTTAATTCTAACATTAATGAGATCATATTTTTGCCCTGTATGTTTTTGTACATACAGGGCAAGAGATGATATTTGCCATGTTAGTTTTTTGTTTAAGTCAAAATATCACACTTTCTTCGCAGTAAAACTGGAATAAATATGATAAAAAGCATCATCAGAACATTGTCTAGATACATTTTTTCATTGTGTTCCTTCACTTTGTCTTGTTCTTTATTTGTAGTTGCTCTTTAAAAATGTATAAATGAAACAAAAAATAAATAATGTGCTTGCTAGTATTTCATTATTTTGCGGAGTTCTGGCTATTTTCCTATTATAGTCAAAATTAGGGCCGCAACGCATTATGACTAGTCGACTGTAGAAAATAATCTGAAATAAATAAGCAATCTGTGTGAGAAAGTTTGTTTTCTAATAAAAAATCTGCAAATTAAAAAGAGGAGACCAGGTCCAAGCTAGTTTCTCTGTATTCCTCATATACACTATTTTGGTCAACTAAATGTTTTATAGATTTAGTCGATTGCTTTGGTCCAGTGGTGTCCAAACTTGGGGCCTATTCTTATCTTATTGGGTAATATAGGGAGTTATTCAGATGTGTGCATTTACCATAATAAGGCTTGATCTGTAACAAACTCCAATGTGATGTTATTGAGGTTCCAGTTGTAGAATTACCAACATTTGCAGTAAAAGGTTTTATCATTTCAGACAATTAATCTTTCTATAGAAGTCTGATGAGGTCCAGCAGTCACCCGATCCCACTGGTTCAAACATTGTAAAAATATAAAATCCCTCAAAATAAGTCTGTTTCAGTAGTTTTGGGAATATGGCATGAGTTGCACTTTCAAAAACAACTTCACACCCCATTTATCATTGAAATTTTACACATAGTTGAGCTGGAGAAATATGGAAAGAGAAATGTCTCGCTGTATAAATGACGATGCAAGTGTTAGGTTTGATGAAGACGTATAAAGAGCCAAGGGATATCCCTCAAATTGACTGCGATGTTCATTTTAATATGTCTACCTTTGCACCGCTTAGAGTGCTTTGATTTTTCTAGGTAGATAAACTTGCACTCTGTGTTTAAAGAGGCGCTTAGTCAGGGCACTTGGAGACTGCTTGAAGTTAGTTTTTTAAGCCAAAGACAGCACCTTTTATAAGCAGAAAGGACTTTTTAGAATAAGAAATATAAGTTATTCTCCTTCCCACAACCAGTAATGTTTTCAGAGTAGGAAGGTGGGGGAATTAATTAAAAGCATACACATATCTGTCTACATACATAAAAACAAATTAAAAAATGTCTATGTTGGTGTAATGCTGGGAAAATTGCATATCAATATATTCAATATATCAAATTTGCAGTACAATATATCAGAAAATATTGAGATAAATGATAATATTGAAGACACTCTTTTCTAAATTTTAACACATGTGCTGCAATAAACACTTATTATTAGTGTCTATATTAAACTATCCTCAACAGCTCAAAATTTTAATTTGCAGATTTTTTTAATTCCTCGAAAGTGTGAAGAAATGCTATTTACATTAAAAAGTTAGTTTTATTTCATTAAAAAAAACAATAATAAAATAAGTATATTATATTGGAAAGACCACACCTTCACCTGTTCTATCATGTTATTGATGCACTTAAAGAATAGTCTGTGTGTCTGAAACTAAAGATGCACTATGTAACTTTCCTGGTAGAAGGCCCGCCCAGCTGCTTGTCTCGTGGAGATGTCATTGCTCTGCCTGAAATGTTCCACAGTAAAGCATTAATTAAACTGATTTATCTAGCATTTGTTCAATTACAAGTGTTTTTATGGCAAAACAAAAAAATAAAAACACACGTTCCCACTGTGTCACCTGCTTGTCTCCATGGCAAGGCAAGGCAAGGCAAGTTTATTTGTAGAGCACATTTCATACACAAGGCAATTCAAAGTGCTTCACAGCAGGAAAAATGCATTCAAATCACAAAGAAATGACAGAAACAGAAATACAATAAAATTAACTGAATTAAAAATTATCAATCCAACTGATTGTCTAAACTAATAAAATCACAAACAAAAGAGAAGAGTGCAAAGAAAAAAATCCTTTCAGTCATATGCGCAGCTAAACAAAACTGTTTTTAGCTTAGATTTGAACATTGCCAGAGTAGAAGCCTGTCTCACATCTTCAGGAAGACTGTTCCAGATTTTAGCTGCATGAAACTGAAACGCAGATTCCCCATGTTTTGTCCTGACTCTGGCACCAGCAGGAGGCCGGTCCATGTTTAGTCCTGACTCTGGAACCAGCAGGAGGCCGGTCCATGTTTAGTCCTGACTCTGGGCACCAGCAGGAGGCCGGTCCATGTTTAGTCCAGACTCTGGCACCAGCAGGAGGCCGGTCCATGTTTTGTCCTGACTCTGGCACCAGCAGGAGGCCGGTCCATGTTTAGTCCTGACTCTGGCACCAGCAGGAGGCCGGTCCCTGAGGTCCTCAGAGTCCGAGATGGTTCATATGACACTAACATGTCCAAGATGTACTTTGGTGGTAGGCCATGGAGAGACTTGTACACAAGCAGAGCTGCTTTAAAGTCTCTTCTCTGAGCCACAGGAGCCAGTGCAGAGACCTGAGAACAGGACTAATGTGATCATACTTCCTGGTTCTGGTCAGGACCCGAGCAGCAGCGTTCTGGATGTACTGCAGCTGTTTTACAGCTCGTTTGGAGAGGCCAGTGAGCAGGCCGTTACAGTAGTCTAATCTACTGGAGACAAACGCATGGATAAGTCTCTCTAAATCTGGTTTTGACACTATATTTTTGATTTTGGTAATGTTTTTTAGATGGTAAAAAGCTGCTGATGTTATTGATTTGACGTGGCTATTAAAGTTCAAGTCTGAGTCCATTATTACCCCCAGATTTCTAACTTGGTTTGTAGGTTTTAGAGCGAGACTCTGGAGGTGACCGCTAACACTTTCTCTTTGTTTCTGTGGGTCAAAAACGATGATTTCAGTCTTGTCTGAGTTCAGCTGGAGAAAGTTGTTTTGCCTCCACAAACTGATCTGTTGGATGCAGTGACAGAGTGAATCCACTGGTCCATATTCACCTGCCGATAGTGAAACATAGATCTGAGTGTTGTCTGCATAATTGTGACAGGACACATGGAGATAGATAGGACACATGGAGATAGATAAGCTGAGAAAAGTTATGTAGTGCTCCTTTAATAGCTGCTTCCTCTATGAATTGGGTCCCCCCCCTCACAGCCACAGAAACGAGTGTAACAAACACACAGTAATTGACAAAAGTGACAGGAAAACAAAAACAGTTTGGGTCATTACGTGAGTTCATTGATTAGTTTTCTTTGTTCAAATTTCCCCTCGACCTCCTCGCACAGCTCCGCGGGGGCCCCCTTCTCACCCACAACAACATTACGGCGTGGTCATCCGCGCTCCTCCGTCAGGCTTTGAACTCCTTTGAACGCTGTGCTCTGTCAGATCCCGTAGATCAAAATCCCAGTCTGTGTGAGCACTTGAACCGGCGCCTGTGATGTTATTTACCCACCTTTGGGCATTTGACACCGGGCGATCTTAATGAGTCATTGTCTCTGGCGCTGCTGTGCGGAGGGAGATAGAGGGCGCTCGCTTCAGGGGACAACGCGCTCTCTGGAAACCGCACGCTTCCAACATGGTCTCATTTCCAATAAGTTGAACACATATCTGCTTAATACTCGAGCTAAACTTCAAAGCGGCAGATAAAGCAGACCGCCAAGTCAGATATGCAGGTGTGCGCATCAACAAGCAGCAAGCGCTCGGCACAGCTATTTAAGTAATTCAGAATTTGAGTGCGTTTTCCCCCTAGTTAATGTGCGATGAAGCTGCCGGCTGTAGCTTACCTTTTTACAGGTGTTTACACTTTGCTCACAAGCGCGGTCTGTCAGGCATGATAATTATATCAGACAGAGGCAGTGTCAATTTATTCAAATTACAAGTTATTGTTTGAGACCGGATTAGAGGGTTCAGATCGCAAAGTGCAGATTTACATGTTTGTGGCAATGTTCATGATCATTACTAAGACTAAAAACTGTCTTAGATACATTTGTCTTTAACTAGAACATCTTCTTGTTTGCCCTTTCTAGCCATATCAAATTGTAATAATGATGAAAATAAATAAATAAAATAAATAAAATAAATAAAATAAATAAAATAAATAAAATAAATAAAATAAATAAAATAAATAAAATAAATAAAATAAATAAAATAAATAAAATAAATAAAATCAAATGAGAAGGAGAATAATAATGATGAAAATAATAATAACACATGTTTTCTATATTACACAAGGAACGAGCTACAGAGGGTTGAAAGTGTTCTAAAAGCATTTGGGGTGAGGAGCTCAGTGAGTGTAGGCACTGGGAGGTGAAGCGGCAGAGTTTATACCGAATGTTTTAGTGAATGGGCTGATGGTGAATGGAGCGGAGAACAGGGGTTATGTATTTGCGCCTCCTCATCAGGACCCTGGCGGCGCAGACCTGTGTGTGAGATCCCGACGAGGAGGGCATTGCATTAGTCCAGTCCAAAGGGGTGAATCCTTTTTTTTCAGCGTCCGATTGTGAAAATGGTCTACTTCATTGAAAGCAGGGGTTTTCCTATTGCCTTGCTTCAGATGCACTAATCTTCTAAAATGCTGTATCTCGACGTCTTTTCAGTTCTGGTGGGTTTTTTTTTAGTTTATAGTCTGTTTTATCATATCATTGTCCTCCTTTGGGTAAGTTCTTGGTTCGAACTACTTTAGAAATGATGTTGTCCTATTATAGACCTGGTTTAGCCTGAATTAAGAGCTGAAATCCTCCTGTTTTAGACCTGGCTTAGATCTGATAGTACTCAAAAAGCTGTTTTTAGGTGGTACTTGGTATAAAAAGTCTGATAAATACTGCTCTTAACATTTTACATTGTTTGTACCACTTACAGTACAACCTGCTTTACAAAATAGAAATGTTTTAGTACCCATGCTCAGTTAATTATAATCTAAAACCAGAATTTAATTGTCTGAGGATTTAATTTTCGTCCAATCGTATCGAAAAAATAAATAAATAGATAAAAGTTTATACAAAATGTTAGTGAATATTCTGTTTAAGGATAGCTCGACTTTTAAGTGATATGCAGAGAATCTTTTTTATCTCTTTTATGCAAAGCTCCAACATTTATAGTGTGCTCAGTCAGAAACATTTCAGTGGCTCTACGCGTTTATCACCCAACTATGAAATCCTAAATAAAACCAAAGAAGAGAAAAGAGCGTTCCAGGACAAAGTTAAGTGGTTATTATTTGTTCAGCCTGTGTCGGGCGGACAGAAGAGGAAAGAAAGATGGACACACAATGTAAAACGTACACTGTAAATCTGTGATCAGTTAGGAGCAGATCAATACCACTTGGTCTAAAGCTTGTGTCGTTTTCTCCATGTGCGCTTTCCATGTGTCATTCTTTCGAGATACATTCTTAAAAATGAGCATTTAAACACTAGCGTGACGAGGACAATGTGACTTTCTTGTGTGTTTCAAGGTGACTTGTGATTGTTACAATAGCTTAGAGGCAAGACATAGGATGAATAGGATGAATATATATATATATATATATATATATATATATATATATATATATATCGAAGCACACAAGACAGATCTATTTTGTCTAAATATAATGTACTAATGGTTTTGTTTTTTTCTTATAGATTTGAAACTGTGGATTTCAGGTGTTTAAATTTTTAAAAAACTACAAATTTGGATTTACAATTTAATTTCGACTCACCTAGCTGATCCAACTCACATCTCACTTTTAACGTTTGTGTTACTGTGTATGGTAATTTAGCTCTTCTTGTTTTATTATCTATGCTCAGTTGATTATTATCTAAAACCAAAATTTAAATGTCAGAGAATTTAATTTCGTCCAATCGTACATCTCACTTTTAACTTTTGTGTTACTGTGTATGGTAATTTAGCTTAAGGCCGCCATGACTCCTCAGAAAGGCGTCTAATAAATACAATTCATCATTATTACAACATTTTCAGATATATACTGAAAGAATATGGTTTTAAAACTATGCGGTTAAAAGGTCTATGTTAAACTCCTCCGGCTCTATGTTTCCCAGGTGTAGTAAGTGCCGTTCTTACAGTCCTCTTGAATCTTTTCTCAACCGTTCCACTCTCTTAAACATGTTTACTTCTCATGTTTTCCAGGACACGTCGGTGGGGAGGGCCGTGTTTACCGTGAATGCCACAGATCCAGACCAGGGCACCGGGGGCAGCGTGCTCTTCTCTTTCCAGCCGCCTTCGGACGTTTTCGCCATCGATGAAGCTCGAGGCATCGTCACAGTCATTAAGTCCCTGGACTACGAGAGAACCGCCTCGTACCAGCTGACCATCAACGCAACGGTCAGTGCACAGGATACTTCAATACTTCGCTATACGACTAAAGACTAAAACAAATCCTAGGTTGAATAAAGACATACTCTGTGCTTAAGTCACTTGTACGATTTGACCCAAACATCACTGACAAGAGCTTATGCAAAAAGAAGGGAAACTCTCAAAACTTCAGATGACTCACTCCATACCGTCTCTCTCTTTCTGCTGTAGGCCATATACATCTTTATAATAAGTCGACCAATAAAACGTTTGGTCAAATAAGGCAGCATCGGCCGATTAATTGACAAATTGTCTATATTGTCTATACAACAATGAGAATTTTAAAAAGTTAAACCGACAATCTTCATTTAAAACACAAAATAATATTTTTTTCTTCCTTTCTTTCTTCTTTCTTTTTTATCTATTTATTTATGTATTTATGTATTCATTTTAATTTTGTTTTATTTATTTTTTTAAAGCAACATTGCACATCAATCAACATCAAACAACGTAAAAGTTAGTAAATTAGTTCTGGTAAAGCTCATGATTATTCTAAAACTGTTTGGGAAATATTAAATATAGTCTTGTTTATGTGATTTATTTTAGTATCAATATTTGGTCAAATAAGCATTTGATTTTTAAATTCGTTATCGATCGGTATCTTATTGGCCAAACTTCTGACAACCCTTTAGCGTATCGTTAATATTTTTTCTGGAATATTCCACAGTATGGCATTAAACATACCATATCTATCGGGTGTCTATATTTCTCAAACATTTATTTAAGAGAGAGATTTTAAGAGCAGTTTAAGAAGTTTAAAATGTTCTCACAAAATGTTCTCACAATTTTCTCTCCTTTTTTTTAGTAACGTTGGCAACTGGAGGTGCAGGACACACACTTAGATGAACAAGTATTCAGTAAACAAAAGTCGTAGATAGGAGCAACATTAGCCTTTGCACAACTATAGCAACAAAAACACTTATCGGCCTCAATGATGCAACTGTTACTGCAACGATACAACAGTTTCTATAAAGCGGTTTCACATTTCTTCACGCATCACTTCCAGAAATAATGCTGCAATATTCCGGCGTAAAAACTAATTCCCGTAAAATTACAAATGATGCTAGTTCCACTCTTCTCTGTTGTAACGCGGTATTTTTTTCTCTTCTCTTTTTCACCAGGACCAAGACAAAAGAAAGCCTCTCTCTCGCCTTGCTAACTTTGCCATCTCCATCACGGACATTCAGGACATGGACCCAATCTTCACCAACCTGCCCTACAGCACCAACATCCGCGAGAACGTACCACAGGTCGGCCGCACCGTTCTTCATCCCGCCGTAAACGTGCCCCAAAAAGACAATAGAACCTAAGGAAGAGCTCGAAAGTTATGATTACATTTTGAGTTCAACCTAGTATTAGTTAAAAGTTCAAAGATACAGTATGCCAAGAAGATCATACTATTAAGACTGAACAAAAATATTCAAATAAATCACTAATATCCAATGAAGCAATAATAATGTAGAACCTTTTATTAGCTAAAAGCATATATTTGTCCTGTGTCCTCCTGCCTTAGATTACCAAGAATACCACAGGAAACTTAACTGTAGTGTGCACAGTTAGTGTCCATTAAGATAATATGCAAATTTGAATATAAATTTGTTTATATTTTACTACAATAACAATGCAAAGAGCTTCAAAAAGAGCTAATATAGAATAATGCACATTTGTGACATAGTTGAACCACAATCAAGAGATTTACATGGAACAATAATCACTAGTCTGATTAATTGTATATAATAAATAATATTGGATTACTGTTATCTGGATACTTTTTTAAAATCAAGACATACATGTTTTGTCTAGAATGCCCTAGTCTAGATGGTAAGTGTGTAGTCTTTCTAAATGTAATAATGATGTCAAGATTAATCTGTTAATTGACAATAATCTCTGAGAATTTTGGAAACAAATGTTCTTACAATTTGATAGATACTCCAAAAAAGTACAGCTGCTGTTAGATGTGGGCCATATATCAACATTTAGGTATTACAATGAATGTTATTTTACATATAATGCAAATTTGAATATGAAGTGGAAAAAAAAATCTGTTAGAAACTTTTAGGGTTTTAATGTGATATTCCTTAATGTGATATTCCTGCACTCGTGATTCATTTTACAGACATTTAACATTTTACAATAATTAAACCTCAAATAATACGTTTAAACATTTCCTTTAGATTGACGATATTAATATTGTCTGACTGTCATTATCATTATAATCCCAAAAATATGGAGATATTCATTTATGTCAATATTTTCCACCCCAATCTTCCGTGAAAGTACATTATTATCTGGCTTTTTAACGTCACTTTATCATCCAGAAGGTGTTATTTCATAAAGCTGGTCACATACTAGAAGAAAGGTATTAGACATTGTGAAAGAAAAAGATTCAAGGATTTCACCTCTGTTGTAAAATTATGTTTCTTCTCACAAAAAAATGGATATTCCTCTAAAAGGTAGTTGAGAAAATGCTTTCAGATTATTTTTTTACAGCCAGGATCATGTGTGTAACAGTCAAAGCGCTGATATACAGACCTGACCTGAGGTTTTTCTGACCCGTGTGACCAGTTCACTCACCTGCCAGAACATTACGACAGCCCGTATGTTACTTTCATGTGAACACCGGCGCGTTCTGTCAGTTTATCTTCCCTCGCTCCATCTCTCACTGTTGCCAACATATTCTCCTTATCTTTCCACCCATTTCTCATCTCCCGCTCCATCTGTCCAACCTACATCCACCTCTTTGATTATTCAGGGGCTGTTTTGGAGCAGGTGCAGCAGGTAAAATCTGGTTAAAATGATGCTTGAGTTATTATCAGGCCAGGATTCCTCCTCCCGTGCTCAGATCTCGCTCCCTGTTGGATCCCCTGTGCCACCCTTTTTCCCTCTCCTCCGCTCACATCTCAGTAGGTTGCGAGTCTGTAATTACTGTGTAAGATTTACAGTCCTACAGCGACTATAAGAGGCCTCCAGCAAAGGTCACTAGGGGTTTAGGATTTATTCCAGCCCCATAAGAATGCATGGAAGTATGTATCTGTGTATGGCATGTAGAGAGCCCTAGATAGAGATAAATGTAATACACTTTGTGATCAGAGAACGTGCCAACTCCGGTCCATTCGTGTTTAAATGCGTTTATCACCATAGTATTGAAATGGGTAGGGGAATAATATCATCAATTATTTATGTCTAGACTCCACAACAATACAAACAAGGTCATAAAACACAGCTGTACCAGTGTTTCCATAGAGAGGACCAATACTACACAATACAAATGACAATTAAGGTTATCTTGCTTCAAAAAATACCACACCCCTTTGATTATTACGGTCAAGAATTAAATAACTGCAAATATTATGGAAAGCTATAGGACTGTGATGATTAATCTGAATAAACATTAACATTAACTGGACTGTACGGGCACTTTATAACAAAAACTGCAGCAAAAAAGACTAAACAAGACTTAACTCAATAATACACTTTAGTTGTACATATTCTTAATCTAGAAGCCTTCAGACACTATTTTATTTTGTTAAAAATCCATTTACAAATATGATTGTACAAAAGAAAAAACTAATCCCTGACTAGTTGAAAATAATCGCCCTACAAGCAACATGTTTCTGCTAAAAGTTCATTTGAGATGTGTTTTACGTGTGTCTGGTGACAGTTTACTGACTTTACAGGAGAAGCACTTCCTGGATTTCCAATTAATGACTCATTGAAGGAATCAAATCAAATCAAAAGTATGTTTCATAGAGACTAATTTTATGACGATAAAAAACTCAATCAAAAAAGCGTTTTTCATCATTGCGTGAAACCCACAAACTAGGAATTGATTTTGGTCATTATGGTGCAGCAAAAAACAATATGTAAATGTAAACAATGGTAAGGATAAAAAAAAATAAGATTGGTTTTGCCTTTATCGTCCCTGTATTTGCTCTGCGTTTGACCCATCCTTCAATCTGAGGACCCGTCTCCAACTCGTCTTGGTCAGGACTTGAGCTGGAGGATTTTACCTCTGGTGCACATTCTGAGTAGTATAGATACAATAAATATAACAATTTACATATAATAAAATAAGACACAACATTTAGTGCAGTTTAATTCATCAATGATTTGAACCACGATTATATTAACTATAAACAATCCTTGTAATTCACTCTCATAAGACCGCGTCCAATATGAAGCTGTTGTGCTATTTTAAAGTCAGTTTTGCGTACAGTATATGCCAGAAATACATCAATGTCTTTTTTGTGCACTCAACCTTTAGACAGTGCATTATTACACGCTGATTGTTGTTTGGGGCCAGTCGGACGTAGACTTTACTTTAAAAAATCCTCCCTCTGACATCTCTAATCCACTGAAGTGCTAAGTGGTGGAGCTCCATGACCTTAGCTCAGTCAGTTCAGTTTGCACATCCTCAGTTTGTTCACTCTGCGACGCTTTACTCCGTCCCAGGTGGCTAATGGTCCAGCTATTGATGTTTTCTCTCATATACCATGTCCATTACTCACCGGGGCTTAATCCTGTCCGTCCTCATCTCTCCCCCGCTCGCTCTTCCCTCCGTTCGTTTACATTGTGTTCCCGAGCTCCCCGCCCACTCTGCGTCCCACGTCCCGGGCCGCGAGCGCCATAGTAGAAATGTCAAGTGCTACATTTGCATGCATATTAACGGGCCGTGACGAAGCTCGCGCCGAGTGTCTCCCTGACTCTCTGATTCATCAGCTGTCACCGGGAAGGTCACAACACGGAAAAGAGGAAACGGGCGCGCACCGAATGAACAGAACGGCAGGGAAAGAGATGTGCACCCAGAGATGAAGTCATTCAATTGGCGGATTGAAATAGCAAGTGTCGAAACTAAAGCCCCAAATGCAGAAACAAACAAATCAATAGAGGATTTGACACATTTGTTGGACTGAGGCAGCGGTAAACATTGGGCTAAGAGCTGAAGTGAGGCTGCACTCGCTGACATTGTTCATGTTTAATGCAGTTGGGGATTAAAGTATTTGCTTTTCTTTTCGTTTTTTTCATGTGGAAGAATTTAGCCTTTGGACATTTAAATGAACAACTTTAGGTTTTGTCCCTGAATTGTTTGTCCTCACCGTGTATTATTACAGTACATAGAAAATATAGATAGATTAAATTAATGCTTATTTCTCATGGTTAAAGGCGTCTGACCTATATAAGTTGGCCTTGTGGTCTCCGTAGAGATGGATAAACTGTGTATCATTGTAGGCAAATCAATGGCATTTCGTACAGACAGTTGACTCACCTTAAAAGTCAAAATTTATTGCTGTCATGAAATGATTTATTCGCCCCATTTCACTCTTTGAGCCTGTTCCAAGCCTGGAGTTTAAACAAAAAGGCCAAGCCACATTCAAATTGAATCAATCAATAATTCAACTAAAAACAACCAACAACCAAACATGGATCTAAAGTATTTTGGAGCATAAACCTGCAGAATAATCACACCATCGAGTGTGTCTTATACTGTTTGGACTCGGAGGTGTTAGTACATCACCGGCGCTTTCATATTTCCCCCAGAATTTTCGTTTTGTTTCAGGGCTGTCCCGCTGTGCCAGTCAGTCTACGTTTCAACACGACCGCAGAATGACAGCTGAAAAAAGTGAAATGGGAAAAAGTGCTTTGTGCTTTGTGCGAGATATCTCTGATCCACTGAGAATTTTCAATCCGACACGGTGGCCATATTAAAACCCTCTCCTTTCATATCCAATGGCGCTTTTCCATCTGGTGTTGCCACAAAAATTTAAAACTCTGTGGAAAATGCTTGCAACCCTAGAACCATATTTGAAAAAGAATGAATTGATGCACATAAAGAATATCGATCCTACCATAAAGCAAGTCTCCTTAGCATCTCCATTTATAATGCTTTTCAACACAGCACAGTATTAGATTCTGTAGTTATTACATATAGCGCTGTACAATTAATCACATTTTGATCATGTCTAATCGAAAAAGCTTGGGTCTTTTTAATCCATCTGTAAAAGCATGTGTTTGAAGCAGAGTTTACTGTAGAAATTTGAAAAAATGTGTGGTAAATGGCAATGATTAAAAGTCTACATTGTTTTTGTTGAGGAAAAGTTTTTTTTTTAATGCGTTTTAATAATGCAAACTCGAATTGAAAAGTGTGATTGATGAATACAAGGGGGAAAACACCATATTTATTTATCAATCGACCATACAGTCCTGCCTAAATAGTATTCTCTATTGTCCTATTCCTGAAAGCGTCTATAATTTAAGTTTGCCGTGATCAAAATACCGATATCTGCTCAAAGGAGTATCCAGTTTCACAGCTTTTGTATCGATTAGTATAGATTATTTATTTTTTTGACAACTTTAATTCCGTCCGCCTATACACTCTTACTACTGGCACGGCCTACTATTGATTCTTCAAATTGTGCCTATGCCATGTTGCTCCATTTCTGCCCTTGCCTCTCCCGTCAGTGACCAATTACTGCAGAAATCAATTACGAGCCTTTTAGAGACACCAATTCACACCGTCGCAAAAAACACTTACCCGAGTAGTCGAGGGGGCGGGAAAGATTTAGCGACCGACATAAAGAGAAAGAGGAGGCCGCGATGCCGAAGTAATGTGTGCAATATTGTGGAGCTGTCCATATGTCCAATCAGGCACTAAAGATACAATCCGCCCGCGAGAAAACACGCACGGCACCGCACTACATCCTCACCTCCACTCCCGAAACCATTTCTCCTCATTTCATATGACAGCCAAATTGTGTTTGTCCTAGAAGGAGCTTGAACGTCAGAGAGAGCAGCCCGGATCCAGTGTTAGAACAGCTGAAAACACAGATGGAGATTTCACCTAAAGCAGTGGTTCTCAGACTGTGGTGCAGGTTATTTCATGCACATGGGGGGTTTTCTGTTCAAGTAAAGATCACATACTTTGTAACGCAATGGTCATTTGTGAATCTCATGTTGACTAAAACTAAGTACAACTAAAAGTATGTGTCAAATGATAGAAACTAAACAGACTGTAAATGAAGGAAAGGAATGAGCGGAGACTAGATCTGAATACTTCAATCCTAGATGCACAAACCAGACCTTTCTGTTCATGTCCGTGTACAATTTCACATATTTTCTGGTTGACTAAAACTATATGGATTGATTTGACTAAATAAGCATTGTTTTTGTCGACTTAAACTAGACAAAAAGTAAATAAATTGTTGACTAAATCTGAGACCTATAGTGATGAACTAGTTTGTAGTCGTCCTGGGTTTCTGTTTCCAGCCAGCTGCCGTTTTGAGTACTTTTCAACATTCAGATCAAAATTATAGAAATATATATAGAAAAACTCTACTATACCATTACCGTTACACACAACAAGCAAAGATTACATAAAGTTAGGGTATTGTGTCACCTTTTTCCATGTTCCTATTTTATATTTATTGAGTTTATGTAACATAACATACTTGGAAAAAGGTGACATCATATATTTATTTAGGGTTTACTTTCCTCTTTTGTGTTTGTGTGCGACCTGGTTTGGCCCTGGTTTATTCATCCTGTTCAGTTAAGTTTTTCTTCTGACCTTGTCCTGGTTTAGTCCTGATTCTAATTCCCTGGTTTATCCGTTAGTCCTGGATTAAGTTTATTATGATCTGTCTAGGTTTATTTTGAAAGGGCATGCTTAAGCCTCAGGTGTAATTCTGTTTTTTATTTCACGCATATATATTATAAATCCATATTTAATTAGCTTCTACTTGTATATGACGCATGTTTCTTTGACACACATGCATTTTTGTGGTGCGTAAAAGAAAGTTTGACAATAACGCATGTAAAAATACACAGGAGAAGATAAAAGTCTTTAGTTCCTCATAGCGGAGCGGGCGGCACAGAGGAACAGAGGGCTGAGATTCACTCCTCAGAGCGATGACCTATGACAGGACCGGAGCCGGGGCTGGTTTTACATGTAAATGTCGTGAGCCTTGAGAACAGTTGGCACTCGCTCTGTCACCGCACGCCTTCAGCTCCTCATGGACTCAGCGAGGTGACACATGTCTGTTACTGCGGTGTGTCAGCGCTTTCCACTCAAAGATCTGCACTGATTCTGTTTGGATGGGATGTAACGTTTATTAGTATTTTAAAGAGTATTTAAAGAAGGCATCGGACAGGACGGTGTCGTGTGCAATGTGGGTGATAAAGGAAGTCATTCAGCAAAAGAACGTATTCATGACGCTGAGGCATAAGTGCTGCTGCTTTAACCACTCGACCATCGGGCAGGACAACGGATATAAAGTTCAAAGAAGTGTGATTCAGATTTGTGTGATTCAGATCTGTCCTGTACTCTAAAAAGAATGTTAACTACTGCCTATAATGCAAAGAAAGGAACTGCGATGGAGCATAATACTTCAATTTATTTTTGTAAAGCCCTAAGTCGCCTCACAGGGGCTTCTCAAAATTGTTATCCACAGAACGTTCACAAATCAAACTATCAAACAATAAAAGATGAGCAGATTACCCAAAATTCACAGGAAATAAGCAAATAAGCAAAGTTAACTGTCTCAGATCAGTGCCTGTCCTCAGATCCTCCTTCTCGGCAAAGAAAAAGCAGTGGGAAAATCATAACATAATAATGATACTTTTAGCTCTTTTCGAGATTCTCAGAGACGCTTTACAGTTGAGAAAAAGACAGACATTTTTAGTTAGGAATTTTAAAAAAGGTTTTAAAGTTGTGTCTGGGGGTGTAAGAATATTTTGGTGAGTTGGTCTGTGATGGATGGAACAACAGCAGACAATACATCCCTGTTTTTCCAGGTCAGTTCATGGTTCAGGTTTTGGGTTTTCAGCATGGTTTTCAGTTATCGAATGTTTTGTTGCTGGTCAAGAACAAAATACGGTGATAATGATAGATTCAAGACCAAAAAAATGTGTCATATAATGTGGCAATTGTCCGTGCTTTTTGATTCTTTGAAGTTGGCAACTGTGATTGTTTTGCTTTCTTTTTTGGTTTAGAAGTATGTGCAGGACACTCCCAAAATGTCCATCTTCCTATTAAATACATTTCAAGGAACACCTGGCCAACCTTTTTTTTTTTTTAAATCAAGGTTTCAGTCAACATTAGCTGCTGAGAATAATTGCGAAAAGATTTGGGTTTATTGTCGCTATTTGCTATATGCTACACTGCAACCAGATGTCTTCAAAAACTAGAAATTAACATACTTTAAATCACATTACCGAAAAATAAAACCATATGGGACTTTTAACTTGCTGTTTTGAAAATAAAAGCATGTAATACTTTTGTTTAACTTGCACTGATGTTGAAAACTAAAATAAATAGATGCTAACAGTATAATTTCAATGGCATTTTAGTCATTATCTCTTAAAAATGATGGACGTTGTTTCGTCTACAGCAGTAAACAGTATTTTCAGCAGTAAACAGCGCTCTTGAACCATCACCGCCACTCATAATAGACCATGAAAGGTTGCAATAGCTAATACCTGTAATGGTTTGTGTTTGCTGTGTGCAGGGTCACTTGGTACGGAAGATAACGGCCATTGACCAGGATCTTGGTCGTCCGAGACCCATCGCCTACCAGATCATCTCAGGTGCGTCTCCGAATCAATCCTACATTCTCTCCACACACAGGGCGCCATCGACCGCTGCTTATCATAATCCCACTGCAATAATGGACAGGCTTCATCTTCATCACCACGGTCAATACAGACACTCGCGCTGAATGGAAGAGGAGCGCTGCCCATAAGCCATTAATCACTGTTTGGTGCAGTTATGCCAAAGTCAGCTTTTATTCAGCGCTATTTTTCGCGATGTGGCGTGTGGCCGTCAACATTAGAGGGACGAGGTTTACAGTGGCAAATTTTAAAAGGTTATATCATGTTTTTGAATTACAGGAACGTATTTTTTATTGTTTCCCTGTGTTATTTTCATATATTAGACGTTTTTAGGCTTCAAGACACTCTTCCAAATCATATCATCACACAAACATGTTTACACGCCTGACCAATGGTTGCTCTCACAACGAACCTTTACGCACTGATAAATCTGAGTGAATGTGAATGCTAAGGCTATATGTATGTATGTGTGTGTGTGTGTGTGTGTATGTGTGTGTGTGTGTGAGTGTGTGTGTGTGTGTGTATGTGTGTGTGTGTGTGTGTGTATGTGTGTGTGTGTGTGTGTGTGTACGTGTGTGTGTGTGTGTCTGTGTGTATGTGACAGTGTGTATGTGTGTGTGTGTCTGTGTGTGTGTATGTGTGTGTGTGTGTGTGTGTGTGTGTATGTGTGTGTGTGTGTGTGTGTGTGTGTACGTGTGTGTGTGTGTCTGTGTGTATGTGACAGTGTGTATGTGTGTGTGTGTCTGTGTGTGTGTATGTGTGTGTGTGTGTGTGTGTGTACGTGTGTGTGTGTGTGTCTGTGTGTATGTGACAGTGTGTATGTGTGTGTGTGTGTGTGTGTGTGTGTGCGTGCGTGTGTGCGTGTGTGTGTGTGCGTGTGTGTGTGTGCGTGTGTGTGTGTGTGTGCGTGTGTGTGTGTGTGCGTGCGTGTGTGTGTGTGCGTGTGTGTGTGTGTGCGTGCGTGTGTGCGTGTGTGTGTGCGTGTGTATGTGACAGTGTGGGTTGATATTGAGTCTTAAATGTGGTGGGACTGATTGTTTTATTGACTCAACTAGTAAATCAATACACATTTTTATTCACTTATTTGTGACTTCAAACTGTCTAGGGACGACAGGCGGCAAAAACAGTGGCATAATGTCTAAAAAAGACAATATTTCAGAACCCAAGTCTCAATGCACGATAGATATAAGCATTTGACTTGTTAATTTCAGATACTTTACGTTAATAATACAATAATATTCATTTAAACTTTGAATTGCCCTGTGTATGAATGAAATGTGCTCTACAAATAAACTTGCCCTTCCTTGCCTTGCCTAAACTTGATTTTGCATTAGAAAAGGCTGCTAGACTTGGTGTTTGTCATGTTAAGAGAAGCTAGTTGTGTTGTTTGCCAAAAAAAATATTGCTTTAAAACCCGAGCACCTTTGTTGTTGAGTGATGCCAGAAGATCAGCCAAAAACCTTTCACAAAACCCTAGGCACACTTGAGGCTCCAGCCAACAATTGTTGCACGTGTTTAAAGTTGTATTTAAAGGTTCACTTTGAAACTTTTCTGGTGGAGGGTCTGTCACTTATTCTTTGCCTTCCCATGGAGACATTATTGCTTTGCTTTATGGCATTAAACTTACAGGTCAGAGCTGTGAAGAGGCGAGCCAGCTTACAGTAAGGATGAGTAGTTTTTTGCAATGAAACTTTTTAATTCAAATGAAATCAATGCAAAGATATGTAAACATTCCAAACAAAGCAGCAACATCTCCATGGACACAAGCACCTGCACCAGAAAAGTTACATCACGCCTTTAGCTAACCGCCAGCACAATCTCCCTTCACATCTAAAGCAACACTTTTTACTGAAGTATATAGTAAAAAACAAAAACAACTTAAAGTATTCAAATAGATCTAAAGCGCCAGCAACAATTCTTTAACTCCTGTGATTAAAGTTTGGCTCACGTTTGAATATATTTCTATCCAGATAAGTCTCATAAACAGTGTGCGGTCCAAGTCTGGAAACTGCTTTAATACCCCCCCCGAGCTGTTTATTTGTAGCACAATTATTGCTCACGTTCTGCGGGACACACACTCCTGACAGATCCTGCAGCCTTCATTTACCAGTCAAACAAAGCCCGTCAGGAGGATTAGTCTTCTCTAAACTCCGAGCGCTCCTGTCTGGACTGCCGCGGCCGCGCTGGAAGGACACCAGTCTCTGAAGCTGCCAGCTGGCCCGCACAGGCTGGCGTGGCCCAGAAAACCTGGCCATTTTTGGTAATGTAGATGTTCATTGTTGTGCCATCTGCTGACCCCTGAGCCGAGCGGAGGAACCTGACCCGACACATTGTGCATTTTAAACGCGCAGTGGAGCGGTCGCGTGTTACCGCCTCGGTTTGTGGAGGACATGGCTCTTCACAGGCCCGTGGTCCCGTTCACGACTCCACACTTCGTCTTACTTACCGTCTGCCACGTGCGGTGTTGTTGCGCGCGCTGTTTGTTGCAGAGTTGAAGGGCTGAGTTAGGCTCTAGAGGAGAAGAGCATTAAAAAGACATTAATTAGGTGGTGCGATGTATTCCCAGTCAGTGCAATATCAGGAGTTATAGCACTGCACTAAGCCCTCATGGAGATGAGCCCGTAGCCTGATACAATCATTATAAGTTTGACAGATAATAGGAGCTGAAGGGTGCAGCAGAGCCAGCACCTCGAGGTGGGAGGCAGCACTGGTAGCATGATGCCGCTGCGTGTTTCACACAAGTCACTGAGGGTAGAGGTGGGAGGTACAGTATATCGAAAAATGTAGGATAACACAATTGTTGTTTTGGAGATACTTATTTGGAAATAAGGGTAATATTTTATGAAGGATTGTGCACTTTAGGGGTTAATTATACTGCCCATTCAGCTTTTGTGTGATGTTTGAACCACAAGTGCAAGATTCACAGGCGGTTTAATCTTGTCATTGGGAAAATCTGTTTATTTTTGTCAATATTGCCCACCCATAATTGAGGTTTGAATTTGATCAGGATTGTGTGTTTTGTACCATAGTAAAGCCGTTCTCTCTTTTTTTCTTTACAATTAGGTCAACAATCAGCTGACTTCAAATACATTTTTTCATACAACTGTTCAAAAATGTGATGTATAAATTGGAAAATATTTGGGTTAAATGTATTTATTGTATCTTTCATTTGATTGTGAACTTAAAATCGAAAGACATATTTATCTGTTTTTAAAAGCTGAATAAGATCTAAAAATGAAAGATCTGAAAACTTGATCAATACAAGGATAAAACTGTGCTTTTTCATTGCAAACGCATTGTCAGAACTGGAAATCAATCTCATGACGCTGAGGTAGAGAAGAGAAATATATTGTAATTTAGTTAATATAGTGACTGTTGTTTTGAATAAATGCAAACAACATTTATTGCGAAAAATGCTACAAAAAGCTGTGTTGCAAACTTTCAATCAGGGAAACAATAAGGTGATATTTCTGCATTTTTGTGATCAATTTTCTTTTTTACAGACATTTCACAAACCCTCAAACTCTTTACACACATTACCACCTAAAACAATATTAGTCCATTGTGCAGCGGGGCCAAGCTTCCTTCTAAATACAGTTTCACACTTGTCTTATCGTCAGGGGCGCACACAGTCGACAGGAGCCCCCCGTGTGCGTGAGCGCCGGGCCCCGTTGCCTGGCCCGGGTCTCCCCCCTCCGTCTGTCCGCAGCAGGAGGCAGATGAGCGCCGCTTGTGCGTGTTTTAAGCGCAACTCGGCTCCTCCGCCTCTCGTCTTCGGAGAGCCGCGCTCACTCCTGCGGGACGCGTCTCATTAGTTCAGTAATTAAGATAAACGAGCTTTTAATTGCAACTGTGATTTATGCTAATGATTGTGGGACTTGAGATGAGGATTTCCTTTCCCTCGTCCAATCACGAGCGCGGATCTGGGATTGCTGTGTGCGAAGCGAAAGTGGAAGTGTTGATGATTTTGTTGTGGTTGTTGTTCGGGGCAGCACCAGAACATAGGAGGAGTTTAGTGAAACGTCTGATACGGCCAGTGACCTGTAACTTCTTCAGCGGCGGTTTAAGTTTTGTTCTAAACTTTTTACTGCCCTGTCAAGGCGCTAAGGTTAAAGTTATAACATGAGTTTAATCAAAATGTGGGTTATGTCTTTATATCCCTGTTCAGAACACACTCTAATTCCCCACGACACATGTTTTGCATTATCTTGAAAACAATATTCCCACATTATTTTAACCATGAATCAGGAATGTTCTTAAGTGTGCCTGTAAATGTGTCGTTGAGTTTCAAATACTGCCCAACCACAACCATTTAACATAAAAAAGTGCAGAAATATCATGTTATTTTAATCATTTTAATTAGACAATATACTTTAAATTCTAATGTTGCATATCTCAAAGACAATATCTGGGATATTATACATTTTTGTGCCCCACCTCCTGCAACATCCAGAGTAAAAGCTGTCATATCACGGTGCAACAGCAGTTTCCCATTCACCTTATTCCGCTCCACCCACTCTTTCTGCAACAAATTATGAATAAATATAAAGATAAAAGATTAATAAAGGGATAAGTAAGCATGATGAGAAATATGACACATGTATTTACTTGCAAACCATTTGAAACATTAATCCCCAATATTTGATCATAAATAATATATATTTTATCATTCAGACTGCTTTGTCTAGTTCACACTCACAACATGAACAGCCAGTTCAAATATCAGACTCTGTTTTCTGTGATTGTTTTAGGTTTCTGTGCCAAAAAGGAACCTCATATCATATGTTTAGACTGTAAAGGGCTTAACTATGTTCCATAAAAGTGCATTACTGTAATTTTCTCTGGAATTCATAGAGTTTAAATGCACGTTACATAAGTATTATTACAGAGTCAAAGTTCCTCAGTGATGACAGAGACAAATGTTGTTGTTGAAACTTGACTGTTCACATTCTTATTGAGCAAGACGGCAACGTGAACTGCTTTTCTTTTGTTTTGAATCAAGATAGCAAGCATAAAGTCATCCACTGTACATCCTGTTACCTGTCCTTCACAATAAACACATCAGATTTACCAAAATAAAAGCATTACAGACACATCAATATTTCATTTCACTATACCCATGTTTTAGTTCCATTCAAAGAGTATCACACTCTAAATAATAATGCATATTTCTGATAACAGTGGAACATATTAATACAAATACATGTTTAAATTTAAATATTTATTTCCTTTTATATCAAACCGATATACATCAAAAACGTTAATAACAGAGAATAACATAGAGACACAATTTAAACTGCACAAAAACTCAAAGCATTTCACAGCAGTCTTTAATTTATGCAAACTCTGTATAAAACATTTTTGACATAGAGCTTAATGGAAATAAATGTAACAATAAATCTGCTGTTCTGTTCAAATCTTGAGTGTTTTAAGTATTTGTTTTGTTTAAATCTGAGTCGTTTGTCAAAATGAAAGTCCTCCCGGTCTCCTTGTTGTATATCTACGTTGTTGCTTTTATCCTTTATTTCACACCAGCTCAACTAATCCCATATTACGGCCTTTTCCTGCTCCGTTTTCTCTCCTATGGGCGTTCTCTTTCACAGCGCACTTTCAAAAGATGTAACCAAAAGAACAAATGACTACATTGGACTGTAATTTGAAACAACCAAAGCAGAATAATCGCCCAAATTGCTTAAAGATTACGTCTTTATTGCTGCTTTATTATCGCACTCCATTCTACCGCAAGCTTCCACACGCTGTATTTTCCCATGTGGGACAGAATGTAAATATCTTTCTCACTGGCCCCCCGTCCCTTAGGTCCGTAGGTCCCGTACGAGAGCGATGCCCCATGTCTCGGAGCGGTCCAGAGTGCGCAGGTCGGACAGGCGCCGCCACTATTTCTCGCCTGGGCTGACTGATAAGAAAAGGCGATTATTTCTTTAGTCTGAAATTCCCCTATCTCTCTATCCCCGAGTTCCTTGCTTCTGGCCCCCGTGCGCTCAGATCAGCTGCTGTAATATGGACAAGTCTAATACCTGTTATTCTCCGGGGGGACTCTTATTGTGATGCCGGGATTTCTGTAGATTTTCAATTAGACGCTCTGAAGCTCTCCTCCAGCTCAGTCTGTGTAATCTCACCACCGAAAGCAGAGAGTCCACGGCACGCTGAGCACAACACAATCCCAAAGTCTGAGGGGTCTGAGGAGCTGAGCTTTACTGGGGTTTAGGCCCAACTTAGTCGTGTTATACAGCTGATTTATCATAAGGGAATTTGAATGATTGAAGGCACTGTTGTTTTAATCCTCACGGCAGTTTAAAATGATGTTAACTGCAAACTTCATTATCTGTGCTGACGGATAGTGTGGGTTTTGTGTATTGTTTTCTTGTTTTTTTTAACCAGATGTCAGAATGGCTTTCCTCTTTTGCCTGAATCTCACAGACAGCTGTTGTTTGGTACAGAACCTGCAGAAACAGCAGTTTTGGTTTGGAAAACAAATCAGGTCAAAGAATAGTAACGGCAAACATCCCCTACATGTTTTATAGAGCCTTAAATGTGCTTCCTTCTCTCAGCTTTAAACAAAATGTATATTCCCCAAGTACATATCTACCACAGAGGATGAATAGCTGAATAATAAATAGCGTTAGTCTTCAGCGTGACATAAATGCCTTGTTTTGCATAGTCCTAGTCATGCATTTGTTATTTAGGCTCTAACTTGTGAAGCATCTTGATTGTAAGAACAAATGTTAGGGCCCCTCATTTGCCAGAAAATTGTCTTGAATTTTGTCCTTGAAGCTTTTTGAAAGAAAACTTTTGATAAAACTGGTTCATTCATTGAGTATTCATGAAATGCGGCTTGTCTGCCAATGGCAAGACACCCACAGGGCCATTATCAGCGCATCACAAACAGAAACACACGAGTGCAGCGAGCCCGTCTCACAGAGGTGCGTGTTAATGCATAGATGTGAGCGGGAATCTAACTAAACCTCATCATTAACACGGAGCCTGTGGGCGGTCGCCTTAAAAGTGACACTCATTTGTGTACATTTAGTAAAGTCCACAGATCTTTGCCTGGAGACTGCAACCTGGCCCAGCGCCATATCATATTACGGGGTTCCAGCGGCCCCCTGGTGTTGTCACTAACAGAAACAGTTGTCACGGCTTAGTCATGCCCATTACACTTAGACAACTCCTGGTGGTGTCCTCAGACTCTGCACGCGCAAAGTCATTGTCAGCCACTTGTCGCACACTCGATTGGCTTCATCAGATAAATGCCCCGTGTTTGGGCCGCTCTGCATAATAACCACACTGTTATGTTTCTCACTCTTTGGCTCCAGACTCTGTGAAGAGCATTTAAGGAGATTATCCTCCTAATGAGCCCTCACTTCATTCTTCATGAAGCCTGAATTATTATGTTTGTCTGTTCCATCAAATTACTGTTTTGATATTGCACTATTACCTCTTGGAGCCTCTGGACTGCCTCCATAAGTCACGGCAGTATTTGTAGGTGCACTTGTGTCCATTCACTAGAAAAACATGCAGTTTCTCATTTTCCAGTTCAGTACAGGCGCTAATACCAGAGTGTGTATAATGCCCCGGAGTCCCACATAACAGAATTAACCTCAGTTAGCCACACACGGCTCTGATTGTCTCTGCTCAGGCCAATTATAAATGCCTTCACATTAGCAGGACCACAAACAAACAGCGTGGCATCTTGGTGAATAACTGGTGGGTTTTCATAATAATATGGTGCATGAGAAGGCTACTCTGGCCCCTGGGATCTCATCACTGTCCGGGCCGAGCTCTGGGGAGCTTTTATCAGACATTAGAATGTGATTATGCTCGTCTCAGCGGGACGCCCACTCCCTCTGTCATGTCAGGAGAAGCTGGAGCTGATAGAGAGGGCAGTCTGGGGAGCCATAGAGCTGCGTGTCACAAGACTTTAGCTTCTGTGGACCCCTCTAGGCTTTTGGGTCATACTTGCCTCCTCACAACCAAGCGTCTTCATGATTCTTTAAAATAAAAGTCATATACATACTAATGATGTAAATACAGTATGAATACTTATACATTAATCGTTATGCTGCACTGTTGCCATTTACTTGGACATGCAAATACTTCTACATCTACAAAAGAACAAATATATGAAATGATTTGATTATATTTCAATAATATGCCAAATTATTCAATGACATAAGTGCTTTATAGAGTTGGATCTTTTAAGTTGTAATTAAGGTTTCAAGCAGCTTCACTCTTGATTTGAGTTTTATGTATTGTTCAGTGGTGGAAAGTAACAAAGTAAAAGCGCTGTACTCAAGTACAATTTGTACTATTTGTAGATAGCTGTTTTTACTTTCTACTACACTACATTTTTAATGGACTGGAAAGTAGAAAGTAGTTTCCAGAGCAGTTATTTTTTAGCACTTTCATGGCGACATCTCGCCAAAGTTTTTTTTAGTTCAAGTCCCGACTTTGAGCAAACAAAATGGAAGAAAAATCCCTCTTAAAACTGTATGCAGTCCTTTCCTTTTTCTACTCTAAAAGTATATTTTTTTCAATGGGTACCTCAATACAGTAGATTTTTTTTTATACTCTATGTTCTTTTACTTACTTCTTCCACCACTAAATTTGTTTAATATAAATTACAGTTAATATCTTGATTTCTTTTAGGCTGACTATTTCTTTAGTGACATGCGATTACCTTACTATTTACCATGTATTCATCCTCAAAACTGTGGTTCAAAAGGGCTAGTATTTCTTTCATATCCAGCTAGATGAGGCACGTGTAGTTGTCTCAGTACCACTTGTTTGGAAAACACTATAATGATCCTGCAAAACCTTTTACTGCCAACTGTATTAGTGAGAGATGTATTGATCTTAATATCATGTTATACCATGTTAGCTCATGAGTTGTGTTCGTTTTGTTGCATAATCCTGGTCATTGCAGCGTCTGAGTATTTGAATGTAGAGAAGGTTACAGTTTTAAACCCATGGCTGTTGGACCAGGTACATCCCCGGCCGTGCGGCTCACAGGCAGCTGTTGTGGAGATGGATATTCCGCTGTGCTCTGGTCAGGCCACTGAAGCTGACAAACCAATTATGAGGCAAGATGCCCAGAGTGAGGCGTCTGAGCCCCGCGGCGTCGCTGCCCACTGCCACCACGCGTCAATATCAGCTGTAATGAGACAATTGAGACTATTAGTGCTGCACCGTGACACTGTGTTACGGCAAATACTAAATATACGTGTCAAGTAAATCACTCGAGTTTGCAGATAGTAACCTTACAATGCTATTTTATTATCGTTTATGAAGGCGGAGGGCAGCCTTGACAGTTACAGGTGTGAAATTAAACGTGCTGGAGCGTAGGGCGTGCAAACTTCAGTTAAAGGTGAAACCAAGTAACTTTTCTGCTGTAGTGCCCGCCGCTTGCTTGTCTTCATGTAGATCTTATTGCTGTGCCTGGAATGTTCCGCAGTATGGCATTGAAAATATATATTCCAACAGAGACAAGCAGGGGGCGCCACTAAGCCAGGTTCAAGTCAGACGCATGTTTTTCGAGGTCTTTTTTTGAATAATAAAAGGTTTTGTAATTGAATGAATGCACAATGGATGAGTTTAATGCCATACTGTGAAATATTACAGGTAAAGAAGTCACATCTCCATGGAGACGAACATATTTGGTTTGGAAGTTTTATAATCTAACATAGAAATTGTTTGCCAAAAATTAGACGCACAACATCTTAATAAAGTATTTCAAATAAATAATAATAATGAAACTTTTCCTTGAACAAAACAAATCGCCTATAGCTCTTTATCATATACAGCCGCTCTTTAGTCAAATACAGGGATCGCTTTTTAACCATGAAATTTGAAATAATAATGTTATTTCTTTATAAAGTTTGCCTGACAAGAAATATGATATGATTGGTTTGTAAATCCTGAAACTAATTACACAAACAAACCTGGAGCAACACCGTATTAGATCCATAAGGGTTTATTACAGAAATGTACCGGGATTCATTTATTTATTTGTCTCATTTCCCTGTTCCTTTAATTAAAACTCCTGCTACTTCTACTTGCTGTTTCATAGACATGAACATAATTTTTAACATCCCCCTAAATGTTTGCTTAACTGTGTCTCTGCAGTATTCAAAACTAACATGCACTTTTGTTATTCTCACGTTTCAAGTTTTTACAATATTATGGATGCGTTTCAGCTTCCTGTTTCATGCAACATTTTAAACAGTGATAAGGATATGATATTTTGTTTTAAATTGCTAATTGCTATGTCAACAGTCCTAATTTTTTATCATTCCAAAATCAAAAAGTATAAATCAAATGTATATGTTTTTTCTTAACATTTTTCAACACAAACCAAAAGAACAATGTTTGAAGTGTTTTATCCCCGCTCCTACTTTGAACTTAACTTCCCTGAATATTTTATCATATTTTAGACAGTTATGATCAGCAGTATTCGTTCCCCCACCTCTTGGCCCTGGTCCAGGCTAATTACCCCGGGCTGGTGCCTCTCTGTGGGCCGCCCGCTCCCCCCCGATGCCCCCGCTGTGATCTCTGGACCGCACTTTCCCTCCTCTTCATTCCAGCCGCGGTCCGGTCCATAATAGAGCCGTGAGCGGGGAGAGAGAACACGCGCTGCAGGTTAATCTGTTGACCCTGAGGTTGTCCACTGTAGACTTCCAACTCAACCTGTTTCTCTATAGAGTCCAGACCCCAGCTATTTCTATAAACTGTATGAAGGAAAGCCTAATTCTCACAAGGAGCCTTCAGACCTACTTTAGACCATGTTTTATTATTGTTGGGTTCAGAATGCATCGCAGTATTTAAACTCCTGTGTTCATTTGAGATTTGAGCTGATAAAATGAATGTAACTGATGTGATGTTTTGAATGACGTGGTTAATATAAATGGTGATGTTCAATATAGGACATTTATTTCTGGATATTTCTTATTAAAAAACACATGATTGGTAAAGGAAAACTCACTCCTTCCATCTAAGTAAATATGTGAACTGATATGCAGCTAAATTAACTTAATAAAACATGAGTTGTATTTGTTTTCATTAAATAGTGACACAATCATTTATTTGAGACCGTTTTTTATTTTTTTACCCGGACACACTGAAAAGAATAAATGTTGAATTGCATGTACAAAGGATTACTCTGGTTAAACATTTCATATGTATTTCAAGAAAAGATCATTAGCTGTGATTATAGTTATCATGATTATGAGGCCGCACCCTTTTCCCTCCACCTTCTGTTTTGGCCACAGATTTACAGCAGTGATCTGAGCAGCAATGACTGATTCAAAATACTGAACATACACTTTTATTCAGTCTAGTTCTGATTGTGAATGCCCGAGAATGCTCCCATTCTTTAATCCTCCTCAGGTGAGCCAAGTCTGAGGAACTGTCAAAACACACATATATTTCTCCTGATGATTATTATGATGATTGCATTGATTATTTCTTAGCCATAACGTTCTACTAATATTACAGATCACAAACAGGTCAATTCATAAAAAACAACTGCAACTGAGTTTATGTTACTTTCTCTATGTCTTGAAGTCTACCTAAAACCTAAGCAGAGACATTTTGCCTAAATCTCTGAATAAAACCCCACTGCCCACAGACCTCAAACTTCAACAAAAACCCTTTATTTTTTGGGGGGGAATCTAAGGATATTGACTTTGTCTCCAATACTTAACCAGAATCCAGCAAACAGAGGCTGAGTGAAGTTGGTCTGGACTTTGTGGAGGAGAGTCATGCTCTGACCCTTAACACTGTAAAAGGACAGAGCCCCTGCGCTGTGGTCCAGGTAAACCCCGATTCTGGAGGAAAATGGACCTGAGACCTGTGTCATAACTGCATTGAAAAAGAAAAAGTATTTTCTGTCCGTGCAGCATAAAGCCCATGATTTATCATTGTTTCCAAATCCACATTCATTACCGCTTCCGTCTCTCTTAATATCTCTGTATGACACTGCAATACGAACCCCAGAACTCCCACTCCACTCCACCTCCCAGTAACATCGTCCCGTCAGGCTCTCTCTGCTCATGACCTCGTACCAAAGGATGAATCTGTCTGGATGATCAGAATAACTATGCTCTTTGTCCATACTTCTGACTCTTCTGTTTTCATCAGACAAAGATAGATATTTATTTGCTGTGTTTGGGTCCAGTGTAATGTCACGAGCATATCTGATGAAGTCCTCCCTGGTGCTCGGCTCAGGTTCAGTCAGTCTTAATATGAGCTGCAGTTTGTCCCTGAGCACTGACACAGCTCTGGTCATGTACTCAAAGTCCACCCTTAGATCCTGGGTGTTGATCCTTGACGCTGTATCCTTTGTGTCTGTGGACAGCAGGGGGCACTTCATTATAAACTGGTTATGATCCGGAGTGAGGCACAGTGTGTCCAGCTCAGAGATGGTCCTCTTCAGGTCACAGATGTCTTGCTGCAGTTGATTTTGGAGTTCTTGGACTTGACTCAGTTTGGTCTCGTGCTCAGACTGGATCTGCTTCTCCACTTCAGAGCGTCTTTTCTCCAGCAGAAGGACCATCTTAGTGAACATGTCTCCACTTTGCTGCAGTGCTGTCTGGGAAGTGTGGATGATGTCCTTGGCCTCCTGTTGGAGCTTCTTCATGTCTGTCTCTTTGTTCTGGAGACTCTGGAGCAGCAGGGTCTTCTTGGTCTGCACATGTGCCTGCCTCTGGGCCCTCTCTGCTGCAGAGGACACGGTGTCGTGGCCCTTGTGTTGCTCCACAGAGCAGAGGTAGCAGATTATCTGCTGATCTTTGCGGCAGAACAGTTTCTTAACTTCATTGTGTTGAGAGCAAAGGTTTTCCTGGAGTTGGTCAAAAGGCGCCACCAGCTGGTGTTTCTGTAGCACTGCCACATCACGGTGAGGCTGGAGGTGACTCTCACAGTAAGAGACCAGACACTGCAGACAGGAGCTGACTGCCTTCAGCTTCCTCCCAGTGCACACATCACAGCTCACATCTCCAGGAGTGGCGTAGCAGTGGTCAGCAGGGGGCGCTCTGAGCCCTGTCTTCTTTAGCTCCTCCACTAGATTAGCTAACACTGTGCTCGTGACCAGGACAGGCCTGGGCACGAAGTTCTCTCTACATTGAGGACAGCTGTACCTTAGTTTTTGGTGCCAGGTGGTTTGGATACAGTCTCTGCAGTAGCTGTGTCCACAAGGGAGAGTCACTGGATCCTTCAGCAGATCCAAACAGATCGCACAAGTTATAGTTTCCTGGTTTATAGCTCCCTGCGCCATGTCTCCACTCGGTTAAAGTGACTGTGTTAGTTTCACTTTAGCCTGTGTGTAGTCTGGAGACAGGCCCCTCCCCCTGTGCTGAACTGGTCTAAACATGACTTCTATACTTTAGTTCTCTGTTTGTTTGGGAGGGAACCTGTGTTTTATGCACTGTAAATGTTTTGAGCTGAGGTGGGAGGGGCCTCGTTCAGTCTTGTAGCTGCTGTTTTGCAGTAAATGGCTGGGATAAGATTTACATGTAGGAACTGTGCCTGTGGAGATTGTGCAGGGCCTGGGCACGTCTCATGCAGCAGAAGTCATGAATGAGAAGAGACTTATCTGATCATATTAAGTGAACAAGACCATAGCTTTATCTTAGACACTACGTTGTAAATGCAGTGCAGTTGTGACGCCGCGCTTTATACAGTAATAAAATGTGTTCTTGCAAAACATTTTAGATCTTTTAAAGTTGTTGCTCTCCTGACCTCCAAAATCACCAACAGTGAATAGTTTTAGCTACATGTAAACATTGTATGTCAATCATAAAGCGTTCTGTGATACATAATAGGTTTTAACAGGATATTAGGAATAGGGAAATTAGGAAATATTTTTAAATTAATGTTGAATTCTGTCAACTGGACAAAAGTTTGTAGAGTTGATACTTTTTGCCACTAATCCAAGCAGCTTCTTCAGTTCTGACAAGGTTCTGGTCAGTCACTTAAATATCTGTCCGAGGGGAGGAGCTACAACTACATTAACACTAACGCTAAACTAACCTAAGCAATTTTTTTTCAATTTATTTTTCTCTTTTTCATTTTTAACATTTTCAAAACAAACGTATAAAACATATAACATATATAACATGACCAAAGCAATAGACACATAAAAGAACAGTGTAGTACAGGACATACACAGAAATGAAATAACGACACATTAAAAAACAAATAGTGGTCCCACCTCGTCCAAAGTCTGTTAAATTGGTCCAGTTTCAAATTGAGTCCAGTTTGCATAATTCAACCTTTATTCAAGACCCCAGCTATTTCTATAAACTGTATGAAGGAAAGCCTAATTCTCACAAGGAGCCTTCAGACCTACTTTAGACCATGTTTTATTATTGTTGGGTTCAGAATGCATCGCAGTATTTAAACTCCTGTGTTCATTTGAGATTTGAGCTGATAAAATGAATGTAACTGATGTGATGTTGTGAATGACGTGGTTAATATAAATGGTGATGTTCAATATAGGACATTTATTTCTGGATATTTCTTATTACAAAACATATGATTGGTAAAGGAAAACTCACTTCTTCCATCTAAGTAAATACGTGAACTGATATGCAGCTAAATTAACTTAATAAAACATGAGTTGTATTTGTTTTCATTAAATAGTGACACAATCATTTATTTGAGACCGTTTTTTTATTTATTTTTACCCGGACACACTGAAAAAAATAAATGTTGAATTGCATGTACAAAGGATTACTCTGGTTAAACATTTCATATATGTATTTCAAGAAAAGATCATTAGCTGTGATTATAGTTATCATGATTATGAGGCCGCACCCTTTTCCCTCCACCTTCTGTTTTGGCCACAGATTTACAGCAGTGATCTGAGCAGCAATGACTGATTCAAAATACTGAACATACACTTTTATTCAGTCTAGTTCTGATTGTGAATGCCTGAGAATGCTCCAATTCTTTAATCCTCCTCAGGTGAGCCAAGTCTGAGGAACTGTCAAAACACACATATATTTCTCCTGATGATTATTATGATGATTGCATCGATTATTTCTTAGCCATAACGTTCTACTAATATTACAGATCACAAACAGGTCAATTCATAAAAAAAACAACTGCAACTGAGTTTATGTTACTTTCTCTATGTCTTGAAGTCTACCTAAAACCTAAGCAGAGACATTTTGCCTAAATCTCTGAATAAAACCCCACTGCCCACAGACCTCAAACTTCAACAAAAACCCTTTATTTTTTGGGGGGGAATTTGTGGAAAGTAACAGTGTCTCTAGTACTTAAACAGACTCCAGCAAACAGAGGCTGAGTGAAGTTGGTCTGGACTTTGTGGAGGAGAGTCATGCTCTGACCCTTAACACTGTAAAAGGACAGAGCCCCTGCGCTGTGGTCCAGGTAAACCCCGATTCTGGAGGAAAATGGACCTGAGACCTGTGTCATAACTGCATTGAAAAAAAAAAGTATTTGCTGTCCTGGCAGCGTAAAGCCCATGATTTATCATTGTTTCCAAATACACGTTCATTCATGCTTCCGTCTCTCTTAATATCTCTGTATGACACTGCAATACGAACCCCAACACTCCCACTCCACTCCACCTCCCAGTAACATCGTCCCGTCAGGCTCTCTCTGCTCATGACCTGGGACCAAAGGATGAATCTGTCTGGATGATCAGAATAACTCTGCTCTTTGTCCATACTTCTCACTCTTCTGTTTTCATCAGACAAAGATAGATATTTATGTGCTGTGTTTGGGTCCAGTGTAATGTCACGAGCATATCTGATGAAGTCCTCCCTGGTGCTCGGCTCAGGTTCAGGCAGTTTAAACTCTCTTAAAGTGAGCTGCAGTTTGTCCCTGAGCACTGACACAGCTCTGGTCATGTCCTCAAAGTCAACCCTTAGATCCTGGGTGTTGATCCTGGACGCTGTATCCTTTGTGTCTGTGGACAGCAGGGGGCACTTCATTATAAACTGGTTATGATCCGGAGTGAGGCACAGTGTGTCCAGCTCAGAGATGGTCCTCTTCAGGTCACAGATGTCTTGCTGCAGTTGATTTTGGAGTTCTTGGACTTGACTCAGTTTGGTCTCGTGCTCAGACTGGATCTGCTTCTCCACTTCAGAGCGTCTTTTTTCCAGCAGAAGGACCATCTGAGTGAACATGTCTCCACTTTGCTTCAGTGCTGTCTGGGAAGTGTGGATGCTGTCCTTGGCCTCCTGTTGGAGCTTCTTCATGTCTGTCTCTTTGTTCTGGAGACTCTGGAGCATCAGGGTCTTCTTGGTCTGCACATGTGCCTGCCTCTGGGCCCTCTCTGCTGCAGAGGACACGGTGTCGTGGCCCTTGTGTTCGTCCACAGAGCAGAGGTAGCAGATTATCTGCTGATCTTTGCGGCAGAACAGTTTCTTAACTTCATTGTGTTGAGAGCAAAGGTTTTCCTGGAGTTTGTCAAAAGGCGCCACCAGCTGGTGTTTCTGTAGCACTGCCACATCACGGTGAGGCTGGAGGTGACTCTCACAGTAAGAGACCAGACACTGCAGACAGGAGCTGACTGCCTTCAGCTTCCTCCCAGTGCACACATCACAGCTCACATCTCCAGGAGTGGCGTAGCAGTGGTCAGCAGGGGGCGCTGCGAGCCCTGTCTTCTTTAGCTCCTCCACTAGATTAGCTAACACTGTGCTCGTGACCAGGACAGGCCTGGGCACGAAGTTCTCTCTACATTGAGGACAGCTGTACCTTAGTTTTTGGTGCCAGGTGGTTTGGATACAGTCTCTGCAGTAGCTGTGTCCACAAGGGAGAGTCACTGGATCCTTCAGCAGATCCAAACAGATCGCACAAGTTATAGTTTCCTGGTTTATAGCTCCCTGCGCCATGTCTCTGCTCGGTGAGAGTGACCGAGAGTGTTAGTTTCACTTTAGCCTGTGTGTAGTCTGGAGACAGGCCCCTCCCCCTGTGCTGAACTGGTCTAAACATGACTTCTATACTTTAGTTCTCTGTTTGTTTGGGAGGGGACATGTGTTTTATGCACTGTAAATGTTTTGAGCTGATGTGGGAGGGGCCTCGTTCAGTCTTGTAGCTTCTGTTTTGCAGTAAATGGCTGGGATAAGATTCACCTGTAGGAACTGTGCCTGTGGAGATTGTGCAGGGCCTGGGCACGTCTCATGCAGCAGAAGTCATGAATGAGAAGAGACTTATCTGATCATATTAAGTGAATAAGACCATAGCTTTATCCTAGACACTACGTTGTAAATGCAGTGCAGTTGTGACGCCGCGCTTTATACAGTAATAAAATGTGTTCTTGCTAAACATTTTAGATCATTTAAAGTTGTTGCTCTCCTGACTTCCAAAATCACCAACAGTGAATAGTTTTAGCTACATGTAAACATTGTATGTCAATCATAAAGCGTTCTGTGATACATAATAGGTTTTAACAGGATATTAGGAATAGGGAAATTAGGAAATCTTTTTAAATTAATGTTGAATTCTGTCAACTGGACAAAAGTTTGTAGAGTTGATACTTTTTGCCACTAATCCAAGCAGCTTCTTCAGTTCTGACAGGGTTCTGGTCAGTCACTTAAATATCTGTCCGAGGGGAGGAGCTACAACTACATTAACACTAACGCTAAACTAACCTAAGCTATTTTTTTTTTTTTTATGTATTTTTGTCTTTTTCTTTTTTAACATTTTCAAAACAAACGTATAAAACATATAACACATATAACATGACCAAAGCAACAGACACATAAAAGAACAGTGTAGTACAGGACATACACAGAAATGAAATCGCGACACATTAAAAAACAAATAGTGGTCCCACCTCGTCCAAAGTCTGTTAAATTGGTCCAGTTTCAAATTGAGTCCAGTTTGCATAATTCAACCTTTATTCAAGACCCCAGCTATTTCTATAAACTGTATGAAGGAAAGCCTAATTCTCACAAGGAGCCTTCAGACCTACTTTAGACCATGTTTTATTATTGTTGGGTTCAGAATGCATCGCAGTATTTAAACTCCTGTGTTCATTTGAGATTTGAGCTGATAAAATGAATGTAATTGATGTGATGTTGTGAATGACGTGGTTAATATAAATGGTGATGTTCAATATAGGACATTTATTTCTGGATATTTCTTATTAAAAAACACATGATTGGTAAAGGAAAACTCACTCCTTCCATCTAAGTAAATATATGAACTGATATGCAGCTAAATTAACTTAATAAAACATGAGTTGTATTTGTTTTCATTAAATAGTGACACAATCATTTATTTGAGACAGTTTTTTTTATTTTTTTACCCGGACACACTGAAAAGAATAAATGTTGAATTGCATGTACAAAGGATTACTCTGGTTAAACATTTCATATATGTATTTCAAGAAAAGATCATTAGCTGTGATTATAGTTATCATGATTATGAGGCCGCACCCTTTTCCCTCCACCTTCTGTTTTGGCCACAGATTTACAGCAGTGATCTGAGCAGCAATGACTGATTCAAAATACTGAACATACACTTTTATTCAGTCTAGTTCTGATTGTGAATGCCTGAGAATGCTCCCATTCTTTAATCCTCCTCAGGTGAGCCAAGTCTGAGGAACTGTCAAAACACACATATATTTCTCCTGATGATTATTATGATGATTGCATTGATTATTTCTTAGCCATAACGTTCTACTAATATTACAGATCACAAACAGGTCAATTCATAAAAAAACAACTGCAACTGAGTTTATGTTACTTTCTCTATGTCTTGAAGTCTACCTAAAACCTAAGCAGAGACATTTTGCCTAAATCTCTGAATAAAACCCCACTGCCCACAGACCTCAAACTTCAACAAAAACCCTTTAATTTTTGGGGGGGAATTTGAGGAAAGTAACAGTGTCTCCAGGACCTAACCAGACTCCAGCAAACAGAGGCTGAGTGAAGTTGGTCTGGACTTTGTGGAGGAGAGTCATGCTCTGACCCTTAACACTGTAAAAGGACAGAGCCCCTGCGCTGTGGTCCAGGTAAACCCCGATTCTGGAGGAAAATGGACCTGAGACCTGTGTCTTAACTGCATTGGAAAAAAAAAAGTATTTGCTGTCCTGGCAGCGTAAAGCCCATGATTTATCATTGTTTCCAAATACACGTTCATTCACGCTTCCGTCTCTCTTAATATCTCTGTATGACACTGCAATACAAACCCCAACACTCCCACTCCACTCCACCTCCCAGTAACATCGTCCCGTCAGGCTCTCTCTGCTCATGACCTGGGACCAAAGGATGAATCTGTCTGGATGATCAGAATAACTCTGCTCTTTGTCCATACGTCTGACTGTTCTGTTTTCATCAGACAAAGATAGTTTTTTATGTGCTGTGTTTGGGTCCAGTGTAATGTCACGAGCATATCTGATGAAGTCCTCCCTGGTGCTCGGCTCAGGTTCAGGCAGTTTAAACTCTCTTAAAGTGAGCTGCAGTTTGTCCCTGAGCACTGACACAGCTCTGGTCATGTCCTCAAAGTCCACCCTTAGATCCTGGGTGTTGATCCTGGACGCTGTATCCTTTGTGTCTGTGGACAGTGGGGGGCACTTCATTATAAACTGGTTATGATCCGGAGTGAGGCACAGTGTGTCCAGCTCAGAGATGGTCCTCTTCAGGTCACAGATGTCTTGCTGCAGTTGATTTTGGAGTTCTTGGACTTGACTCAGTTTGGTCTCGTGCTCAGACTGGATCTGCTTCTCCACTTCAGAGCGTCTTTTCTCCAGCAGAAGGACCATCTGAGTGAACATGTCTCCACTTTGCTTCAGTGCTGTCTGGGAAGTGTGGATGCTGTCCTTGGCCTCCTGTTGGAGCTTCTTCATGTCTGTCTCTTTGTTCTGGAGACTCTGGAGCAGCAGGGTCTTCTTGGTCTGCACATGTGCCTGCCTCTGGGCCCTCTCTGCTGCAGAGGACACGGTGTCGTGGCCCTTGTGTTCGTCCACAGAGCAGAGGTAGCAGATTATCTGCTGATCTTTGCGGCAGAACAGTTTCTTAACTTCATTGTGTTGAGAGCAAAGGTTTTCCTGGAGTTGGTCAAAAGGCGCCACCAGCTGGTGTTTCTGTAGCACTGCCACATCACGGTGAGGCTGGAGGTGACTCTCACAGTAAGAGACCAGACACTGCAGACAGGAGCTGACTGCCTTCAGCTTCCTCCCAGTGCACACATCACAGCTCACATCTCCAGGAGTGGCGTAGCAGTGGTCAGCAGGGGGCGCTCTGAGCCCTGTCTTCTTTAGCTCCTCCACTAGATTAGCTAACACTGTGCTCGTGACCAGGACAGGCCTGGGCACGAAGTTCTCTCTACATTGAGGACAGCTGTACCTTAGTTTTTGGTGCCAGTTGGTTTGGATACAGTCTCTGCAGTAGCTGTGTCCACAAGGGAGAGTCACTGGATCCTTCAGCAGATCCAAACAGATCGCACAAGTTATAGTTTCCTGGTTTATAGCTCCCTGCGCCATGTCTCCACTCGGTTAAAGTGACTGTTAGTTTCACTTTAGCCTGTGTGTAGTCTGGAGACAGGCCCCTCCCCCTGTGCTGAACTGGTCTAAACATGACTTCTATACTTTAGTTCTCTGTTTATTTGGGAGGGAACCTGTGTTTTATGCACTGTAAATGTTTTGAGCTGATGTGGGAGGGGCCTCGTTCAGTCTTGTAGCTGCTGTTTTGCAGTAAATGGCTGGGATAAGATTCACCTGTAGGAACTGTGCCTGTGGAGATTGTGCAGGGCCTGGGCACGTCTCATGCAGCAGAAGTCATGAATGAGAAGAGACTTATCTGATCATATTAAGTGAATAAGACCATAGCTTTATCCTAGACACTACGTTGTAAATGCAGTGCAGTTGTGACGCCGCGCTTTATACAGTAATAAAATGTGTTCTTGCTAAACATTTTGGATCATTTAAAGTTGTTGCTCTTCTGACTTCCAAAATCACCAACAGTGAATAGTTTTAGCTACATGTAAACATTGTATGTCAATCATAAAGCGTTCTGTGATACATAATAGGTTTTAACAGGATATTAGGAATAGGGAAATTAGGAAATCTTTTTAAATTAATGTTGAATTCTGTCAACTGGACAAAAGTTTTTAGAGTTGATACTTTTTGCCACTAATCCAAGCAGCTTCTTCAGTTCTGACAGGGTTCTGGTCAGTCACTTAAAGGTCCCATAACATGCAAAATCGACTTTTCAGAGCTTTTAACCTTCTTACATTGCTATTTGTGCTTCATATATGTACCCAGAGTGTTTTTTTGATTGATTCCCGCAGTGTTTAGCTATATTACAGACTATCTCCTTTCCTCGAATCTCCAAACTGACGGGGGGTGTCTACAAGACCGCGTCATAACCACAGGCACGCGTCATCATCCCCCCTCCCCCCTCTCCGCCCGCCTCCCCCTCCCGCCTGCCGCCTCCCGCCCCCTCCCCACGGCTCCGCGCTGCTCGTGTCTCCCATTCAAGCCCCGGAGTTTTTCTGCTTCGATTTACGACGGAACACGGTTCAAAGAGGCCCAAAACATCATTAATGATATCGCACTCTTTACTATTATCACAATGGTGAAGGTTTATGTGGCAGTTGATGCAGCAACCGGGACAATAAACGGAGAGAAGTTCTATCTGATACCGAAAAACCAGGAAATAAGAGCGCGATGGACATAAGACTTTTATATATATAGATATATAGATATATAGATGTATAGATATATAGATATATCTGTTCTGCGCACCCTGTAGAATAAACACCAGATTTATTTAGTCTCAAAGTAGTGTTGATCTGAAGTTCTATCGTTTCTCACTCACTGGCGCCGAGCTGCGCATCGCGGAGCAGACAGCTGTGGGGGACACACTACGTCACGGGTGGCGGGGCACACACGCGCTCTGAGACAACGTCACGGGTTGGCGGGGGAGCCAGATCGCTCTTCGCAAGGGTGGGGGCGAATATCAAACCAAGCCGTTTGCATTTCCGGGTTGGTGAGGGGGTCCAAGGTCTGGGTGATATTTCTTAACTATTATGTTATGGGTGTTGCACAACCCTTATTATTATCAATTATACACTTAGGATAGACTACGAAACGTGAAAAAAAGCATGTTATGGAACCTTTAAATATCTGTCCGAGGGGAGGAGCTACAACTACATTACTAACCTAAGCTAAGGAGTATTTGTTATTTAACTACCCTATGGTGTGAACTGTCACCTGCATAATTGTTCATGGCCCTAATGAATGAATGAATTATACAACACATGACTTGATTACCTTTTTTCCATCTATTTTTCTCTTTTTCATTTTTAACATTTTCAAAACAAACGTATAAAACATATAACATATATAACATGACCAAAGCAATAGACACATAAAAGAACAGTGTAGTACAGGACATACACAGAAATGAAATCACGACACATTAAAAAACAAATAGCGGTCCCACCTCGTCCAAAGTCTGTTAAATTGGTCCAGTTTCAAATTGAGTCCAGTTTGCATAATTCAACCTTTATTCAAGACCCCAGCTATTTCTATAAACTGTATGAAGGAAAGCCTAATTCTCACAAGGAGCCTTCAGACCTACTTTAGACCATGTTTTATTATTGTTGGGTTCAGAATGCATCGCAGTATTTAAACTCCTGTGTTCATTTGAGATTTGAGCTGATAAAATGAATGTAATTGATGTGATAATGTGAATAATGTGGTTAATATAAATGGTGATGTTCAATATAGGGCATTTATTTCTGGATATTTCTTATTAAAAAACACATGATTGGTAAAGGAAAACTCACTTCTTCCATCTAAGTAAATATATGAACTGATATGCAGCTAAATTAACTTAATAAAACATGAATTGTATTTGTTTTCATTAAATAGTGACACAATCATTTATTTGAGACAGTTTTTTTTATTTTTTTTACCCAGACACACTGAAAAGAATAAATGTTGAATTGCATGTACAAAGGATTACTCTGGTTAAACATTTCATAATATATGTATTTCAAGAAAAGATCATTAGCTGTGATTATAGTTATCATGATTATGAGGCCGCACCCTTTTCCCTCCACCTTCTGTTTTGGCCACAGATTTACAGCAGTGATCTGAGCAGCAACGACTGATTCAAAATACTGAACATACACTTTTATTCAGTCTAGTTCTGATTGTGAATGCCTGAGAATGCTCCCATTCTTTAATCCTCCTCAGGTGAGCCAAGTCTGAGGAACTGTCAAAACACACATATATTTCTCCTGATGATTATTATGATGATTGCATCGATTATTTCTTAGCCATAACGTTCTACTAATATTACAGATCACAAACAGGTCAATTCATAAAAAAAACAACTGCAACTGAGTTTATGTTACTTTCTCTATGTCTTGAAGTCTACCTAAAACCTAAGCAGAGACATTTTGCCTAAATCTCTGAATAAAACCCCACTGCCCACAGACCTCAAACTTCAACAAAAACCCTTTATTTTTTGGGGGGGAATTTGTGGAAAGTAACAGTGTCTCTAGTACTTAAACAGACTCCAGCAAACAGAGGCTGAGTGAAGTTGGTCTGGACTTTGTGGAGGAGAGTCATGCTCTGACCCTTAACACTGTAAAAGGACAGAGCCCCTGCGCTGTGGTCCAGGTAAACCCCGATTCTGGAGGAAAATGGACCTGAGACCTGTGTCATAACTGCATTGAAAAAAAAAAAGTATTTGCTGTCCTGGCAGCGTAAAGCCCATGATTTATCATTGTTTCCAAATACACGTTCATTCATGCTTCCGTCTCTCTTAATATCTCTGTATGACACTGCAATACGAACCCCAACACTCCCACTCCACTCCACCTCCCAGTAACATCGTCCCGTCAGGCTCTCTCTGCTCATGACCTGGGACCAAAGGATGAATCTGTCTGGATGATCAGAATAACTCTGCTCTTTGTCCATACTTCTCACTCTTCTGTTTTCATCAGACAAAGATAGTTTTTTATGTGCTGTGTTTGGGTCCAGTGTAATGTCACGAGCATATCTGATGAAGTCCTCCCTGGTGCTCGGCTCAGGTTCAGGCAGTTTAAACTCTCTTAAAGTGAGCTGCAGTTTGTCCCTGAGCACTGACACAGCTCTGGTCATGTCCTCAAAGTCAACCCTTAGATCCTGGGTGTTGATCCTGGACGCTGTATCCTTTGTGTCTGTGGACAGCAGGGGGCACTTCATTATAAACTGGTTATGATCCGGAGTGAGGCACAGTGTGTCCAGCTCAGAGATGGTCCTCTTCAGGTCACAGATGTCTTGCTGCAGTTGATTTTGGAGTTCTTGGACTTGACTCAGTTTGGTCTCGTGCTCAGACTGGATCTGCTTCTCCACTTCAGAGCGTCTTTTTTCCAGCAGAAGGACCATCTGAGTGAACATGTCTCCACTTTGCTTCAGTGCTGTCTGGGAAGTGTGGATGCTGTCCTTGGCCTCCTGTTGGAGCTTCTTCATGTCTGTCTCTTTGTTCTGGAGACTCTGGAGCATCAGGGTCTTCTTGGTCTGCACATGTGCCTGCCTCTGGGCCCTCTCTGCTGCAGAGGACACGGTGTCGTGGCCCTTGTGTTCGTCCACAGAGCAGAGGTAGCAGATTATCTGCTGATCTTTGCGGCAGAACAGTTTCTTAACTTCATTGTGTTGAGAGCAAAGGTTTTCCTGGAGTTTGTCAAAAGGCGCCACCAGCTGGTGTTTCTGTAGCACTGCCACATCACGGTGAGGCTGGAGGTGACTCTCACAGTAAGAGACCAGACACTGCAGACAGGAGCTGACTGCCTTCAGCTTCCTCCCAGTGCACACATCACAGCTCACATCTCCAGGAGTGGCGTAGCAGTGGTCAGCAGGGGGCGCTGCGAGCCCTGTCTTCTTTAGCTCCTCCACTAGATTAGCTAACACTGTGCTCGTGACCAGGACAGGCCTGGGCACGAAGTTCTCTCTACATTGAGGACAGCTGTACCTTAGTTTTTGGTGCCAGGTGGTTTGGATACAGTCTCTGCAGTAGCTGTGTCCACAAGGGAGAGTCACTGGATCCTTCAGCAGATCCAAACAGATCGCACAAGTTATAGTTTCCTGGTTTATAGCTCCCTGCGCCATGTCTCTGCTCGGTGAGAGTGACCGAGAGTGTTAGTTTCACTTTAGCCTGTGTGTAGTCTGGAGACAGGCCCCTCCCCCTGTGCTGAACTGGTCTAAACATGACTTCTATACTTTAGTTCTCTGTTTGTTTGGGAGGGGACATGTGTTTTATGCACTGTAAATGTTTTGAGCTGATGTGGGAGGGGCCTCGTTCAGTCTTGTAGCTTCTGTTTTGCAGTAAATGGCTGGGATAAGATTCACCTGTAGGAACTGTGCCTGTGGAGATTGTGCAGGGCCTGGGCACGTCTCATGCAGAAGAAGTCATGAATGAGAAGAGACTTATCTGATCATATTAAGTGAATAAGACCATAGCTTTATCCTAGACACTACGTTGTAAATGCAGTGCAGTTGTGACGCCGCGCTTTATACAGTAATAAAATGTGTTCTTGCTAAACATTTTAGATCATTTAAAGTTGTTGCTCTCCTGACTTCCAAAATCACCAACAGTGAATAGTTTTAGCTACATGTAAACATTGTATGTCAATCATAAAGCGTTCTGTGATACATAATAGGTTTTAACAGGATATTAGGAATAGGGAAATTAGGAAATCTTTTTAAATTAATGTTGAATTCTGTCAACTGGACAAAAGTTTGTAGAGTTGATACTTTTTGCCACTAATCCAAGCAGCTTCTTCAGTTCTGACAGGGTTCTGGTCAGTCACTTAAATATCTGTCCGAGGGGAGGAGCTACAACTACATTAACACTAACGCTAAACTAACCTAAGCTATTTTTTTTTTTTTTATGTATTTTTGTCTTTTTCTTTTTTAACATTTTCAAAACAAACGTATAAAACATATAACACATATAACATGACCAAAGCAACAGACACATAAAAGAACAGTGTAGTACAGGACATACACAGAAATGAAATCGCGACACATTAAAAAACAAATAGTGGTCCCACCTCGTCCAAAGTCTGTTAAATTGGTCCAGTTTCAAATTGAGTCCAGTTTGCATAATTCAACCTTTATTCAAGACCCCAGCTATTTCTATAAACTGTATGAAGGAAAGCCTAATTCTCACAAGGAGCCTTCAGACCTACTTTAGACCATGTTTTATTATTGTTGGGTTCAGAATGCATCGCAGTATTTAAACTCCTGTGTTCATTTGAGATTTGAGCTGATAAAATGAATGTAACTGATGTGATGTTGTGAATGACGTGGTTAATATAAATGGTGATGTTCAATATAGGACATTTATTTCTGGATATTTCTTATTAAAAAACACATGATTGGTAAAGGAAAACTCACTCCTTCCATCTAAGTAAATATATGAACTGATATGCAGCTAAATTAACTTAATAAAACATGAGTTGTATTTGTTTTCATTAAATAGTGACACAATCATTTATTTGAGACAGTTTTTTTTATTTTTTTACCCGGACACACTGAAAAGAATAAATGTTGAATTGCATGTACAAAGGATTACTCTGGTTAAACATTTCATATATGTATTTCAAGAAAAGATCATTAGCTGTGATTATAGTTATCATGATTATGAGGCCGCACCCTTTTCCCTCCACCTTCTGTTTTGGCCACAGATTTACAGCAGTGATCTGAGCAGCAACGACTGATTCAAAATACTGAACATACACTTTTATTCAGTCTAGTTCTGATTGTGAATGCCTGAGAATGCTCCCATTCTTTAATCCTCCTCAGGTGAGCCAAGTCTGAGGAACTGTCAAAACACACATATATTTCTCCTGATGATTATTATGATGATTGCATTGATTATTTCTTAGCCATAACGTTCTACTAATATTACAGATCACAAACAGGTCAATTCATAAAAAACAACTGCAACTGAGTTTTTGTTACTTTCTCTATGTCTTGAAGTCTACCTAAAACCTAAGCAGAGACATTTTGCCTAAATCTCTGAATAAAACCCCACTGCCCACAGACCTCAAACTTCAACAAAAACCCTTTATTTTTTGGGGGGGGGGGGGGATTTAAGGAAATGAACAGTGTCTCTAGTACCTAACCAGACTCCAGCAAACAGAGGCTGAGTGAAGTTGGTCCGGACTTTGTGGAGGAGAGTCATGCTCTGACCCTTAACACTGTAAAAGGACAGAGCCCCTGCGCTGTGGTCCAGGTAAACCCCGATTCTGGAGGAAAATGGACCTGAGACCTGTGTCTGAACTGCATTGAAACAAAATACATATTTCCCGTAGTTGCAGTCTAAAGCCCATGATTTATCATTGTTTCCAAATACACTTTCATTACCGCTTCCGTCTCTCTTAATATTTCTGTATGACACTGCAATACGAACCCAAAGACTCCCACTCCACTCCACCTCCCAGTAACATCGTCCCGTCAGGCTCTCTCTGCTCATGACCTCGTTCCAAAGGATGAATCTGTCTGGATGATCAGAATAACTCTGCACTTTGTCCATACGTCTGACTGTTCTGTTTTCATCAGACAAAGATAGATATTTATGTGCTGTGTTTGGGTCCAGTGTAATGTCACGAGCATATCTGATGAAGTCCTCCCTGGTGCTCGGCTCAGGTTCAGGCAGTTTAAACTCTCTTAAAGTGAGCTGCAGTTTGCTGCAGCCAAGGTCAAGATTGTTTTAGTTGGGGACGGCGCGATAAGTCACGTGACGCATGAAAAGATAAACACACATTCTTTTCCAAGCGCCACTGTTTCTGAGATAACGTCACTCCTTCCAAATATTATGGCTAAGCATGGAGGAGCTAAACAGCTGATTGTGCACGTGGGTGCAGTGGACATGCGGCGGGAACAGACTGAAGTTTTGAAAAAAGACTTCTTGAAGTTATTCGACGTGCTTGATAAAATGGAAATCAAAACTTTCATAAGTGGACCTCTTCCAAACATCGACAGGAGGATAAACAAGTTTAGCCGGCTTCTTCAGCTGAACACATGGCTGTCCAAAGAGTGTTCCCCGAGACGACTACACTATATTGAGAACTTCTATCTATTCTGGAAACGAGAGGACCTGTTTAAGAGAAATGGCCCCCACCTATGCAGAGGTGGAGTGAGGGTGCTGACAGAGAACCTGCTCCACGCTCTGAGGCATTGGACTGGGCCTGGACAGGGTCCTGAGCAGATAGTTAGAGAAGAGAGGAATGAGAGAAGAATTCCTGCTCCATCAGCCAGAGACCGAGCCAATGTTTCAACATCAAAAGCACCACAACCTCAGCCTCCACCAAAGGATTCATCAGCAGCTGCTCCACCACCACCAGCAAAGGATTCAGCTCCAGCTGCTCCACATTTACCTCTACCGCCTCCAGCAAAGGAACAATCTTCAAAGGCCTTGGACCCATCTGTGACAAGCCCAACAACATCCCTGTCATCGCCCCTGCCTTCACACCAGCCCTGGGTTCCCCCTGCAACATCTACTCCCACTAAAGATTCATCATTCTCCTTCTCATCTCCACTCTCACCCATGGGCCTTCCCAGCCATTTTGAAAGTCTGATCAAATCAGGCATTAAGATGGCTCCACTCACGCCCAATATAGCAAGGGCTATGCCGACTACACCAACAAAAGCCCCACCACCCATCCCCCCTCGCCTCTCACCTGGTCCCAAACTCTCCTTGGCTACAAAAGCCCCACCACCCATCCAACCTCGCCTTTTACCTGGTATCTCCCATAGCTAGGATGCACTGGGTCTCAGCGTTGCCGGGACTTATTGTCACATTAAAAATCAAACCAACCCGGGGCCCTATGTAAAAAGAGCCCCCCCTAGTGCTATTTCTGTAGTCACATCATCACACAGATGGAAAAACAAAATGCGAGTCAGGCCCAATCTGAGAAATGTGATTCATATTCCCTGTGAAAAGATAAAGCCCAGTCCCACTGAAACTAGTCTGAAACTTGCTGTGCTAAATGTCAGATCCTTATGTAACAAATCTCTCTTAATTAATAATTTTATTTCTTCTTATAATCTTGATTTTATGTTTTTAACTGAAACATGGCTTGACAAAAACACAGGAAATGTAGTTCTGATAGAATCTGCTCCACCCAACTTTAAGTTTGAATCTGAAACACGAGAAAACAAAAAAGGGGGTGGAGTCTGTGCTGTCTTTAGAGATGAAATAATTACCCGCAGGTTGTCTTTTGGGGTGTTTTCATCATTTGAGTATGTATCCTTTAAAATGGAGCTAAAACGGTCTCCATCCATTCTCTTCATTGTTTTATACAAGCCTCCCCAGCACTGCCAAAGTTTTATTGATGATTTTACTGAGATACTTTCAGTCATATGCACAGACTTTGATGGTTTGGTCATTACAGGTGATTTCAACGTGCATGTTGATAATATTTGTGACAGAAACGCTAAAGAGCTTGATGCTGTCCTTGAAACCTTCAGTCTTACTCAGCATGTGAGAGGCCCCACCCACAGCAAAGGACACACTCTAGATCTCATAATTACAAAGGGGGTAAATATTTCAAATGTTAATGTGATCGATGTTGCTCTGTCTGATCATTTCTGTGTCTTCTTTGACCTGTCTGTTTCTCCCCAACCTCCGGTTGGTCCTGCAGTTGTTCAGAGGAGACACATAAGTGATGGCACAGGTGCACTGTTTATGGAAATGATAAACTTTGAAAATGTCTCATGTTCTAATGTAAATGATTTGTTGAACTCTGTTACATCTAGTGTTTTGAATGTTCTGGACACCATCGCCCCTATAAAGGCTAAAATGGTTAAAAATAAGCAGAAGGCGCCGTGGAGAAATGATGATTCGGTCAGGGCACAGAAAAGGGAGTGCCGCAGGGCCGAACGGAAATGGCGTAAGTCAAAGCTCCAGGTTCAAAAAGAGATTTACAAAGAAAAGCTGAACATGTACAACCTAATCTTATGTAGAACTAGGGAAAGATATTTTCCTGAAATAATTGGAAGCTGCAGTAACAACTCGCGTGTCCTGTTTGCCACAGTAAACAGATTAACAAACCCTCCAGCTCAGCTGCCGTTAGAACTCATTTCCACATCCAAGTGTAATGAGTTTGCATTATTCTTTAATGACAAAGTTCAGGGCATTAAAAATGCTATAAATCCCACAATGCAAAAAATTACCCTAAAACCACCAAGACACTTAGAGCTAACTCACTTTGCACCAGTAACTGACAAAACCGTCCATGAGATCATCACCAGTCTGAGTTCATCTACATGCTGCCTTGATGTGTTACCCACCAGATTTCTAAAGTCTGTGCTGAACAGTTTGTTAGCACCATTCACTCACATAGTTAACATGTCGCTTCAATCTGGAACATTCCCAATGTCTTTGAAAACTGCGGTCATAAAGCCTCTCCTAAAGAAGAGCAGTCTTGATGCCGCAGTACTGAGTCATTACCGGCCCATCTCTAATCTGCCATTTTTGGGCAAAGTCCTTGAAAAGGTTGTTTACCAACAGCTCACAGATTTCCTCTTAATAAACAACTCATTTGATGTTTTTCAGTCAGGTTTTAGACCTCATCACAGCACTTGTCAAGGTGACAAATTACATCCGCCTGAACACTGACACGGGCAAAGCCTCACTCTTAATTCTGTTAGATCTGAGTTCTGCTTTTGACACTGTCGATCATGGGATCCTCTTACAGAGACTAGAGGACTGGGTGGGCATCACTGGCACTGCCCTAAACTGGTTAAGGTCCTATCTGGAAGACAGGAAGTACTTTGTTGAAATTGGTAGCTGTGTCTCAGACCACATGACCCTGACCTGTGGAGTGCCCCAAGGGTCAGTCCTGGGTCCCCTTCTGTTCAACCTCTACATGCTGCCGTTAGGTCAGTTGATACGCAGTGAAAATGTGTCCTATCACAATTATGCAGACGACACTCAGATCTATGTTTCACTATCGGCAGGTGACTATGGACCAGTGGATTCTCTCTGTCACTGCATCCAACAGATCAGTTTGTGGATGCAAAACAACTTTCTCCAGCTGAACTCAGACAAGACTGAAATAATCGTTTTTGGCCCACAGAAACAAAGAGAAAGTGTTAGTCACCTCCAGAGTCTCGCTCTAAAACCTACAAACCAAATTAGAAATCTGGGGGTAATAATGGACTCAGACTTGAACTTTAATAGCCACGTCAAATCAATAACATCAGCAGCTTTTTACCATCTAAAAAACATTGCCAAAATCAAAAATATAGTGTCAAAACCAGATTTAGAGAGACTTATCCACGCGTTTGTCTCCAGTAGATTAGACTACTGTAACGGCCTGCTCAATGGCCTCTCCAAACGAGTTGTAAAACAGCTGCAGTACATCCAGAACGCTGCTGCTCGGGTCCTGACTAGAACCAGGAAGTATGATCACATTAGTCCTGTTCTCAGGTCTCTGCACTGGCTCCCTGTGGCTCAGAGAAGAGACTTTAAAGCAGCTCTGCTTGTGTACAAGTCTCTCCATGGCCTACCACCAAAGTACATCTTGGATATGTTAGTGCCATATGAACCATCTCGGACTCTGAGGACCTCAGGGACCGGCCTCCTGCTGGTGCCCAGAGTCAGGACTAAACATGGGGAATCTGCGTTTCAGTTTTATGCAGCTAAAATCTGGAACAGTCTTCCTGAAGATGTGAGACAGGCTGCTACTCTGACAATGTTCAAATCTAAGCTAAAAACAGTTTTGTTTAGCTGCGCATATGACTGAAAGGATTTTTTCTTTGCACTCTTCTCTTTTGTTTGTGATTTTATTAGTTTAGAAAATCAGTTGGATTGATAATTTTTAATTCAGTTAATTTTATTGTATTTCTGTTTCTGTAATTCTAATGCATTTTTCCTGCTGTGAAGCACTTTGAATTGCCTTGTGTATGAAATGTGCTCTACAAATAAACTTGCCTTGCCTTGCCTTGCCTATGAAGGAAAGCCTAATTCTCACAAGGAGCCTTCAGACCTACTTTAGACCATGTTTTATTATTGTTGGGTTCAGAATGCATCGCAGTATTTAAACTCCTGTGTTCATTTGAGATTTGAGCTGATAAAATGAATGTAATTGATGTGATGTTGTGAATGACATGGTTAATATAAATGGTGATGTTCAATATAGGACATTTATTTCTGGATATTTCTTATTAAAAAACACATGATTGGTAAAAGAAAACTCACTCCTTCCATCTAAGTAAATATGTGAACTGATATGCTGCTAAATTAACTTAATAAAACATGAGCTGTATTTGTTTTCATTAAATAGTGACACAATCATTTATTTGAGACCGTTTTTTATTTTTTTACCCGGACACACTGAAAAGAATAAATGTTGAATTGCATGTACAAAGGATTACTCTGGTTAAACATTTCATATATGTATTTCAAGAAAAGATCATTAGCTGTGATTATAGTTATCATGATTATGAGGCCGCACCCTTTTCCCTCCACCTTCTGTTTTGGCCACAGATTTACAGCAGTGATCTGAGCAGCAACGACTGATTCAAAATACTGAACATACACTTTTATTCAGTCTAGTTCTGATTGTGAATGCCTGAGAATGCTCCCATTCTTTAATCCTCCTCAGGTGAGCCAAGTCTGAGGAACTGTCAAAACACACATATATTTCTCCTGATGATTATTATGATGATTGCATCGATTATTTCTTAGCCATAACGTTCTACTAATATTACAGATCACAAACAGGTCAATTCATAAAAAAACAACTGCAACTGAGTTTATGTTACTTTCTCTATGTCTTGAAGTCTACCTAAAACCTAAGCAGAGACATTTTGCCTAAATCTCTGAATAAAACCCCACTGCCCACAGACCTCAAACTTCAACAAAAACCCTTTAATTTTGGGGGGGGAATTTGAGGAAAGTAACAGTGTATCCAGGACCTAACCAGACTCCAGCAAACAGAGGCTGAGTGAAGTTGGTCTGGACTTTGTGGAGGAGAGTCATGCTCTGACCCTTAACACTGTAAAAGGACAGAGCCCCTGCGCTGTGGTCCAGGTAAACCCCGATTCTGGAGGAAAATGGACCTGAGACCCGTGTCTTAACTGCATTGAAACAAAATACATATTTTCTGTCCTCGCAGTCTAAAGCCCATGATTTATCATTGTTTCCAAATCCACATTCATTCCTGCTTCCGTCTCTCTTAATATCTCTGTATGACACTGCAATACGAACCCAAAAACTCCCACTCCACTCCACCTCCCAGTAACATCGTCCCGTCAGGCTCTCTCTGCTCATGACCTGGGACCAAAGGATGAATCTGTCTGGATGATCAGAATAACTCTGCTCTTTGTCCATACATCTGACTCTTCTGTTTTCATCAGACAAAGATAGAAATTTATGTGCTGTGTTTGGGTCCAGTGTAATGTCACGAGCATATCTGATGAAGTCCTCCCTGGTGCTCGGCTCAGGTTCAGGCAGTTTAAACTCTCTTAAAGTGAGCTGCAGTTTGTCCCTGAGCACTGACACAGCTCTGGTCATGTCCTCAAAGTCCACCCTTAGATCCTGGGTGTTGATCCTGGACGCTGTATCCTTTGTGTCTGTGGACAGCAGGGGGCACTTCATTATAAACTGGTTATGATCCGGAGTGAGGCACAGTGTGTCCAGCTCAGAGATGGTCCTCTTCAGGTCACAGATGTCTTGCTGCAGTTGATTTTGGAGTTCTTGGACTTGACTCAGTTTGGTCTCGTGCTCAGACTGGATCTGCTTCTCCACTTCAGAGCGTCTTTTCTCCAGCAGAAGGACCATCTGAGTGAACATGTCTCCACTTTGCTTCAGTGCTGTCTGGGAAGTGTGGATGCTGTCCTTGGCCTCCTGTTGGAGCTTCTTCATGTCTGTCTCTTTGTTCTGGAGACTCTGGAGCAGCAGGGTCTTCTTGGTCTGCACATGTGCCTGCCTCTGGGCCCTCTCTGCTGCAGAGGACACGGTGTCGTGGCCCTTGTGTTCGTCCACAGAGCAGAGGTAGCAGATTATCTGCTGATCTTTGCGGCAGAACAGTTTCTTAACTTCATTGTGTTGAGAGCAAAGGTTTTCCTGGAGTTGGTCAAAAGGCGCCACCAGCTGGTGTTTCTGTAGCACTGCCACATCACGGTGAGGCTGGAGGTGACTCCCACAGTAAGAGACCAGACACTGCAGACAGGAGCTGACTGCCTTCAGCTTCCTCCCAGTGCACACATCACAGCTCACATCTCCAGGAGTGGCGTAGCAGTGGTCAGCAGGGGGCGCTCTGAGCCCTGTCTTCTTTAGCTCCTCCACTAGCTTAGCTAACACTGTACTCGTGACCAGGACAGGCCTGGGCACAAAGTTCTCTCTACATTGAGGACAGCTGTACCTTAGTTTTTGGTGCCAGGTGGTTTGGATACAGTCTCTGCAGTAGCTGTGTCCACAAGGGAGAGTCACTGGATCCTTCAGCAGATCCAAACAGATCGCACAAGTTATAGTTTCCTGGTTTATAGCTCCCTGCGCCATGTCTCCGCTCGGTGACAGTGACCGAGAGTGTTAGTTTCACTTTAGCCTGTGTGTAGTCTGGATACAGGCCCCTCCCCCTGTGCTGAACTGGTCTAAACATGACTTCTATACTTTAGTTCTCTGTTTGTTTGGGAGGGGACATGTGTTTTATGCACTGTAAATGTTTTGAGCTAATGTGGGAGGGGCCTCGTTCAGTCTTGTAGCTTCTGTTTTGCAGTAAATGGCTGGGATAAGATTCACCTGTAGGAACTGTGCCTGTGGAGATTGTGCAGGGCCTGGGCACGTCTCATGCAGCAGAAGTCATGAATGAGAAGAGACTTATCTGATCATATTAAGTGAATAAGAGCATAGCTTTATCTTAGACACTACGTTGTAAATGCAGTGCAGTTGTGACGCCGCGCTTTATACAGTAATAAAATGTGTTCTTGCAAAACATTTTAGATCTTTTAAAGTTGTTGCTCTTCTGACTTCCAAAATCACCAACAGTGAATAGTTTTAGCTACATGTAAACATTGTATGTCAATCATAAAGCGTTCTGTGATACATAATAGGTTTTAACAGGATATTAGGAATAGGGAAATTAGGAAATCTTTTTAAATTAATGTTGAATTCTGTCAACTGGACAAAAGTTTGTAGAGTTGATACTTTTTGCCACTAATCCAAGCAGCTTCTTCAGTTCTGACAGGGTTCTGGTCAGTCACTTAAATATCTGTCCGAGGGGAGGAGCTACAACTACATTAACACTAACGCTAAACTAACCTAAGCTATTTTTTTTTTTTTTATGTATTTTTGTCTTTTTCTTTTTTAACATTTTCAAAACAAACGTATAAAACATATAACACATATAACATGACCAAAGCAACAGACACATAAAAGAACAGTGTAGTACAGGACATACACAGAAATGAAATCGCGACACATTAAAAAACAAATAGTGGTCCCACCTCGTCCAAAGTCTGTTAAATTGGTCCAGTTTCAAATTGAGTCCAGTTTGCATAATTCAACCTTTATTCAAGACCCCAGCTATTTCTATAAACTGTATGAAGGAAAGCCTAATTCTCACAAGGAGCCTTCAGACCTACTTTAGACCATGTTTTATTATTGTTGGGTTCAGAATGCATCGCAGTATTTAAACTCCTGTGTTCATTTGAGATTTGAGCTGATAAAATGAATGTAACTGATGTGATGTTGTGAATGACGTGGTTAATATAAATGGTGATGTTCAATATAGGACATTTATTTCTGGATATTTCTTATTAAAAAACACATGATTGGTAAAGGAAAACTCACTCCTTCCATCTAAGTAAATATATGAACTGATATGCAGCTAAATTAACTTAATAAAACATGAGTTGTATTTGTTTTCATTAAATAGTGACACAATCATTTATTTGAGACAGTTTTTTTTATTTTTTTACCCGGACACACTGAAAAGAATAAATGTTGAATTGCATGTACAAAGGATTCACACAAACATTTCAGATATGTATTTCAAGAAAAGATCATTAGCTGTGATTATAGTTATCATGATTATGAGGCCGCACCCTTTTCCCTCCACCTTCTGTTTTGGCCACAGATTTACAGCAGTGATCTGAGCAGCAACGACTGATTCAAAATACTGAACATACACTTTTATTCAGTCTAGTTCTGATTGTGAATGCCTGAGAATGCTCCCATTCTTTAATCCTCCTCAGGTGAGCCAAGTCTGAGGAACTGTCAAAACACACATATATTTCTCCTGATGATTATTATGATGATTGCATTGATTATTTCTTAGCCATAACGTTCTACTAATATTACAGATCACAAACAGGTCAATTCATAAAAAACAACTGCAACTGAGTTTATGTTACTTTCTCTATGTCTTGAAGTCTACCTAAAACCTAAGCAGAGACATTTTGCCTAAATCTCTGAATAAAACCCCACTGCCCACAGACCTCAAACTTCAACAAAAACCCTTTATTTTTTTTGGGGGGGGGGATTTAAGGAAATGAACAGTGTCTCTAGTACCTAACCAGACTCCAGCAAACAGAGGCTGAGTGAAGTTGGTCTGGACTTTGTGGAGGAGAGTCATGCTCTGACCCTTAACACTGTAAAAGGACAGAGCCCCTGCGCTGTGGTCCAGGTAAACCCCGATTCTGGAGGAAAATGGACCTGAGACCTGTGTCTGAACTGCATTGAAACAAAATACATATTTCCCGTAGTTGCAGTCTAAAGCCCATGATTTATCATTGTTTCCAAATACACTTTCATTACCGCTTCCGTCTCTCTTAATATTTCTGTATGACACTGCAATACGAACCCAAAGACTCCCACTCCACTCCACCTCCCAGTAACATCGTCCCGTCAGGCTCTCTCTGCTCATGACCTCGTTCCAAAGGATGAATCTGTCTGGATGATCAGAATAACTCTGCACTTTGTCCATACGTCTGACTGTTCTGTTTTCATCAGACAAAGATAGATATTTATGTGCTGTGTTTGGGTCCAGTGTAATGTCACGAGCATATCTGATGAAGTCCTCCCTGGTGCTCGGCTCAGGTTCAGGCAGTTTAAACTCTCTTAAAGTGAGCTGCAGTTTGCTGCAGCCAAGGTCAAGATTGTTTTAGTTGGGGACGGCGCGATAAGTCACGTGACGCATGAAAAGATAAACACACATTCTTTTCCAAGCGCCACTGTTTCTGAGATAACGTCACTCCTTCCAAATATTATGGCTAAGCATGGAGGAGCTAAACAGCTGATTGTGCACGTGGGTGCAGTGGACATGCGGCGGGAACAGACTGAAGTTTTGAAAAAAGACTTCTTGAAGTTATTCGACGTGCTTGATAAAATGGAAATCAAAACTTTCATAAGTGGACCTCTTCCAAACATCGACAGGAGGATAAACAAGTTTAGCCGGCTTCTTCAGCTGAACACATGGCTGTCCAAAGAGTGTTCCCCGAGAGGACTACACTATATTGAGAACTTCTATCTATTCTGGAAACGAGAGGACCTGTTTAAGAGAAATGGCCCCCACCTATGCAGAGGTGGAGTGAGGGTGCTGACAGAGAACCTGCTCCACGCTCTGAGGCATTGGACTGGGCCTGGACAGGGTCCTGAGCAGATAGTTAGAGAAGAGAGGAATGAGAGAAGAATTCCTGCTCCATCAGCCAGAGACCGAGCCAATGTTTCAACATCAAAAGCACCACAACCTCAGCCTCCACCAAAGGATTCATCAGCAGCTGCTCCACCACCACCAGCAAAGGATTCAGCTCCAGCTGCTCCACATTTACCTCCACCGCCTCCAGCAAAGGAACAATCTTCAAAGGCCTTGGACCCATCTGTGACAAGCCCAACAACATCCCTGTCATCGCCCCTGCCTTCACACCAGCCCTGGGTTCCCCCTGCAACATCTACTCCCACTAAAGATTCATCATTCTCCTTCTCATCTCCACTCTCACCCATGGGCCTTCCCAGCCATTTTGAAAGTCTGATCAAATCAGGCATTAAGATGGCTCCACTCACGCCCAATATAGCAAGGGCTATGCCGACTACACCAACAAAAGCCCCACCACCCATCCCCCCTCGCCTCTCACCTGGTCCCAAACTCTCCTTGGCTACAAAAGCCCCACCACCCATCCAACCTCGCCTTTTACCTGGTATCTCCCATAGCTAGGATGCACTGGGTCTCAGCGTTGCCGGGACTTATTGTCACATTAAAAATCAAACCAACCCGGGGCCCTATGTAAAAAGAGCCCCCCCTAGTGCTATTTCTGTAGTCACATCATCACACAGATGGAAAAACAAAATGCGAGTCAGGCCCAATCTGAGAAATGTGATTCATATTCCCTGTGAAAAGATAAAGCCCAGTCCCACTGAAACTAGTCTGAAACTTGCTGTGCTAAATGTCAGATCCTTATGTAACAAATCTCTCTTAATTAATAATTTTATTTCTTCTTATAATCTTGATTTTATGTTTTTAACTGAAACATGGCTTGACAAAAACACAGGAAATGTAGTTCTGATAGAATCTGCTCCACCCAACTTTAAGTTTGAATCTGAAACACGAGAAAACAAAAAAGGGGGTGGAGTCTGTGCTGTCTTTAGAGATGAAATAATTACCCGCAGGTTGTCTTTTGGGGTGTTTTCATCATTTGAGTATGTATCCTTTAAAATGGAGCTAAAACGGTCTCCATCCATTCTCTTCATTGTTTTATACAAGCCTCCCCAGCACTGCCAAAGTTTTATTGATGATTTTACTGAGATACTTTCAGTCATATGCACAGACTTTGATGGTTTGGTCATTACAGGTGATTTCAACGTGCATGTTGATAATATTTGTGACAGAAACGCTAAAGAGCTTGATGCTGTCCTTGAAACCTTCAGTCTTACTCAGCATGTGAGAGGCCCCACCCACAGCAAAGGACACACTCTAGATCTCATAATTACAAAGGGGGTAAATATTTCAAATGTTAATGTGATCGATGTTGCTCTGTCTGATCATTTCTGTGTCTTCTTTGACCTGTCTGTTTCTCCCCAACCTCCGGTTGGTCCTGCAGTTGTTCAGAGGAGACACATAAGTGATGGCACAGGTGCACTGTTTATGGAAATGATAAACTTTGAAAATGTCTCATGTTCTAATGTAAATGATTTGTTGAACTCTGTTACATCTAGTGTTTTGAATGTTCTGGACACCATCGCCCCTATAAAGGCTAAAATGGTTAAAAATAAGCAGAAGGCGCCGTGGAGAAATGATGATTCGGTCAGGGCACAGAAAAGGGAGTGCCGCAGGGCCGAACGGAAATGGCGTAAGTCAAAGCTCCAGGTTCAAAAAGAGATTTACAAAGAAAAGCTGAACATGTACAACCTAATCTTATGTAGAACTAGGGAAAGATATTTTCCTGAAATAATTGGAAGCTGCAGTAACAACTCGCGTGTCCTGTTTGCCACAGTAAACAGATTAACAAACCCTCCAGCTCAGCTGCCGTTAGAACTCATTTCCACATCCAAGTGTAATGAGTTTGCATTATTCTTTAATGACAAAGTTCAGGGCATTAAAAATGCTATAAATCCCACAATGCAAAAAATTACCCTAAAACCACCAAGACACTTAGAGCTAACTCACTTTGCACCAGTAACTGACAAAACTGTCCATGAGATCATCACCAGTCTGAGTTCATCTACATGCTGCCTTGATGTGTTACCCACCAGATTTCTAAAGTCTGTGCTGAACAGTTTGTTAGCACCATTCACTCACATAGTTAACATGTCGCTTCAATCTGGAACATTCCCAATGTCTTTGAAAACTGCGGTCATAAAGCCTCTCCTAAAGAAGAGCAGTCTTGATGCCGCAGTACTGAGTCATTACCGGCCCATCTCTAATCTGCCATTTTTGGGCAAAGTCCTTGAAAAGGTTGTTTACCAACAGCTCACAGATTTCCTCTTAATAAACAACTCATTTGATGTTTTTCAGTCAGGTTTTAGACCTCATCACAGCACTTGTCAAGGTGACAAATTACATCCGCCTGAACACTGACACGGGCAAAGCCTCACTCTTAATTCTGTTAGATCTGAGTTCTGCTTTTGACACTGTCGATCATGGGATCCTCTTACAGAGACTAGAGGACTGGGTGGGCATCACTGGCACTGCCCTAAACTGGTTAAGGTCCTATCTGGAAGACAGGAAGTACTTTGTTGAAATTGGTAGCTGTGTCTCAGACCACATGACCCTGACCTGTGGAGTGCCCCAAGGGTCAGTCCTGGGTCCCCTTCTGTTCAACCTCTACATGCTGCCGTTAGGTCAGTTGATACGCAGTGAAAATGTGTCCTATCACAATTATGCAGACGACACTCAGATCTATGTTTCACTATCGGCAGGTGACTATGGACCAGTGGATTCTCTCTGTCACTGCATCCAACAGATCAGTTTGTGGATGCAAAACAACTTTCTCCAGCTGAACTCAGACAAGACTGAAATAATCGTTTTTGGCCCACAGAAACAAAGAGAAAGTGTTAGTCACCTCCAGAGTCTCGCTCTAAAACCTACAAACCAAATTAGAAATCTGGGGGTAATAATGGACTCAGACTTGAACTTTAATAGCCACGTCAAATCAATAACATCAGCAGCTTTTTACCATCTAAAAAACATTGCCAAAATCAAAAATATAGTGTCAAAACCAGATTTAGAGAGACTTATCCACGCGTTTGTCTCCAGTAGATTAGACTACTGTAACGGCCTGCTCAATGGCCTCTCCAAACGAGTTGTAAAACAGCTGCAGTACATCCAGAACGCTGCTGCTCGGGTCCTGACTAGAACCAGGAAGTATGATCACATTAGTCCTGTTCTCAGGTCTCTGCACTGGCTCCCTGTGGCTCAGAGAAGAGACTTTAAAGCAGCTCTGCTTGTGTACAAGTCTCTCCATGGCCTACCACCAAAGTACATCTTGGATATGTTAGTGCCATATGAACCATCTCGGACTCTGAGGACCTCAGGGACCGGCCTCCTGCTGGTGCCCAGAGTCAGGACTAAACATGGGGAATCTGCGTTTCAGTTTTATGCAGCTAAAATCTGGAACAGTCTTCCTGAAGATGTGAGACAGGCTGCTACTCTGACAATGTTCAAATCTAAGCTAAAAACAGTTTTGTTTAGCTGCGCATATGACTGAAAGGATTTTTTCTTTGCACTCTTCTCTTTTGTTTGTGATTTTATTAGTTTAGAAAATCAGTTGGATTGATAATTTTTAATTCAGTTAATTTTATTGTATTTCTGTTTCTGTAATTCTAATGCATTTTTCCTGCTGTGAAGCACTTTGAATTGCCTTGTGTATGAAATGTGCTCTACAAATAAACTTGCCTTGCCTTGCCTTGCCTATGAAGGAAAGCCTAATTCTCACAAGGAGCCTTCAGACCTACTTTAGACCATGTTTTATTATTGTTGGGTTCAGAATGCATCGCAGTATTTAAACTCCTGTGTTCATTTGAGATTTGAGCTGATAAAATGAATGTAATTGATGTGATGTTGTGAATGACATGGTTAATATAAATGGTGATGTTCAATATAGGACATTTATTTCTGGATATTTCTTATTAAAAAACACATGATTGGTAAAATAAAACTCACTCCTTCCATCTAAGTAAATATGTGAACTGATATGCTGCTAAATTAACTTAATAAAACATGAGCTGTATTTGTTTTCATTAAATAGTGACACAATCATTTATTTGAGACCGTTTTTTATTTTTTTACCCGGACACACTGAAAAGAATAAATGTTGAATTGCATGTACAAAGGATTACTCTGGTTAAACATTTCATATATGTATTTCAAGAAAAGATCATTAGCTGTGATTATAGTTATCATGATTATGAGGCCGCACCCTTTTCCCTCCACCTTCTGTTTTGGCCACAGATTTACAGCAGTGATCTGAGCAGCAACGACTGATTCAAAATACTGAACATACACTTTTATTCAGTCTAGTTCTGATTGTGAATGCCTGAGAATGCTCCCATTCTTTAATCCTCCTCAGGTGAGCCAAGTCTGAGGAACTGTCAAAACACACATATATTTCTCCTGATGATTATTATGATGATTGCATTGATTATTTCTTAGCCATAACGTTCTACTAATATTACAGATCACAAACAGGTCAATTCATAAAAAAACAACTGCAACTGAGTTTATGTTACTTTCTCTATGTCTTGAAGTCTACCTAAAACCTAAGCAGAGACATTTTGCCTAAATCTCTGAATAAAACCCCACTGCCCACAGACCTCAAACTTCAACAAAAACCCTTTAATTTTGGGGGGGGAATTTGAGGAAAGTAACAGTGTATCCAGGACCTAACCAGACTCCAGCAAACAGAGGCTGAGTGAAGTTGGTCTGGACTTTGTGGAGGAGAGTCATGCTCTGACCCTTAACACTGTAAAAGGACAGAGCCCCTGCGCTGTGGTCCAGGTAAACCCCGATTCTGGAGGAAAATGGACCTGAGACCCGTGTCTTAACTGCATTGAAACAAAATACATATTTTCTGTCCTCGCAGTCTAAAGCCCATGATTTATCATTGTTTCCAAATCCACATTCATTCCTGCTTCCGTCTCTCTTAATATCTCTGTATGACACTGCAATACGAACCCAAAAACTCCCACTCCACTCCACCTCCCAGTAACATCGTCCCGTCAGGCTCTCTCTGCTCATGACCTGGGACCAAAGGATGAATCTGTCTGGATGATCAGAATAACTCTGCTCTTTGTCCATACATCTGACTCTTCTGTTTTCATCAGACAAAGATAGAAATTTATGTGCTGTGTTTGGGTCCAGTGTAATGTCACGAGCATATCTGATGAAGTCCTCCCTGGTGCTCGGCTCAGGTTCAGGCAGTTTAAACTCTCTTAAAGTGAGCTGCAGTTTGTCCCTGAGCACTGACACAGCTCTGGTCATGTCCTCAAAGTCCACCCTTAGATCCTGGGTGTTGATCCTGGACGCTGTATCCTTTGTGTCTGTGGACAGCAGGGGGCACTTCATTATAAACTGGTTATGATCCGGAGTGAGGCACAGTGTGTCCAGCTCAGAGATGGTCCTCTTCAGGTCACAGATGTCTTGCTGCAGTTGATTTTGGAGTTCTTGGACTTGACTCAGTTTGGTCTCGTGCTCAGACTGGATCTGCTTCTCCACTTCAGAGCGTCTTTTCTCCAGCAGAAGGACCATCTGAGTGAACATGTCTCCACTTTGCTGCAGTGCTGTCTGGGAAGTGTGGATGATGTCCTTGGCCTCCTGTTGGAGCTTCTTCATGTATGTCTCTTTGTTCTGGAGACTCTGGAGCAGCAGGGTCTTCTTGGTCTGCACATGTGCCTGCCTCTGGGCCCTCTCTGCTGCAGAGGACACGGTGTCGTGGCCCTTGTGTTCGTCCACAGAGCAGAGGTAGCAGATTATCTGCTGATCTTTGCGGCAGAACAGTTTCTTAACTTCATTGTGTTGAGAGCAAAGGTTTTCCTGGAGTTGGTCAAAAGGCGCCACCAGCTGGTGTTTCTGTAGCACTGCCACATCACGGTGAGGCTGGAGGTGACTCTCACAGTAAGAGACCAGACACTGCAGACAGGAGCTGACTGCCTTCAGCTTCCTCCCAGTGCACACATCACAGCTCACATCTCCAGGAGTGGCGTAGCAGTGGTCAGCAGGGGGCGCTCTGAGCCCTGTCTTCTTTAGCTCCTCCACTAGCTTAGCTAACACTGTGCTCGTGACCAGGACAGGCCTGGGCACGAAGTTCTCTCTACATTGAGGACAGCTGTACCTTAGTTTTTGGTGCCAGGTGGTTTGGATACAGTCTCTGCAGTAGCTGTGTACACAAGGGAGAGTCACTGGATCCTTCAGCAGATCCAAACAGATCGCACAAGTTATAGTTTCCTGGTTTATAGCTCCCTGCGCCATGTCTCCGCTCGGTGACAGTGACCGAGAGTGTTAGTTTCACTTTAGCCTGTGTGTAGTCTGGATACAGGCCCCTCCCCCTGTGCTGAACTGGTCTAAACATGACTTCTATACTTTAGTTCTCTGTTTGTTTGGGAGGGGACATGTGTTTTATGCACTGTAAATGTTTTGAGCTGATGTGGGAGGGGCCTCGTTCAGTCTTGTAGCTTCTGTTTTGCAGTAAATGGCTGGGATAAGATTCACCTGTAGGAACTGTGCCTGTGGAGATTGTGCAGGGCCTGGGCACGTCTCATGCAGCAGAAGTCATGAATGAGAAGAGACTTATCTGATCATATTAAGTGAATAAGAGCATAGCTTTATCTTAGACACTACGTTGTAAATGCAGTGCAGTTGTGACGCCGCGCTTTATACAGTAATAAAATGTGTTCTTGCAAAACATTTTAGATCTTTTAAAGTTGTTGCTCTTCTGACTTCCAAAATCACCAACAGTGAATAGTTTTAGCTACATGTAAACATTGTATGTCAATCATAAAGCGTTCTGTGATACATAATAGGTTTTAACAGGATATTAGGAATAGGGAAATTAGGAAATCTTTTTAAATTAATGTTGAATTCTGTCAACTGGACAAAAGTTTGTAGAGTTGATACTTTTTGCCACTAATCCAAGCAGCTTCTTCAGTTCTGACAGGGTTCTGGTCAGTCACTTAAAGGTCCCATAACATGCAAAATCGACTTTTCAGAGCTTTTACCCTTCTTACATTGCTATTTGTGCTTCATATATGTACCCAGAGTGTTTTTTTGATTGATTCCCGCAGTGTTTAGCTATAGTACAGACTATCTCCTTTCCTCGAATCTCCAAACTGACGGGGGGTGTCTACAAGACCGCGTCATAACCACAGGCACGCGTCATCATCCCCCCTCTCCACCCGCCTCCCCCTCCCGCCTGCCGCCTCCCGCCCCCTCCCCACGGCTCCGCGCTGCTCATGTCTCCCATTCAAGCCCCGGAGTTTTTCTGCTTCGATTTACGACGGAACAAGGTTCAAAGAGGCCCAAAACGTCATTAATGATATCGCACTCTTTACTTTTATCACAATGGTGAAGGTTTATGTGGCAGTTGATGCAGCAACCGGGAAAATAAACGGAGAGAAGTTCTATCCGATACCGAAAAACCAGGAAATAAGAGCGCGATGGACATAAGACTTATATATATATATATATATATATATATATATATATATATATATATATATATATATATATATATATATATATATATATATAGATCTATAGATCTATAGATCTATAGATGTATCTGTTCTGCGCACGCTGTAGAATAAACACCAGATTTATTTAGTCTCAAAGTAGTGTTGATCTGAAGTTCTATCGTTTCTCACTCACTGGCGCGGAGCTGCGCATCGCGGAGCACACAGCTGTGGGGCTATGTCACGGGTGGGCGGGGCACACATGCGCTCTGAGACTACGTCACGGGTTGGCGGGGGAGCCAGATCGCTCTTCGCAAGGGTGGGGGCGAATATCAAACCAAGCCGTTTGCATTTCCGGGTTGGTGAGGGGGTCCAAGGTCTGGGTGATATTTCTTAACTATTATGTTAAGGGTGTTGCACAACCATTATTATTATCAATTATACACTTAGGATAGACTACGAAACGTGGAAAAAAAGCATGTTATGGCACCTTTAAATATCTGTCCGAGGGGAGGAGCTACAACTACATTACTAACCTAAGCTAAGGAGTATTTGTTATTTAACTACCCTATGGTGTGAACTGTCACCTGCATAATTGTTCATGGCTCTAATGAATGAATGAATTATACAACACATGACTTGATTACCTTTTTTCCATGTATTTTTGTCTTTTCCTTTTTTAACATTTTCAAAACAAACGTATAAAACATATAACATATATAACATGACCAAAGCAATAGACACATAAAAGAACAGTGTAGTACAGGACATACACAGAAATGAAATAACGACACATTAAAAAACAAATAGTGGTCCCACCTCGTCCAAAGTCTGTTAAATTGGTCCAGTTTCAAATTGAGTCCAGTTTGCATAATTCAACCTTTATTCAAGACCCCAGCTATTTCTATAAACTGTATGAAGGAAAGCCTAATTCTCACAAGGAGCCTTCAGACCTACTTTAGACCATGTTTTATTATTGTTGGGTTCAGAATGCATCGCAGTATTTAAACTCCTGTGTTCATTTGAGATTTGAGCTGATAAAATGAATGTAATTGATGTGATGTTGTGAATGACGTGGTTAATATAAATGGTGATGTTCAATATAGCACATTTATTTCTGGATATTTCTTATTAAAAAACACATGATTGGTAATGGAAAACTCACTCCTTCCATCTAAGTAAATATGTGAACTGATATGCAGCTAAATTAACTTAATAAAACATGAGTTGTATTTGTTTTCATTAAATAGTGACACAATCATTTATTTGAGACTGTTTTTTATTTTTTTACCCGGACACACTGAAAAGAATAAATGTTGAATTGCATGTACAAAGGATTACTCTGGTTAAACATTTCATATGTATTTCAAGAAAAGATCATTAGCTGTGATTATAGTTATCATGATTATGAGGCCGCACCCTTTTCCCTCCACCTTCTGTTTTGGCCACAGATTTACAGCAGTGATCTGAGCAGCAACGACTGATTCAAAATACTGAACATACACTTTTATTCAGTCTAGTTCTGATTGTGAATGCCTGAGAATGCTCCCATTCTTTAATCCTCCTCAGGTGAGCCAAGTCTGAGGAACTGTCAAAACACACATATATTTCTCCTGATGATTATTATGATGATTGCATTGATTATTTCTTAGCCATAACGTTCTACTAATATTACAGATCACAAACAGGTCAATTCATAAAAAACAACTGCAACTGAGTTTATGTTACTTTCTCTATGTCTTGAAGTCTACCTAAAACCTAAGCAGAGACATTTTGCCTAAATCTCTGAATAAAACCCCACTGCCCACAGACCTCAAACTTCAACAAAAACCCTTTAATTTTGGGGGGGGGATTTAAGGAAATGAACAGTGTCTCTAGTACCTAACCAGACTCCAGCAAACAGAGGCTGAGTGAAGTTGGTCTGGACTTTGTGGAGGAGAGTCATGCTCTGACCCTTAACACTGTAAAAGGACAGAGCCCCTGCGCTGTGGTCCAGGTAAACCCCGATTCTGGAGGAAAATGGACCTGAGACCTGCGTCTGAACTGCATTGAAACAAAATACATATTTGCTGTTATTGCAGTCTAAAGCCCATGATTTATCATTGTTTCCAAATACACTTTCATTACCGCTTCCGTCTCTCTTAATATCTCTGTATGACACTGCAATACGAACCCAAAAACTCCCACTCCACTCCACCTCCCAGTAACATCGTCCCGTCAGGCTCTCTCTGCTCATGACCTCGGACCGAAGGATGAATCTGTCTGGATGATCAGAATAACTCTGCTCTTTGTCCATACATCTGACTCTTCTGTTTTCATCAGACAAAGATAGTTTTTTATGTGCTGTGTTTGGGTCCAGTGTAATGTCACGAGCATATCTGATGAAGTCCTCCCTGGTGCTCGGCTCAGGTTCAGGCAGTTTAAACTCTCTTAAAGTGAGCTGCAGTTTGTCCCTGAGCACTGACACAGCTCTGGTCATGTACTCAAAGTCCACCCTTAGATCCTGGGTGTTGATCCTGGACGCTGTATCCTTTGTGTCTGTGGACAGCAGGGGGCACTTCATTATAAACTGGTTATGATCCGGAGTGAGGCACAGTGTGTCCAGCTCAGAGATGGTCCTCTTCAGGTCACAGATGTCTTGCTGCAGTTGATTTTGGAGTTCTTGGACTTGACTCAGTTTGGTCTCGTGCTCAGACTGGATCTGCTTCTCCACTTCAGAGCGTCTTTTCTCCAGCAGAAGGACCATCTGAGTGAACATGTCTCCACTTTGCTTCAGTGCTGTCTGGGAAGTGTGGATGCTGTCCTTGGCCTCCTGTTGGAGCTTCTTCATGTCTGTCTCTTTGTTCTGGAGACTCTGGAGCAGCAGGGTCTTCTTGGTCTGCACATGTGCCTGCCTCTGGGCCCTCTCTGCTGCAGAGGACACGGTGTCGTGGCCCTTGTGTTCGTCCACAGAGCAGAGGTAGCAGATTATCTGCTGATCTTTGCGGCAGAACAGTTTCTTAACTTCATTGTGTTGAGAGCAAAGGTTTTCCTGGAGTTGGTCAAAAGGCGCCACCAGCTGGTGTTTCTGTAGCACTGCCACATCACGGTGAGGCTGGAGGTGACTCTCACAGTAAGAGACCAGACACTGCAGACAGGAGCTGACTGCCTTCAGCTTCCTCCCAGTGCACACATCACAGCTCACATCTCCAGGAGTGGCGTAGCAGTGGTCAGCAGGGGGCGCTCTGAGCCCTGTCTTCTTTAGCTCCTCCACTAGATTAGCTAACACTGTGCTCGTGACCAGGACAGGCCTGGGCACAAAGTTCTCTCTACATTGAGGACAGCTGTACCTTAGTTTTTGGTGCCAGGTGGTTTGGATACAGTCTCTGCAGTAGCTGTGTCCACAAGGGAGAGTCACTGGATCCTTCAGCAGATCCAAACAGATCGCACAAGTTATAGTTTCCTGGTTTATAGCTCCCTGCGCCATGTCTCTGCTCGGTTAAAGTGACTGTGTTAGTTTCACTTTAGCCTGTGTGTAGTCTGGAGACAGGCCCCTCCCCCTGTGCTGAACTGGTCTAAACATGACTTCTATACTTTAGTTCTCTGTTTGTTTGGGAGGGGACATGTGTTTTATGCACTGTAAATGTTTTGAGCCGAGGTGGGAGGGGCCTCGTTCAGTCTTGTAGCTGCTGTTTTGCAGTAAATGGCTGGGATAAGATTTACATGTAGGAACTGTGCCTGTGGAGATTGTGCAGGGCCTGGGCACGTCTCATGCAGCAGAAGTCATGAATGAGAAGAGACTTATCTGATCATATTAAGTGAATAAGACCATAGCTTTATCCTAGACACTACGTTGTAAATGCAGTGCAGTTGTGACGCCGCGCTTTATACAGTAATAAAATGTGTTCTTGCAAAACATTTTAGATCATTTAAAGTTGTTGCTCTCCTTTAGCTGCATGTAAACATTGTATGTCAATCATAAAGCGTTCTGTTATACATAATAGGTTTTAACAGGATATTAGGATTTGGGAAATTAGGAAATCTTTTTAAATTAATGTTGAATTCTGTCAACTGGACAAAAGTTTGTAGAGTGAATACTTTTTGCCACTAATCCAAGCAGCTTCTTCAGTTCTGACAGGGTTCTGGTCAGTCACTTAAATATCTGTCCGAGGGGAGGAGCTACAACTGCATTAACACTAACGCTAAACTAACCTAAGCTAAGGAGTATTTGTTATTTAACGCTATGGTTGTCTTTCTCTTTTTTAACATTTGCAAAACAAACGTATAAAACATAGAACATAACCAAAGCAATAGACACAATAAAAAGAACAGTGTAGTACAGGACATACACAGAAATGAAATCACGACACATTGAAAAACAAATAGTGGTCCCACCTCGTCCATTTGTCCAGTTCCAAATCGAGTCCAGTTGGCGTAATTCAACCTTTATTTGCCATGAACCCAATCCTGATGACATTACTCTGATTTACTTTATGATACAATGTTGTCATGTTTTACTAGGGGTGCACAATACTGACTGAAAACTATAATCAGACCATATTTGAATTATATTTCTAATTATAATATTCATAACAATACTCACTATATTTGCAATACATGAGTAATGTGCTAAAACATTTGATAAAGTTTGATAAATAGAAACAGAAAAAGATGATATAGTACATTTTCTCTAAAACATCTACTTCAGTGTCATACATATATAGCCGTAAGCTCCTTCAGGTGGTACGTATTCCTCTGCAGGTCAAATATTTGATGAATTTTGTCATTTTAATCAACATTTTTGTCGCCCTTTATGTTAGTGTAGCAAATGCGTATATATTTTATACCTGATTTAGATTTTGTAGCATAGTTTAAATCTGGTTGTACTCAGGAGGCCAGATATTTCCGTAGGTAGTACTTGGTGTGACACATTTGAGAATCTCTGTTGTACACAATATACAGCATAGACCACTTTATTGTTTTATGCAATTGAAAAGAAAGCTTGAATAAAAGTTTGGGCTTTGTATCAGGTCTTCTCCCGTTAGTGTTTAAGATTTTAATAAACTGTCTCTAATCAGATAAACACATTCTATATATTTATTTAAAGGGGCTCCCTCCGTTTCTCCACACTGTAATTTGTTTTTGTCTTTTATGCAAGCTTCATTTAGCAGCCGGCAGCTCCAGAAGAAAAGGAAAAAAAGGGAATACCGTATTGCTTCACCAGAGGGAAGATATTCTAACACAAAGAGTAGGATTAAATATTACGAGCGGAGGACTTAAGTGTCTCTCGGTCTAATATTTTAACCTGTGTAATTGAAGTGAATATAGAACACAAGGCCTTTGAACCCGCTAATGAGCGCCGTGCCGTGATATAATTTGAAATGCACTTCTTTGAACGAAATCATCGACTGTAGTAAAGTTAATGGGATTCACCAGTGCGTGTAAAGAGTGCGCTGAGCTAACCCAGGTGTTATTAAAAAGCTATTTATGATAAAGACACTAATATTCACATTCAGGTTTTAATTTAATATACCAGTCAAGTCAAGTGTACTATGGGTATTTTACTGTTGGCTTTTCATATAATGCAGGTATCGGTCTGTAACTGCCAAAAAAGCCCAGTGGTTACCAACCTTTTTTGTCTTGAGTACCTCCTAACCTGTCTACTAGGGAAATAAATATGTTTACTGCAGTAGTACAGTGTTGATACTGTTGAATTGTAATTACACAAAACATTTTTAAGGTCGTAACATTTACCACGTATGCATAGTATGATCTAAATATTTTTCAATTTCACTTCATTTTAAAATCTTTCTATTGGTCCCCGTACCCCTAGTTGGGAAACACTGCTTTGACTTACCATCACAGTGGTGGGTTTAGTTAGTATTGTTTTAGCAGGTTAATCCCAAGTATAAAATTCAAGGACATAAATTCTATTATGTTTTATTGTTCCCTACTAAATTGTTCCCTACACTAAACATTTACAAAAGGTTGTCACTCAATTTTTATAATAAATGCAATAAACCTCTGAAACTAAACTACCTAATTCTAAAATTAGCCAACATTGATTTTCCTTTATTGCGTCATTGAAAGGTTTATTATAATGTTCTAATTTCAAATCCATGGAGACGATTTGATTAAGACACTATGCATTAGTTGATCTTTGTTTTGGAATAAACTCTTGGAATCAACCACAGGCATGTATCGTGGCGGGTGACTCTGATTAGGTCCTATTGATTGGCCTGTCACCGTTAGCCATGCAATTAATTGAACATTATCCAGAATGTCCCTCACTTTTACATTCTAAGCAGCTGGGATACATTCTTGCCCCACTAACCCATTAACAACATGTATTTTAAAATATCGTCATCCTTTTATTTCTGTGATTGACACATTACTTGTTTTTTTAGCCCAGATGTCCTCCCTGCGTCAAGTCTCTTTACATAATGTGCATGGGGTCGGATCAAATGTCACAAAAGCAAATTGTCAGTTGCATTCCAATAAGCATCTCTACTACAAGATAATATTTGAAAAAAAAAGAAAGGATTCATCCCGTTATGAAGTAAACTGAACCGAACTGAAACTAAACTGAGGTAAACTGAAACTGATCTGTTGTGTAATGCCACAATACGCCGATTCATGCTTTATGTGACTGTCCGATGGATATGCAGGGCTGGTTACCATGTGACCTACCCACGTTACAAGGGACAAGAGCTGTATGTGGCCTGGCAAATTTGAGCACAAACCTATGTTGGTGGCAGTCCATGGTGGAAGGGAAGCTGTGACCGAGCAATGGGTTATTTTACATATACATATTCTACTTTACTTAAAGGACAGTGTGACGTTTTTTGAGCTTTTAACCATGTCATAACATTGTTCCTTCATCAAAAACATTCCTGGGGTTGTGTTTCGCTTCATTCACGACATGTTTAGTAAGTCTTCTCCCTCTGAGCCTCAGTAAACAGTTCACGTTGTGGAGTTCTGGTTATGATTTTGATTTGTCAAATTTGTGATATTCATTTTATTTTTTGTTTTATGTTATTTTATTTTATTTTACTATTTTAAATTGTGGGATTAGGGTTAGATTATTATGTATTGTTATGATTTATTAAATTTGTGATTTAAAAAAAAAAAGAATTATCTTATTTTGTCTAATGTTATTTTATTTTATTATGCTATTTTAAGTTATAGAGTTCTGGTTCTGATTTGTTAAATTTATAATCTTTTTTATTGTTATTTTGTTTTATTTTATTTTGTGTTATGATATTATTGTTATTTTATTATTCTATTTCAAGTTGTGAAGTTCTGGCTATGCTTCATTAAAATGTGTGTGAGTGTTGTGACAAGACTTGGGTTTGTTTGAACCGACACTGACCCTGTATGTTGAGCAGAAAACACTGTAGAAAATATTGCGAGCTGACAGAAACGCTGTCTGTAGAAGGGGCGGCTCGTCAGTGGCACATAAAACAAAGCACTGCGGCGGGGTCGGAGGTGGTGTGTGAGCCCAAGGCAGGTGTGCAGCGAGACTGGAGCCCGTGCATCCAAAACTCCATCAATATTACATGAAATCCAGACACCGCATTCCTCACATGCCAGACTCTTGCCTTTCCTCCACTCTGCATCCTTCGGCTTGTGTTGAGTTATACGCAATGCCACTGTTGCTTGTCCGTTTGACATGTTGTGTCTTCTCTCTCTGTCTCTTTCTCATCTATGCAGGGAACACCAACCATGTTTTTGCCCTGGACTTCCTCAGCGGGGACCTGACAGTGAATGGACAGCTGGACAGAGAAAACCCGCTGTATTCAGCCGGATTCACTCTCACTGTGCAGGTGAGGAGGAGCTGCTGCTGTATACTGTATACTGTATACTGAAGTACTCACAAAGGACAGAGAGAAGGCACTGTAGAGAGTGTGTATGAGTTTGGCAATATATTCCAGACTGTTTTTCGGAGTATTGAGAATCATTTCTGTCCAATTGTCAAGAACAGATGTTTTTTTTTTTAGTTTAAAGGCAGCTGATCTTCTGTCAGTAAAAGTGTTTGGAGCACAGTTCAGACCTTGGAGAAAGACCTTTGGCGCTGATTAAACCTTTTTTTATGGTTAATGTTCATGAAATTGATGCTAAGAGGTTTTTTAGTTTTTTTTGTTAAAATAATAAAAAATAAAATGTATTCAAAAACTATAGATTGATCAGTATTTGCGGGGAAAAAAAAGAAAATGTAACTATATTTCTGCCATAATACCAAAGTCATGATGGCATTACTGTAAATGTACTAGTTAGAGATGTAGCTGAGGGCCTTTGGCAGCATACACTATTACAGAGACTTTTCAGTGACTTTTCTTTTATGTCACTTGCAGATGTGATGAAAAATGGCTAAGCAGAAAGAATGTGTGGTCTTTAATGAGGACTGTCTCTTTTCTATATACCGGTAGTATAATAGCCAGAAATAATGCACAACTGGGTAATAATCAAGGTGCTTTTGTTTTTCTTGTCCTGTCATTGCTGTATCACCACCATTACAATTATACTATATTTAGAGGACATAACATGGTGTTTGGAAAAGCAATCAGGAATCCAGACTAAATAGCAGAAGTTATGTCAAATACAGATTAGAGAGAATATAAGCAAGTGTAATAATGACACACTTTCTCTCTGTACAAGAACTTACCTGTGACTTGCATTATTCCCAAAATGACTATGACCTATAATTGACATTGGTCTAAAAGCTTAAACGTAAAAACACAAAAAACAAAACTAGAGATGGTGCTTTCTTTGAACATGAACCTCAGCTCAGACTAAGTTTGCAGTGAAACAGGGCAGAGGATGTTTAAAAATCATCGCTATAGACATATGTTCCTATAGTTCTTTTCTTATTTAGAGCAGTGCGTTTATTGTGATTAAATAGTGTATAATTTGGGGGAAATTATTGAAACTGTCCCTATCCGACCTCAAAATATTGCGGAATTTTATCAGCCATCGTCTTCTCTGGATTAAAAGAATGTCAGCCATGAAAAAGCCCACACTGACTGAGCTCTAATGCACCTTTAACTTTCATTTTACACAAGAACAAGGCTTTTCTTTCCTTCCAGCACCACTCTTCTTGATAGTAGAAGGACTCTTTTCAGCAGAGGTCCACGACACATTGTACAAACATGGCCCTCCTCACTATTAAAGCCCATTTAAGAGACAGCCCTTCTGTTTGCGTGGCAGTGTCATGGCGTCGGGACCATCACGGATCTGTCAGCGTCCCGGAGGAGGCAGGACCCGATAAAAGGGAGGATTTACTGTTCCCGTGGGCAGTGCATCAGACGCTCCTCTGGGTCGTGTCCGTCCCACCGCTCTTTAGCATGTCAGTCCTAGTCTATCGCCCCATCACAAAAACCTCTGTCCACTCAGCCTCTGCGTTTCTGTTCTCCAAACTATTGTACACACGGTGGTCGCCACAGGGTGTGAGAGGGTGCGTGAAATGGATTTCTAAGAGCTGCTCAAAGTGGAAAGATTTGCGATCAAAGAGTCAGTTTTTCGGTGTGTGGCCAGTGGGAACATTGTGGATTCTGATGTTGCGTCCAGTGCGAAGTGTGTACGCTCACCCTCTAATTATAATTTTGTACGCTTTTTATTTTTCGGTTCCAGACAATTCTAAAGACACATTATAATCGTGAATGTTAAAGTCGAAATGGTGGTGTAGTCCCTTTGGTAAATATCTCTCAAAGTTTGCATCCGTCAAGTTTAGTAATAAAACAAAATAAAACATAAATAAAAGTTTAAAATGACAGTTACAAGTTGTGCTGAGTTTTAAAACACAATATGGACAATATGCACTCAACTGACACACATTTTGGACAGTTTAAACAATCATTTACAAAATAAAAGTAAAAAATCTATATTTTGTAATTTACATGGATTTTTTGGCCCTTGTTTACAATACGGTTGCTAGGTAACGGTTGTGGAATTACCTCTACATATGTCACATCTGCTGCTCGTGTCCAAACAGGAAGTACAATTATAAACGTCACTAAAATTGCCACAGTGGGAAAAAACTAGGCACAATGTTCAATAAAATCAGGCCGATAATCCCGCTCAACTTTACAGGCATTTAATTTGTCAACATCCAAAGCATTTAATATGTAATAATAACATTTTGCTCTGCCATTTTATCCTCATACATTCATGTTTTGCCCCTTAGCAGAATTAGTTTTTATTTCCCCCTCAATTTGTTGCCAGTGCCATCTGTTTGAGGTGTACTGCTATTTTCTAAATTCATTGTTATCAAACCAAATGATGCGGTTTTTATGTCCAATATATTTTTTATTAGAAAGCAGTTGAGTTTTACCACCACTTTGAACCTTTGCGTCCGGTTAGTATTTACTCTCTCTCTTTCCAACTTTTTGGGATTACACCGTAGACATTTGCACTTGTCGCTTTAACCGTAGCTCGTAAAGAAAACTCCCATGTTCTCAAAGTCGGACTGTGTTTACTGCGAGCTGATAACATATTCTGCCCTCATTTTAATTGAAATCGATAATTGCAAAGCAGAAAAGTTGAATGAGCGCGAGTGCTGAAAAACGAAAAATGGCACCCAAAATGTATTTATAAGATATAGATTTTCTGGTGCGTTTTGTCTCCCCTCTCCGCCGCTCGTGCTTATAGGTGCTGCTACACTATTGATTGTGGTTTGCCATAGTAATACAACTAATTTCTCAACTTCAGGCGGCTTAGACAGCGGCGCTGCGTATGAAGGTGGAGGTCAAATGATTCGGCGATGACGGGACAAGCGCGGCGGCTAAAGCGCCTTGATTATTGCCCTCGGTGCGTCATTTCGGCCGATCGTTCTATACGGCAAGTGGCCTCTATAAAGACTAAACTCATTCCCATCTCTTGACCGCTCTCCGTCACGTCTTCAATCCGCCGACAGAAGTTGAAATGTCTTTGTAATCGCGTCTTTCTTCTAAATCTCATTGTGCCGAGGTGGGGTTTGGATTGAGGTGTCCGCGCCCTCTCCTGCCCCCGTATTTGAGTGTATTTCTGTGAGTCCGTCCACCTTTTGATCCAATAAATGAACAGCTGTAAATACCTGCCGGAGATTACCTGGCGACCGGCTCCACTTGCGACAATTTCCAGAGCAATCAAATGCATTTCTTGCCTTTTGTCTGTCTGTGTGCCCCGCCCCGCCCCGCCCCCCCATAGGCCACGGAGAGGCGGGACGAGCTAACCCTGTCAAACGCGTCAGTCCGGACCACCTTCACCGTTCTGCTCATTGACGAAAATGACAACGCGCCGCAGTTCAACAGCTCGGAGTACAGGGTCACCATCACTGAGCTGGCGCAGGTCGGGTTCGCCCTGCCGCTCTACATCCAGGCAGAAGACAAAGATGAGGTGAGTTTTGACATGTAAAGTGGGGGCAAAGGTGGCGAATGAATGTCATGTTCAAGTGAAATACAGTGTGAGCAAAGCAAGGAAACGCTGGTGTGGACAATATATGCTGCAATTGTTGCCACAAAACCATAAAAATAGGTGAAAATATAGCTTAAAAGGATAAACAGTGACAATGTTTTAAAAGTTAATTTGAGGTTCATTTCTTTTTAACTTAATATTATGTATTATTTGAATGTGTAAAAAGTCCTCAAAACAGGAAACCGAAACCTTGAGTGTACAAATTAGAGAGACTTGAACCCAGTTACTTTATTGTTTCTCATGATACACTGCCATGTTTAATTTAGAATTTATAGGATTTAAAAAAATAAATCAGTCCATTCAACAATAATGCTTTATCATTTACTAAAAATATAATAGAAACATTGATTCAAGCAGATGTACATGCTCATTTTTGTACTCAAAATGCATAACCAGCAGTCAAAGACACAACACAAAGACACAAAATATATACAAGGGATAAGAAAAATCAAACAACACAGCCAGAAAAACATCACTTCACAACAATATTCCAACTGCAGAGTTAGAGCAGTGTTTCTGTTCAAATCTCCATATTCACCAAGCCCTTTCAATTCAATCTCAAACGTCTTGATTGAATTACATGCACAATAAACACAAAATGCTCATGTCTGTGAAGAGCATCAGTGTCTGTTTGAAACCCTGTTGTAGCGCGCGTGTGTGTGTGTGTGTGTGTGTGTGCGCGCGTGTGTGTGTGTTTGTGTGTGTGTGCTCTGCCAGCGCGTGTACCACCTTTTAGAGCGCCTTAGCAAGTTCCGCCACATTCTATTAGCCGTGTCTACCTCCCATGGAGACGCACAACACTGCAGCGCTAACACACACTGGAGTCTCAGCTGCCACTGTCGCCCTGCCACTCCCGCACAGACACACTCGCACATGGATTCAACTACAATTTAATTTGCTCTGGAAGAGATGGGCCCGAGCATCAAATTATACCTAACGAGGAAAATCAATCACCCGGGGTGCAGATAAGCCGAAAGCTAGTCAACTCGGATTGATTCAGGCACAGCGCGCGGCCGGGGCGAATTTGACAGATAACCATGAGTCAAGTGCGCAGAGAAAAGGTAGAAGACCGGGCGCGCCAACGGAGAGCAGAGTTCCTCCGCAAGAAAATGGGGAAGGATTCGTCTACAGAGCAAAAGCACCAGTCTGAGTAATTGGTGGAGCAGAAAGTCTGGAGCGGATGAGAGTAGAGAGGGTGAAAGAGAGGGGGAGAAAGAGAGGGAGAGACAGATAACAGGAGCACTTAGGACGGTGGAGAGCTGCTGCTTTCAGTTTGGGAGGTGTGTGTGTGTGTGTGTGTGTGTGTGTGTGTGTGTGGGTGTGTGTGTGTGTGTGTGTGTGTGGGTTCACCTATCAAGAACGACACCTGCTGCGACACGACCTTCTCCCCTGAAACTCGGTCTCATCTAGTTCAGTGTCGATGACAGAATACACTGAATATAGCAGTTGTAATGGTAGAAAAGTAGTAGTATTTAGTAGAAGTGTGAAATGTTAGAGAATGTTGTGAAAGTTATTGTTTGAAGATTTTGAGTAAAGTTGAATATTGAGTTTCAAACAAGAGTATAAGGTGATTCATTTTTTACATGCAATTCACCTTTGTCTGATAATTGAACCACAAATAATAGGTTTTATGACATATTTTAACACATTTTGGACTCTCAATATCGGGATACTCCAAAAAAAACACCCTCACCTCAGAGTTTTGTGCTTCGCTCCTTGATTTGGCAGAAATATACAGTGTTTTTCATTCACTTGTGATATTTGGTTTCCTTTCTTCTTCTTTTTCACCTTGTAAGCAGCTTTTGTTTGATACAGATGGAGAATGCGTGTTCCTGATTGGCTAATCCACCTGTCAGTCACAACCATCTAAACTCGCAGAGGTGAACGCAGTAACTGATACCACGCAGTTTGGAGCTTAATCGGATTGAATTCTACCGACTAGGATAAAAAGTAGGAGTCATCGCAGTAGTAAAAGTATAGTCGTGGTAAAAGTAGTGGTGGTAGTAGTTGGAGTAGTTGTTTAGGTGTAGTTAAGCAGAACGCTGCCAGAAAAAGAAGAAGTTGCATTTTAAGATTGAGCAAATGCCCCTTTTATTTCCCCCTCCTTCTAATATGACTTTTTCTGTCACCAGTGAAACACATTTTTTATTTATTTTTCCCCCCAGAAATAAAATATGAGCCCTCTTTTGTTTTGCCCCCATTGTATTGCTTGTTTTGATCCCTTAAACCTGCATGTCAGGGCTGATATACACAATCATTCACACTCTGCTTCACTCGTGCTGTAATCTCGCCTCTCCAAGTGTAAGGGATTATAGGCAGACATTTCATTTTTTACAATATGACACAAGTGGTTGTTACCTCTCTCTCCCTCTCTCTCTCTCCCTCTCCCTCTCTCTCTCCCTCTCTTGTCATTCCGTCGCCCGTATTTGCTTCGGCGCCGCGAGCATCTATAAAACTTTTCGCCGGAGGAACTTGTCACTAAACTTTTGTGGCAGCTGCGTCTGACAGGGTGCTTTTATTGGGGGCTTCTAAAGGCAGTGGCAAATGGACGGGCAATCACGTTTATGGGCAGTTTGAGGTGACATCCCTGCATATTGGATGGTCTTTTAAATAGGAGTCATCAGCCGCAATGGTTTTCCCACAGATGAAAACAAAAACAAGGGGCTATTTGGACCGGCAGCATAATGCCAATCGACCGCCGCGTCAGTCTCCCCCGCGCTCTTCTCCGCGCACATGTCGGAGTCCAGCTTTAAGCATGAGGTTTCAATTGGGCAGGTTTTTCTTGCCTTGGAGATAATAGTTTACTGCAATGCGAATCTAAAGGCGTGTTCAATTCCCCATTCAACCTACTTTGAATTGCAGATGGGTAATATTGGCAAACATGCTTAACTTTTGGTAAATAGTTACATTTTCTTTGCAGTCCATCAGAAATGTCTTGATTGAGATTCAACTATTACTATATATATATATCTGTAAAATTAACCACAAAAACTCCCTTGTTTGAAAGACTACACAAGTATTTGTTTGTATTATTTTACTATAGACAGAATATTCTAATTGCATATTTACTTAATATATTTTAAGACCTGATTACATTTTTTTTAGCAACTTTTTATAATTGAATTATACACTGCATTAAAAAAAAATGTATATCAGTTTTCTGTTTTGATTTGGAAACTACAACATTGTCTTTTCTGAACCTAAAGATGTTTCATTTCAAGTATTTGACCAATTTTCAGTGATATTTAGTAACTGAAATACTAAACAAGTTATTCAAAAAATAAAGTTTTGTTGTGTCCAATATGAATCAATACATGTAAACTGGGCTCGATCCAGTTTTCAGATTGATATATATTTCTACATTTTCTAACCTTAAAGATGAATACTGGTAATTACATATTTACAATTAAGTATGTAAGTAAGATAATTGGAAAACAACCAATAACATGTCTGCAAAAGAACCTTATGTAGTTTAACAATGGATTTAATAGCCATGTTTTAATTCCATAATTTGCTTAAAGAAAAGTTGCCTGAATCTAGTATTCGGCATACTTTTCCCTTATACAATTGTGTGGGATTTTATGATCAATAGTTGGCATTAGTGACAATGACATTCAGCTTTGCAGATGTCCAGACCCACCCAAAATGTCCTGATGACAAACGTGACATGTTTCTTTTCCACACATTTAAGTAAATAAATCCTAAAGACCTCACATCTGTATTGAAGAGATAGTCACGGCTGTCACTGGAGATCCGAATCATCCCTCGTCTCCAAAACTGAAAACAAAGCATGTGTTCCTCTGTTTTTAGTCGCTTATGGCAAATCAAACAAGTCCAGCGCATTCCAATATACCATTTAAAGACTCTAAATGTGGGAGAATTAATTAATACAGTAATAGATCACTTAAAAAAGAGTTAAGTCGGTGTATCAGATTGGGGATTTATTAGATTAGTTTCCTACTTAATTTGAAACAAAATATGTATGATCTTAATGGTAAATCAATGTAAAGTCAACCATATAAATGCAGTTAAATCTAAATATATTAAACATAGGCATTGTCATGTTTAGTTGTCCAAAAACAATAAATAAAAGAATGAATTAATGCTGTTTTTTCTGTGTTATAAACGAGAGTGAGTAATAATGAATATGTTTGATTATAGATACAAAACAGGTACAATTAATGCCATACTGTGGAACATTCAAGGCAAGCAGGAAGCAGACCATCACTAGAAAGGTTACATAGTGCATCTTTACAAACCACTTAGACAAAATGATCCACTTGCACCTGTTTCACTTGTAAAAATCAGTTTTCTAATGTTTAAAATGCAGGCGGAGTTCACTGCATTCACTATCTATAATATTTATACAGTAAAGGTCATAGATCTCGGTACAATGCAGGTGATAATGTGATAAGGGCTTTTTTTACACATCTTTATTAAGGCGCATACTGTGTAAAGGGGAGCAGGCAGAAGAAGTGGTGCAGGAAGATAGTCTGATATGGAAAACACATTTTACACACGGCAGATAAGGAATGAATGGAGCACAGTGCACAGTTCATGAAGCTTCAGACTGCACCGCCAGCCTCATGCCTAATACGGTGAGTCAACCCGAAGATTATCTCCTGACTTGATATTATACATATTTTAACACAGGTATGGTACATAAACTCCATTGTGACTGCAGCTATTTCACATCGGAAACTTGTTATACAGAAATAAGCCCAAGATATTTTTACCCCACATTACATTTGACCATGTTTTAGCTTAGGCTCAGACAATAACTCTGATCTTACAGAAAATACAATTCTTTTTGAACTTTTTTCAATTTTGGAGACTCTATATTGCAATGGCAAGACTGTAAAATTGATTTATGGAAAACTTATGTTGCAGACTGATATTTAGGTTAAAAACTGATCACAAAAATAAAGTTAGAACCTTAACAATACACAATATTTTGCAAAACCATAACCACTACAGCTTTATTTGTATATGGACCAGAGTCTAAAGTAAAGATTGTATTGTATTGTTAAAAAAATCTAATTAAAATATATCAAACCAAACATTCTCACTAAAATGTAACGGCTTCTCTGTGCAAATTCTCTAAAACTGACACTATAGTCCTCCTAAGAGCCTCCATCTGTTTTTCCTTTTCTTGTAAAGTCGTGTGTCTTATCTCTTTGTGCAGGGGGTGAACAGCATGTTCCAGGTGTTTCTGACAGGGAACAATTCGGAGTACTTCACCATCTCGCCCACAGCGGTGCAGGGGCGGGCCGACATCCGCATGAGGGTGGCCAAACCGCTCGACTACGAGACCATTCGCAGCTTCACCTTCTCTGTGAGTCAAACTTTTACTGCAGAGGTTTAGTGAGTGGTGCAGCCTCTCTATGTATATAATGTAAAGGATTTTTCAATACATTGTTTTAGGGGTGGGTGAAAATGACCAAAATTATTAGTGAAAGCAAAAACATTACAGTATTTAGTTACTGTCATCTATTTGGCTCTGAATGTTAATGCTGCTTGGGAAATAAAATAGCATGGAGCATATTTAGTTTTGCCATAGTATTTAACGAACAATATAATTATAATTGGTATAATGAATTAGAAAAAAAAACTATCTTGCTCTGAATTTCTGACATTTTCTTTTGTAACATTAGAATAAATGAGATATTACTGAAAAATTCATAGGTCGAGCTTCAATAAATCAAGCTAAGAATTAAATGTCCTCGGACGAGAAAAGGGGTTAGAAATCTATGGATGCAAGTCAATTAAATCAAATAATAAAACTTCTATGGTGTAGATTAGACACATTTCTTGAAAGCGTATATGTTGAGAGCGCAAACTGACAGTCCAAAATAGTGTCTCACCTTAACAAAAGCACTGCAGCTGGTGTCTAACCTATTATAAAATACACCCAGCTCGTAGTGCTGTTGTTTATACACTCTCTTATAGCTTTAGCCCATTACAGCTAACACAGACCCATGCTACATTCAGTAACCTCTGGCCAGGACTGATTTGTGGCCCTAACTCTCTTCCAAACTCAAAGTAGCTCATTATGTTTTGTTCTTGTAGCTTGTTTTATTTGTTTGGACAGACGGCAGAACTGGACTGAGGCGATATCACTGGCTCCAGCTCCAGATGTGTTGGAGCAGGGACATTGTTGTTCCGTCTCCTTACTTTACCTCTCAGTCATTTAGTGCAGACTGTGGTGTAATAGGAACAAAGAGCTACCTAAGCATTGCAAACAGGGCTGTGTAATCAGTTGTTATTCCAATTAATACTCTATTCGATTAAACACATGTTGCAATCAAAAATACAATTAAGTTCTGTTCAGAATATGTGTCCGCATTCTGCCTCTCAAAATTTGGAACAATACCACTTTTCAAATCTGCACAAGCTTTAGGAAAAAGTGACACAAAGCATTCCTAATAAAATATACCAGGTTATATTGCATAGTCATGGTGATTTCAATTATAATCCAAATAATCATGATTACCATAGCCAGTCCCTCCTACATTCTGTAAAGTACTCTGTCAAAATGTGTTGGAACTGGCTGGTCAGGTAAACTTTTGGGGCTTTAAAGTTCTGCTGAAAAAAAGCTGCGCACACGAAATTTACAAAGAAATAGACATTGTACATTTACCGCTTTTTTCATAGTTTTGGCCGGGGTGCGACTTATACTTATATTTATACTCATATACTTATACTCCGGAGCGACTTATATGTGATAATATTTCTTATTTTCACACATTTCATACTCCAGTGCAACTTATGGTTTTTTTTCTCTATTATGCATTTTTTGGCTGGTGCAACTTGTATTCCGGTGCGTCTTATAGTCCGGAAAATACGGTAGTGCCAGTTGTCTTTAACCAGGGGTCTTGCAATCCGCTGTGCCTCAGGACTAATTAGACTCATTTCTCAGTGAATATTCAATCCAATTTATTACCCAAAATTATTACCCAAAATCACAACAGACAGTGAAAAAACAAATGTTCATTGGGACTTGGCAATGTCCCACACTGAAGGAGAGATCCGACTCCCTTGGACGGACAGACGGACGCGAGATAGACAGTGGAGCTGGACCCACTCAGGAGGAGAACCAGTTCCTCGAGGCAGATGAAGAACCGTTTATATGGAGTAGAGACCAGGGACTCGAGGATCATCTGGATTTACAGGTCATCGATGTGCCTGTTCCACTCCCGGCGGGGAGGTGGGAGAAGAAGAAGAAAAGGCAATGAGCAGATTGCAAGTGAAATTTAATATTAAATATTGTTTGATAGAAAAACTAGACAGAGGCAGAGGATCGTGCTCAAGCTGCTGTACTTCCCCCAGAATAGTTGCTCCTAATGCAGCATAGCTAAGATACTATTGTTTTTTATTTCTGTTCCTCACTCTCCTGACCATAAGGACCATAAGCTATTTCAAACAGAAACGTTTTAAGCCTGGTCTTAAATGAAGAGACTGTGTCGGCCTCTTTAACATGGTCAGGAGCTGATTCCATAACACAGGAGCTTGGTGGCTAAACGCTCGACCTCCTACTGTGCTTTTAGAGACTCCTGGAACCACCAGAAGTCCAGCATTTTGAGAGCGAAGAGCTCTGTTTGGATGATATGGTACTATAGAAATCTGGAATTTCCCCATTGTGGGACAAATAAAGGCTTATCTTATAGCATCTTTGAGATTGGATGGGGCCATCTCCTTGATTACTCGGTGTGAGCTGATTTACCTTTGTCTATGTCTTGACATCTGGTTCATCTGCTCCTGAGCTCGTACTTAGCGAGTGAGTGTTACATTGTATATATCGCATATGCGCGCTCCACGTGTGTCTTTGTGTTCAGTCACTTCCTCATTCAGAGGAGACTCAGAGTCATAGACTTCTCTGTGAATATGAGTCTGATTGTAATAAAACACTGTTCTTTGAAGCTTAAAATAGAGAGAACATGACGTGTCCCCTGGACAGTGACCACTCTAGTCTTCTTCTAGTGTGTCAAACGCTCGCGCTTCCTGCTAGAGTGCTGCCCGGTCGCCGCTAGCCAGTAAAATCTATAAATTAGATGCACCGTTGTAATGACGGCATGGTTCAAAGCGTGGGAGAAAAGTAGCTGCTTAAAGTCTGAAAAGTACGGTATATATAAATATTTTTTATCGAGAAATCTGAACTGCAACGTTAAAATGATTGCTTTTTCTGTGTAAATCTTTTAAACAATGTATGTTTTCACTCCGGACACGGACTATTTGAGCCACTCCCCTCAGGCAGGAGGCTACGGTCCACCCGGACCAGAACCTCCCACCATAAGAACAGTTTCTTTCCCTCTGCTGTTGGACTCATGAGCACGTCTTAATCAATCACTCACTGCACTGTTCACTTTCAGCACTACATCTGTGCATTCAACTGTAAATGTTTTGTACATAGTAAGCCTATTTTTATGTTTGTCCTATAGCAGATTCTTGATTTTGTATAAGTTGTTTTAAGAAAGTTCCTGTGTGTGTGTTCTGTTCATTGGCAATGGCAATAAACCTTTTCTGATTCTGTGTCGCTGTTGAAATATTTTACATGATAAAATTACATCATAGTTGATGCATGTGCTAGTTGAAACTGTAGCTTGTAAGGTTTGTCTTAGTAATAAAGAGTTATGTTCATATGGTTTTAACATTTTAACCCTTTCACAGCTGTTTGCCAATGAGTCATTGTCGGACCACGTGGGTTTTGCTCGAGTCTTCATCGAGCTGATCAATGAGAACGATAACAGGCCCATCTTCAGCAGTCCTCTGTACAACATCAGCCTCCCTGAAAACACTCCCGTCGGCACCTCGTTGGTCCGGATACTGGTGAGTGCACGATAGCACAGAGCATGTACCAAGAGCATGCCAACACTGGGGAATGAATGAAGGGTTCCTTGATGTTTTGCCCAGTGCACAAAAGTTCTACACAAATGTGACTTCTTCTTTTTTTAACTCACTTGTTCCATCTGTGTGTATTAAGTATTTGTAGTCACAGTACAGTAGTGACTTCTCAACAAACAAGAGCTGCCTGAGAAGATATTTTACTCACAGCAGTTTTCTTTTTTCCAATAATGAAACCACACGTGATGTTTCGGACAAGTCTGAAGAAGGTCTCCAGTCTAAGTAAATATAGTATCCATTGTAATTACAAAATTACCAAATATCGAAATGATACCTCAGGTGTATACCAATGAATAAAGCAATGCCTAAACCAGATTAAGTGAAGATAAATCTTAAAATGTGAGCCCCATCAAGGTCAAGGATTTCATACTTGACTTACTTCAAATGTGGCCCTGAATATAAATCTGGTTCTATATAAAAATGCTGTGCTCATACAAAACAGCTGCACTCTGTCTGTTAGATTGAGGGATTGCCTCAGTTGTTCCAGTGGCAGGTCTTTTCTCTGTAGACTGTACCTCAGCTCTCTCTGTCTGTCCTGAGAGGAGACGAGGACTCTTAACCTGATTGAGGGGAAATGGCTTAGGCCGTCTTTTTGCATTATTATTCATTACCGGCGTCGGCCGTGGCCAAGCACCCACAGTTCAGTGGATATACAGGGCAAATGCACAATGTGAAAATCAATAGTGTTTATGGACTGGGTGCTTATGAAATGGAGATTGCAGGGCGGTCTAATTCTAGATAAGTCTGTCTGTTGTTGGCCCTTTGCCGGACCGAGCCACCGAATCCTGAAGGCTGGCTGTACGAGTGAATGCGCCGCTAATAGAAAGAGATGTGTCCACTGTCTAGACCGGAGATTTGTATGCTAGCGGTTTTCAGGAGGAGTTGGTGCGGTCTTAATCCTCACCAAGATGCACAAATGTCAAACGATGTGAGTTTCGAATTGCATCGTTGGTACATGGTGTGTTTGGACTGCACAGAGGCTTGAAATATTGCTTGCTGCTTGGCTGATAATGTCTTTGTTTGTAATGAATCCTATACTCATTATACATTATTGGTCTGGGTTGTGTTACTAACCTCTACAGGGATGACCTTACCTCTGATTCATCTCACATTTGATGGAATAAATGCAATCAATGGTGAACTGGTAATTGGTGCATCCAGGCTTGGGACTCGCACAGGAAGTATATTAACTGGCTTAACCAAAAATCTGATCATTATCGGATTTCTGAAGTTGTAAGATTGTTGAAATGTGAAATGTAAACAGTTGCATCTGTATATGAGTGATCTGATTTCTCTTTGAGTGTTCACAAATGTGCTGACAATGGAAAAAAGTTTGAAATTCATTGTACTCTTCCAAATTCAACAGTTACTCTAGAAATGCTTTGATTAAATTATGTGTTTGGTGTTTTTGATGATCAGATTTCTTTTGGGCATTTTAACACACATCATAAATCAGATCTAATTACTGGATTAACTGATTATTGTAGTTGTCAGATTCTGTTTTGGCCATATAAATGTACACAAGGAATTTCTATCTCTTGGCAGGGTAGTTTAAGTTCTTAACAATGGATTTTTCAGTTAGATTTGTTGCATGGTTTTACATTGATTGCCCTTCGTGTCACAAGATTGTAACACTTTTACATTTACAATGAGCAAAATGATGAGAAACTTGATCATGGTTACAAAGTATAAAAAAACATTATTCCTAATACATATACAGCAGTGTGATATATTGCTACAGAAAATATCACAATACACGATAACATTAACATTTATTTATGACTATAGCCAAAAAGCACTAGTAAATCCTTTTATAAATGCACAATATCATAAAAAATAGGTGCAGCAACAAATAAAAAGCAAAATAAAACATGTAAGGGATGTAGTTAGTATTTATAAAGTCATAGAAATTACTTATTTGAGCCTCATAAATAGTTGAGTGTCTGCGTGATGTCACGCAGACGATGGATGATTTTCCATTTAGCCAGTTTCAACTCCTTAATGCTTCAACCGATTTCAACAAGTTATACCTCATTATGATCGCTTTCACAGTAGTACGTGTGCTATACTTTTGACATTTGAAAAACTTGTACGTTTTGCAGAATTTTCAAAAGTATTAGTACTTTTTCCCCATTTAAATTAATTTGGGCATTATGAGTGTCAGCGGAATTCTTTAGACTTTATTCTTTAGGCTTTATTCTTTAGAATTTTGTGACCGAGCCAGTCGAGCGAGAGAGAGAGAGAGAGAGAGGGAGAGCGAGGGGGGAGAGAGGGGGAGAGGGAGGTAGAGGGATAGAGAGAGGGGGAGAGGGACGGAGGGAGAGAGAGAAAGAGGGAGGGAGTGAGAGGGAGGGAGGGACGGAGGGAGAGACACAGACACTCTAGCAATGGCTTCAGCCGTTGCAAATTATCTAGTTTCGACTGTTATTTACTGAGTGATGATTTGACATAGTAATTATCGTGACAAGCTTACATATGAGTTCAGTTTAATCCTGATTTAGACTTGGTTTGATCCTGTTTGAGTCCTGGTTTAGGTCTGGTCTACCCTAGGTTTTGTTCCTGTTATAGTTTAGTCTGAATTGTAATGTGGTCCGAGGTAGTTTAAATAATACAACGATGTGTAAATCTGTTCTTTATTCCAACATACGCTTTTCCAAAGCGATCCAGAGTGTATGGTAAGTGTAAGCTTTGAGACACAGGCAAATATAAGGAGAAAATCGATGTGAACAGTCGAAAACCATTACCAATCTAATGGTAAAACGGAGAAAGTGCGAAAAACAATATCCAAGGGCATAAAATAAATAAGAAATAAACGTGAGGCAAATTCAGTGGAGCCCAGGAGAGTCGACCAGAGCGATGGAGGCGATACGAGCTGCTTCTCCCGCGCACAAAGACAAAAGGGACCCAGACAAAAGAGTAAATCACAATAAATATTTATAATGATAAGTAATGCTGCACGCCATAAATATTAAACAGCCACTGCCTGTGTGAGTGTCCGCTGGGAGGCTCTGAGTAATGCGGCGACTAACATTGTACATAAGCTGTGATCAGATGAGCCGCGCATTTTAACCCAGCGTTTGCTACAACTGTGCGCGCGGCGACGGGGGACTCACGTGCATTACCTCAATTAGCTCAGGTATAAAAAATGACATCAACATCTCGCCGCTTTTTTGATAAACTGCTCACGTTTTTTTTTTTTTACTGCGGCGAAGTATGCGCGCAAAGATAATTATTTCACAGTGACACACAATTTATTACCGCCCGCGTAGTTAGCCGTAATAGCGGGAATAAAACCTAATTTGATGATGGGCTCTATACTATAAACATGCAGGTCCAGATTGCCTTACAAGGTTAATTTATCTTTTGTGGTGCCCTTTAGTCGCTGATGGCTTTAGATCGGGGAATTTATCACAAAGATCATTTGCAAATCAAAGCTGGGACATGTCCTTGATACAGTCCAGCCAAACGGACATTGGGATATTAAAACTTTGAAACTGACAGCGTGGAGAGATGGTATGCAGGCATTGTCTCGTTATTGTTGGTGTTATCACGGCGTTGTAGTTTATTATGTTGGTATTACAGCTGCGTATTAGGGCCGCACAATGTTTAAAGAAAAATGTAATGGCGTTTTTTTTCTGAAAATATTATTGCGATTGTGATTTGATGTGAGATGTACCGTATTTTTCGGACTATAAGTCGCACTGGAGTATAAGTCGCACCAGCCATAAAATGCATAATAGAGAAGAAAAAACATATATAAGTTGCACTGGAGTATGAAATGCACTTTCAAGTGTGAAAATAACAAATAATATCACATAGAAGTTGCTCCGGAGTATAAGTATATAAGTATAAATATATAAGTACAAGTCGTACCAGCCATAAAATGCATAATTGAGAAGAAAAAACATATATAAGTTGCACTGTAGTATGAAATGCGGTTGCACGTGTGAAAATAACAAATAATATCACATATAAGTTGCTCCGGAGTATAAGTATATAAGTATAAATATAAGTATAAGTCGTACCAGCCAAAAAATGCATAATAGAGAAGTAAGAACATATATAAGTTGCACTGGAGTATGAAATGCACTTTCAAGTGTGAAAATAACAAATAATATCACATATAAGTTGCTCCGGAGTATAAGTATATAAGTATAAATATAAGTATAAGTCGCACTCGGCCAAAACTATGAAAAAAGGTGCAACTTATAGACCAGAAAATACGGTATCTTTGCAAAGTACAACTCTGTGCTTCGCTGGTGGTGCAGTGGTTATGAGCGTTGCACATGTGTGGCTGGGTTCAAGTCCACCCCTCGACATTTGCTGACTGTCTTTACCCCCTCTCTCCCCCTTTGAAGCTATGACTGTCCTTAGAGCCTTAAGAAATCTAAGAGAGTCCATTGTAAACAACTCCAGGACCATCAACAGTCTATAACAGCAGAGTATTTTGAGACTAGACTGAAAAATGAATTGGTAAGAATACTGTGCATTTCAGAACATGTTTGTAACGGTCTAAACTAAAGGTACAGTGAGATTTTTTGATAAAAAGACTTGACATTTTGCTCTTCACTGAGGACATTCGATTATCTAAATAATTGACGTCTTCGTGATTTGATAATGGCACCAATTGAAACTATGATTGAAATATGATTGCGATAATATTGTGCTGCTCCACTGTGTGCACTTCACCAAGAACAAAGGAAAAAGGTTTGATGATTATAGTGAAGGTTTCAGGGCAATTCGATTTTCAATGCTAAGAATCCACATTGCAGTTGTGTTGATTGTAGGACAGTTTCTTTTACCCACAATGCCCCATGGTTTGATGTAAAGCACAGTGTGATTACCCAACTTTGGGACAGAAGCACTAAAAGGCCTTGTGAGACAATTACCATTTATTTAGTCACTCTAGCGAAAATAGTTTGTTCACGTAAAGCAGCTCTTGCTTACATTTAGCATTAATTACCTAAATAAATAATACTCAGTGTGCCTTTGTTGCTTAACTTATTATGAAGTTGTGGATTACAGCTGCCTTTCACATAACATTGTGTCTTACATTGTGTGGTTGCAGAGCTAATATTTACGGATGTACATTTATTCAACCAACCTGAACCAATTATTCTGCGTCCATATTTGCATAAGCACAAAAAGTTTGATTAAACTGGAAGTAAACTAAACCAAGAGCAATACCAGGGCTTGGAAAAGAACTAAACCAGGGCTAAAACAGGAGCAATCCCAGTCTATCAGGACCAAACTGGGCTCAAAGCAGAACCAAACCAGGAGTAGTGCCCTTTCCCCAATACAAACAGCCTTAGTGTTATTTATTGTGCTACATTAGGTCATCAGTAAACATCGAGACACCCAGGCATTTCACAAGATTGTTTCATCCGTATTTTTTTCAGCATCTCGACTTAATATCTAGTTTTAGTATCAATTAGTATCTGCTATACATTTTGTGGACAACCCTGGTAAAGAGATGCAACATATGTACAGCTTTTAAATCCACCCAGATCTGTCAAAAGATCACCTGGAAGTTGATATTTTTAGCTCTTGTTTAGTTCTGAGCTAGTCCAGTTAGTTTAGTTTAGTTTTTGGGTTTAGTTCTGGTGTAGTTCCAATTTTGATGTTGTGAATGCAGCTTATGTCATCAATATGCCATTATTTTCCCCAGTATTTATACCTGCTAAAATGTATATCTAGTTGCAACATATGTACAGCTTTTAAATCCACCCAGATCTGTCAAAAGATCACCTGGAAGTTGATATTTTTAGCTCTTGTTTAGTCCTGAGCTAGTCCAGGTTTAGTTTTTGGGTTTAGTTCTGGTGTAGTTCCAATTTTGATGTTGTGAATGCAGCTTATGTCATCAATATGCAATTATTTCCCCCAGTATTTATACCTGCTAAAATGTATATCTAGTTGCAACATATGTACAGCTTTTAAATCCACAGGTCTGTCAAAAGATCACCTGGAAGTTGATATTTTTAGCTCGTCCCAAAAGTATTTACATAACCACCACTTTTCCCCATTCCTTTTGGCTCAGCATTATCGCCAACTTGCCCTGTGCTTTAATCCATGTTCTTCTTAACACGATGTAGATACGATTACTTGTCCACGTGTCGCTGTATATTTACTGTAAACGACTTGAACATCTCAGGAAATTAGTTGTTAAAAAAAAAAAAAAAGAAATGAAAAAAACCCAACACCTTCGCCTTTATTACTATGGCACAATTAGGAGCCATCTGTTGAATGGCTCAGAGGATTATGCGGCAGCTCTTCGACTAACAGTGCGGTAATAAGGAGAGGCTGTGTTGTTGAGACGAGGAGGCGTTTTCAAGTGGTGTGCAATAAAAAGACATCTGACACCGAGCAAATCAAACAATCAAAATCACACAAATGAAGGCTTGTCAGACACTTCATAATTTACATCGCAATTGGAAATGCTATGGGCTTTTTTGCGCTCATCAACCGGCTTTGCAATAGTCATTTAATCTATACAGCTTTTAGATTGCAGTTGTTGTTGACTTTAATGTAGGTGTGAAAGCGCTGAATGCAATCAAGGTGAGGTTTTGTATTGATGTATAATTTATCTGCTGTTATGTGTATGCACTTATATTTAATAGTACTGTGCGAGTAAACATTATTAGACAGCCTTTGCCAATGCACTGGTCCTACTTTACACTGCTAAACATTTAAGTGTCAAGATACAAACATTTCAAACTCAAAGTGAATATTTCATTTTCAAAGCAAAATACGCAATTATTTTATTAAATCATGTGCTCTGTGCTATAGTTTGAGGTAAAGTTTAAGCTCTAGTTCTGATTAAGATGAACACAATTCTAAAACTATTCAGGAAAGTCCAACACTCTATTAATGCGTTCGTTCTTGCCTTTATTTGGTCCTAAATTTAGCCCGTTTGAGTCGTGACGTAGACTCGGTTTGGTCTTGTTTTAGTCCTTGTTTAGTCCTGAGCTAGTCCAGGTTTAGTTTTTGGGTTTAGTTCTGCTGTAGTTCCAATTTTGATGTCATCAATATGCGATTATTTCCCCCAGTATTTATACCTGCTCAAATTATTATCTAGTTTCAAAAGTAGTTTCGGAATCGATTTGTATCTGAAGATTGATTTTTGAACTACCATATACAGTAGTAAACATGAAGTGATGCAAAATACAGGCATAAGTAGCAAAGTTAGAAGAGAGGCAAAGTTAGAAGAGAGGCTCACTATAGAACACTTTACCTACAAAACCACCACCAACCACGCCTTTTTATAAATGTGTTTTTGTGTAAGAGTAAAGTAAAGAAAAGGTCCTAGATTTGATTCTAAGCCTGGATAGAGCTATAAGCACCACGCTATAATAACTCAACCTTAATTTGCCTTAATAAAGCACGAACCAACACTTAATTCATAATGTACAAACTGTTTATTAAGCTTCATTAAGCCTTAGTAACCACTTAATTAAAGTTAGAGTTAGGAATTAGGGTTGTCTCTGTCCTTGCATCACTAAAGCAGGAATAAAATGTTTCTGTTTCTAGTCTATTATTAGTTTCTGTGTGGCGTTTGCACGATCCAAGAACCGATTCATGTTACATACTTGCAGCTAGGGACACTCTATTATTGTTCATCTTCATGACAATAAAAAATAATACTTTAGAATTTTACAATGACGGACCAAACATTTGCATGTCATTGTCATTAATAATCAACTTAAATGCATGCTTTTGTCCACATTTATAGATTCCCCTCCCTAAATATATATATGTACATTTCTTAACAAAAGAAAACGATATATACGTGCTTATTCAATGCACTTGTAGTTAACGTTACATTACCTTGAGTTAGGCCGGTTGAAACCTCCTGCATTTTCTCTGCGCTGATGCTGTGTATTATGAGGGCTGATGATAAATGCCTGCAGCAGAAGGTTATAAATCACTAGATGGAGGATTCACAGTTTGGACAGGCCTTTATGGGGTAATAGTCACAACAGTAATTATAATTCATTATTGTAATAAAGAGCGGGGGGTCCAGCTCTCCTCTCAGAGTGGTAAAGCACATGCCGTTTTATTTAGTGCTGGATCATCATATTTGGACATAGTGAACACAGAGAGAAATATAATGATGCTATTTAATACTTATTTAAACTTCTTATCCTGTGTTCAATGTGTCTAGTATCAATATTAAGACAAAGCAATTGTAAATATACTGAACAAATTTCTTGATATTTGTAGTTTAGAGGCGACTGTTGAATATTGAAAGACCATAAACACAATACTGGACAATACGGAACTGTTTTAGCTTGGACAATATTGAACGCTCTGGTGACTCTAATCCAAAATAGTGTAATGCAGTGTAATTCACCATTCACCAGTCAAAAGGGATCCCTCTGAGTTAAAAATGTACATTACGTCCCCAAACAAACTAAATAATCTCTCTGTTTTTGTGGATGGACAATATTGACAAAAAAATCTAAGTGCGTATGACAGGTTTTTACCATTTTCTAATTTTGGCTTTATTCCTTTTGTACATATAAATGATAGTTTTACCCCAATCGAGTAGGTATTTGTGGAGAAAACGTTGAAAAATATGTCGAAAATGACAGGAAGTGACATCACACTAGGATACTCATTCCAGTCAAAGTTTATGCATGATTTACACAAATAAACTACTTTTTTGACCATCTAAACATTTTATTCAACAAAATAAAGGAGCTCTCATATATATTCTTTTGTCAAATAAAAAACAGTGACATTAGATGAGTTTTTTCCCAGTGGTTGCTGGGTAATTTCCTAAGTCATACTAGGTCATCAATTACAAACAGGAAATGTAATCATAAACCTAAAAAATAAACTATTCTGGGATAACATTTTTATAATTTTAGTTGAATGAGACGTCCAACCTGCACTTTAATATCAATCTTTAATATTAATCAGATGAGACTGAAACACACACACAAACCACACATGTGCAACGCTCTTAACCACTGCACCACCAGCCAAGCACAGATCTCAGTTTTACACGTACTTCAAAACAGCGACAATATTGTATTACTGATGTGCAATAAACTGTGACAAGTTACCTTTACACATCCCTCCGATTGAAACAACTTTCTTACACGCGTCTCTCTACAATTTAAAACCAGAGAAATGGTCAAATCTGGTACAAAACGTGTTGATTGTAGCGAGACCGTAAAGACACGCTGTGCATTCTCCACAAACACTTCCATTTCTGGCCTCGACTCCGGTGAGAACGGGCTGTAATTCCCGCTTGTATCCACTGCCTTACCTCCCATCTGCCCTGTACCTCTCTAGTGTACTCCGCTCTTTATCGTTCCTAACCACAGCCTGTTCTTTTGCCAATCTGCAGCCTTCATCGCTGAGGACGCAGACAGATAAAAAACAAGGGGGTGGAGCAGGGCCCTGTCGGCAAAGTGGAGCTGCCAGAGACTCAGCGCTCTGCATTAAACCCTTTCACTGGCAGCAGACTGGAGCGGCAGCTTATGCCCACAATACCAGACTCTGACTCGCTCTATACATTTCTCCTCCTTTCTTTTGCCGCTCTTCTGTCGTCAACTCTCGCTGCCGGGCTCATTATGCGGCTCGCGAAAATATATGGTTTTGCCTTTCAAGCTGTCGCAAATTTCAACAAAGGTGCCTATTATAATATCTTATGAAAGCCGCATAGGGAAAGCATGCTCTGTTAACGAGTATGCTTTGTCTGCTTCAGTGTAATCAATTTGGTCATTAAATGTAAACTCTATCCGATGTTAGAAAGTGTCTCGGACTAGATTAGACATATGACAAACTTATTTTAATCAATAAACCACACTTATCCTTCCGTGCGGTCTGTAGATACTGCATACAACGTGACGATGAGGCCCTCTCTGACTAAGTTCATGCTGCAGATTTTGACGCTCGATTCAGATTTTGTCTCACTTATAGTAGCAGATATTTTGGAAGAGGTGATTAGCATTGCAGATAAAATGTGACACACATCAATGTTCATGTGTGAGAAGAGGACAGGGCCAAAGCAGGAGTCATGCGGTTATATCTTAAATAGCCAAACGTTTGTTATTCAATGTAACAAATGGGTTTATCTGGCAGCCTTCTGAAGGTTTGATCTGTTTCATTCTTGAAAAAATATGGCCTCTATTTTATTCCAGCTTTTTTATCCAGATGAATGGGACTTGCGTGTTCAGACTGACACATATAAAGTGACATGGGTTGCATTTGAAAAAATCAGATTTGAGCTGTTCACAGTGTCATGAACAAATCTGATCCAGCTCACATTTGGGCAAAAAAATCTGAATCGACAGATTTGACAGTGTGAAGGTCGACTCTGTTCCTTTTCTCCATTTTATAATGAAATATACATATACATTTTAGTGGCAAGATCCCTTTTCCTGCTATATTTATACGATCAAAGCTGCAACGTGTACAGATTATTATGTCAATAAGCAGTGAAATCACTTTTTCACATTGTCTAATGGATTTTTCTACCGGTACTGTACATTTAATTGAATTGACTTTTTGGTTTGTAGTTTGCCAAACTACGGCCCTATGGTCGTACTACGGTCTTTATAATCCGGCCCGCCAAACATGCCAAGTAATATATATATATATTTTTTAATATAGTTATATATATATATATATACATATATATATATACATATATATATTTTTTTTACCCTTAGGCATCTGTCTGCACTTGTATCCTTAATAAAGATTACGTGAAATGAATTAAATAATAGATTCAATAGCCTATATTTGACAGAAAAGAGATGTTTTATTTGATATTTTATTTAAAAAATAATAATTCACACCAATGATCGTGGGTCGACCCTCTGCTACTTGCCTGGATTCGAATATGGCCCTCGGAGGAAAATAATTGCCCACCTCTGCTATATATATTACATTATATATATGTATAGATATTGGAGTTATACCATAATTCTATGCCTATATATGGGTCTGGGTTGGACTACACTGTCCTAATTGACCCATATGTTTCTTTGCATGGCCGATACATATACATACATTAGACCCTAGAGCGGCCCATAATCGATATGTAGTGCAGATTTTTTGGTTTTTTTTGTCTCCAAATATATGATTTGAAGTGACTACAAACTTAAGTTTGTATACTTTCCACAACTCTGCATAATAAAAATATAATAATAAAAATAAATCTAGTGAAAATATATGTGTATTATATCCACAACCTTTTTTACTACTAACCCATATGAGGCGGTGTAGTCACCGCACAAAGCAACTCCAGTGTCACAAATTAGTGCAAAAAAAAGCTTCATGTCTTTCCTTTGAGCAATTGGTCAGCTCAAATCAAATATTTGCTGTAGATATATTTATTTATTTATTAAGAAAAGCCCCTTGAGATGAATCATCATCACTCAGGATGCATTCACACTTGTTTTTATCAGCTCCTGAATTCAGCTGTTGTATAATGTGGACTTGCTCCGCTCTTTCTCCAGAACAAATACTAATAATATTTTTTTGTCCAATACACATTTGGATATAGTGAATACACTAGCCCGAGTGCACCCTAGTAACATATACAAGACTCATACTAACTTGACATAGAGAGCTGCTTTGTAGTTTTGAAGTCATTGACCTTAGCTCTGCAGTCCGGTTGTTCCAATCAAACGCAGCTTCATAGCAAAAGGCCTTCTTGCCTTCCTCTCTTTTCACAATGAGCAGCCTGAAGTATGGGAGCTCTGGGTTTCAGAGAGAATGAGTTGACCTAAAGTGCACCATATATTGTTTCAAATAGCATGGGTAATCAATATAAATGCATTAGAAAACAAATATCCAATGGTATTATCATCTTGCTTTGAAGTTGCTGGACAATTATTTTCCTAATATCTTTAGTAAAGCAGTTAACCCATAAAGTTCACCCAGTAGAGTGTAGGTTTTATTAGTTATATATTATAGTCATACTGTGAGATATTGTATATATATATATATATACAATATCTCACAGTACATATATATATGTGGAAAAATAAAAGATAAATAAATTACAGCATCACCAGCATATTAATGCCTTTTTACATATTTTTGATTATTTCTATAATTTAAGATTTAGGCTAAAAAGGGTAAATCCTAGTTTCGATACAAACGTTTTCAACCTTCATGTCTTTAAGAGAGAGGAATCGTGACAAAATTTAGTATAGTAATAGTAACGCATAAGGGACAAGCAGACTTTTTAAACCTTTCTTTTAAATCTCATTTACTACTATGCTGACAACACCTTGTAGAACTCGATTGCAAATAGAAATGTGCATTTAGTCGAAAGTGCAGAGGTGTGTACAGGAGTTTTAATTATTTACAGAAGCATGAGCAGAGAATGCCCTGTAACTATGGATATAAATTACAGATAGATTTGCACTGTAAGCTGAGCAGTAAACAACAGCGGCGTAAACGTATGGTGCAATAATGCAGAAAATATGCATCACTAACTATGGATTGGAATTTCAGTAACAAACACTGAGCACATAATTATGAATGGAAGTGTGCTCTTGGATAGATAGTGCAAATGGAAGGACTCTGTTATAAAGTTATATTATGTTAATCTACTGAAACATATTGCTTTATGTTGTAGTAGTGCACCAACTATATGACGATACAACATTTTATTGCCACGATTATTGTGAAGAAACGTCTTAATTTTCTTTTATTCATGTCTAAAGTCTGGTGTCCACTACATGATCTTTTTCTTTTTTTAATACTATTTTATTTTTCATCAGAACATAAAACATACACAAACTCAACAACACTTATTACACCAGAAAAACAAACAAACAAACAAACAACAACAAAAAACAACAGCAAACAAAAACAAAACAAAAATAAATGATACGGGGAATAAAAATAAAATAAATAATAATGTTAATAATAATAATAATAAAAAACTCAAGAGCTTGCTAGACTTGGTGAGGTTTAAGTTTTAGGCGCAAAAGTTGCGAATAAGGGAAAAAAGGGGGAAAGAATAAATAAATAAACATTTTGTCATCTTATAATATGTATGTATGTCCCACTACAGACGTGATGAATTAAAAGTGGTAAGACAATCGTTGCTAATAACAAAGTTTGTCCGCGTGAATATCAGATTCTAGTCTACGAGTGATGACGTCACTGCAGTTCTACCTGTTGCTGAAGTTAGCGTGACATGCTAGCGGTGTTTTTGCGTTTGTAAAAGTTAGTAAATGAAAGAGAACCTAGGTGATACGGTCCTGTTCACGGTGGAGCTCCTCTGCTGCACTTTGAGGTGTGCTTGTGTTTACATTTTTGACAGAGATTGATTGTAGAAGCAGCAAGAGGAGGACTCACTCTGCGACCAAGATTCTAAAATTTAAAAAAAGGTTTGATATAAATCGTTGTGCCGTACCACGGTTCTAAGTTTAGTTATTGTCCCTGTCTCACTCTGAAACCTACGACCCACGATTTTGAGCTACGACTCCAGATTTTCCCCACGATCATAAATCGTTTGTCGCGGACGGCCAAAATCATACAGTTGACAGTGGTTTGATATATTCTGAATGATAAAATGACATAGACAGCTTCTTAAATGGCCATGGTTATTACTTTTTTTTGCTGCATACTGTTCTAACGGGTTTAATATTTACTGCTGAACCACTGGAGACACTGACCAATAATAGATTACAATATTAAGTTGTTGTTTTTTTGTCTTTGCAAAGCCAGAAAACTGCAATATACATAAAGTGTATTATGCAACTCATATGCAATACTCCACTAAGCTTCACTAAGCCGGACCAGAGCTAAAGAAGGGTTCAAATGGTTGCAATGGGAGCTCGACCACTTTTTCAGAAGCAAGAGCCATGCAATAGGTCACGCGACATCTTTTTAACATGTGTTTTTATCGTTGTTGCGTTCTGTTTCTACAACGTCATGGTGTCACTCTCTCACATGAGGCAGGAGACAGTTTTATGCAGTGATTGTGCTGTGTTCTCAAAATAAATATCAAAAAAGGAAAATCCACAAATAGGCCTGTCACTAAAACACATGTTGAAGTGTGATACATATTTCCACACAAAATGTTCTGATAAACGATCGCATTGAAGACCATTTTAGCTGTTTTAACTGTTTTGAACCGTATTGTAAAGGGCTGCCATAAATCAATAGCACTTCAGAATAACTGTAATTTCAAGATGTTTTTTACAAATTATACAGTTATATTGTTCTAATTAACTTGATTTATCCACAAATTATCATGCAGATTGTGTATATTAGTGATTAGATTACTCTTACTTATAATCTGTGTTCGTGTTAGTCAAACGCAAGCTCCTTCTGATACACAGAGTCCTCTTCTGTTTTAGTATTTACTTAGTTTTGAGTAAATTGTATCCATCTTTTCTACTCCACTGCATTAGTCCTTGTCTTGAACTACTATAGCAAAGGTCTAGTCCTTTTTTTTTTTAAACTTGGTTTGGTCCTGGTTTACACCTGATTCAGCCCCCTACAAAAGACTCCAATAGAACTATTAAAACAAATCCACATTGTTTCCATTTCATTCATTTTATTTTCTATACAGGGAAGGATTAAAACACATTTAATCAGGTTTAACTCGTTTTAAAATCCTGTTCTCTGCAGCTTCCTGTACTGCAGCAAAGAACAGAAACACACACAAGAGCACACAATCGCCAAAACAATTTCATTTCATGTAAACACCAAGCTAAAACTAGTATCTGCTATGTATTTACCTGCCTGCCCCACCTAAATGAAACATTATTGGCAGAAAGAAACGCATTCTTTGTTCCCCCGTCTGTAACTCTGTTCTGTGGATGCGATCTGAGCCGTGTGTTCTGCAAATGTGAGCGAGTGAGACATTTGGACCACTGAAACGGCCTCTGGAGAGCTGCTAAACCAACGCGGAGAAGAGCCAACCTGACAAGCGTGTCTTCATCATTGTCTCCGGCCCGGACGAGTGTCGGACTGGACATGTTCACTGCTCCCTTTGTGTCTGCCGGATCTGCCTCCCCTCCATGGGCGTTTAGGTGAAACGCAGGGGACCGGTCCGTGGGTCATCTCTGTTTTGACAGCCAGTAATTGGTTTCCTTTTCCACGCCTCTCAAAGCTTCTACAGAAAAAGCAATTTTAGGAGCCAATCAATTCAAATTCCCGCTCACTCAAGATAGAAAAGCCGGCGCCGCTTTAACCTCCCCGGCGGTGGCAGAGATGGCAGTGCTGATAATCTGCTGTAGCTCTGTAGAGTTACACACATTCTCTGACTCGGGGAGGGGAGGCTCTCATCTCCTCCATCTCTAGAAAGCAATTGAGTGTGATAATACAAGTTTAGAGAGTAAACAGTACGGCTGCATACTCCACTCTATACCTAATGTTTTTTTACACATACAGTTTATTTTCTAGTAACTGTACGTACGCATGTTAAAGGTTACATACAGTTACTACAAAATTATAATGCGTTTGTTTTTTTGTAAAGGCTGTAATGTACAATGTAAAGGAAAGATCTGTTTTGTGTAGGAAAATAGATATTAAGTCATTGAAAGACTAATAATGTCTGGATTGCAGTTTCTCGTTGTGTTTGTGCACGCTTTTTAAGTGCATTCTGTTAATTGTGTTGATGAAGTGTCCGAGCAGAGAGACAGCTAATGATTATAGATGAAGGTAGTCAAATGTTTGGACGCTTTTGGGTGTAAAGTATAGATTGAGGGGAAGTGTCGGACTGAATGGATTAAAGAGAGAGGCTACTGTTGTTTCATAAGAAATACAAACACACTGGTGTCATTCCGACCACAACTACCTGGTGGTTACAGCACAAAAACATACATAACGCTGAAAAAAACAACCTAAAATTGAAGCAACAAGAGCAACATGGGTAAAGGGAGTTGTCATGTTTTAGCACCTTTATATCAAACCGCAATTTTGTGAATAAATCCATAAAGTAAAGTTGTGAATGCAGAACAAAAACACAAAGGTTTTGAGGTCATTTAAATTCAAAATGCATCCCATCATTCTTAAATTATCTTAATAATTCATACTTGGAGTTACAATCTATATTTTATATAACTGCAGCGCTTATTAAATGTTTTGCACTTTCTTATGGTATAATGATTTGGTTTGGTTTGACTAACTGTGCATACCAAGCTGTACTGGTTATGCACATAGCACTCATATCAGTCTGTCACAGCTGCATTAGCACAGGCACAAATGAGCCTCCCCTCTCAGGTGCCACACACACACACACACACACACACACACACATATACACATATATACATATACACATACCATACACATACTGCCATGCACCCACGAGCCACAATCGCTGCCGGCTTCACCGCCTCTGATGGGAAGAAACACATCATTTAACCAAACTGGTCAACTGAAAAATAATTTCTCTATTGTAGTTACTGCCTGAGGACCCAGGGGTTTGCAGACTTTATATTGGCAATCAGCGGTGCACCCAGTCTTTGTAGAAACTCCTTATCAACTTAGGCTGGTGCGGATAAGGGAGCCGATCCCCGCGCCTTTTAGCACTGGGACCAAAAACACAAGCCACCGTCGGTCGACAAACGGATTAGGCTGTCAGTCAAGTTTGTACATTCTTTTCATTTTTACAAACACTGAAATGATTGATTTACGGTTTGTTTTGTATTGTTTTCCTGCCTTTGTGGGCGGCAGTAGCTCAGTGGTAGAGTGCTCGTCTTCTGATCCAAAGGTCGGCGGTTCGACACCCCGCTCAGTCAGAGCGGTCAGATCCACTGGCCCGCAGGTTGGCGGTGCGATCGCAGCTGCCTCATGTGAATACTGCCGTTGTGTCCTTGGGCAAGACACTTAACCCAACTTGCCCCCCAGTGTCTGCGTACATCTGGGGTGTGAATGTGTGTGTGAATGGGTGGCTGGTTCCTTGATGTAAAGCGCTTTGAGTACCTTGACGGTAGAAAAGCGCTATATAAATGTGACCATTTACCATTTACCTTTGGCAGGTTCTGTGGTGTGAAGAATTTAGAGTCACCATGAGAACACTTTGGAAACACTTTAGAATAACTACAGTGTTAATGGCATTGAACAAATACTTGAATAATAATAATGATAATGAAGTAGTTACTAAACCTGAATCATTCTTAAAAAGTAATTTGTTCATTAGGAATTAGGTCTTTTTTTATATTTTATTGAGGCTAATTCATGTGTGTTTTTTATTAAGTGGCACCAACACATTCATCGAGGAATGATAGGCATTTATAATTATGCATATGTAATTATTTCTGTGTTTGTGGAATATTGCTGGGTCCCAGATGACATTTTATGCCTGTATGTTTAATTGAGAGCGGTAAATATATTGTTTCTATGAAAATAAATAAATGGTATCATCGTTGAACGCTGCTGTTGTAACCTGTCAGCAGCAGTGGGGGAATGTAACACCCACAAACGTAATAATCCCTGCAAATGTAATACAACGTTATCAGTTTTAAATGTAAGAAAACCACAAACGTAATAGAGCCCCACAAACTATACCCACAAATGTACTAATTATTACGTTTGTGGGAATTTATTACATTTGTGGGACAGTAAAATTGAGAGTTTACCACAAACATAATAATGTAATAACAAATAACCCACTTAAAAGTTACTTATTAGGTGCCAGGAAGCCCTCTGGTATAAATTATGAAAATGTGAGGTCAGGGAAAATACTGTTTGAGTGGTAAAACTATACATGCTCAATATAGACCTTAAAAAATCAATAAGTCAAAACAGTGTCCAGATATCTACACGTTATTTGAATTATGTCTGCACTCTTTTTCTATGGTTTATATCTGCATTCATTTTCCTTTCTTCTGAGACAATGAAGTTTAACTTAAATCAAATATCAAACTTGGCTCAAACATTCATTAGCTATGTCGGTGTAATCCCTCATTCGTCCAGGCGTGTTCCATAGTAGAAAAAGCTTCAGTTGTAGTCATCTGGACTCAGTTAGAAAAAATAGATGTCCTTGTCCTGGTCCTCTACCTTTCCAGGGGTATAATGGTATACTGAACCCCTGGAAAGGTAGAGGACCAGGACATTTAGATGCTAATCAGGTACTCAGGGTGGTTGAGCCAGGGTCTCACAAAGACAAAGAGGATTCTAATAGCCCATTAAGATTCTGAATAGGCTCGGTAGATACAAGGGGGGAGTTTCTGTTGAAACAAAGAACTCTTTCTACTTCAGGAAGGCTCCGCCCAATGGGCGGGTCTTACCACAGAACAGTATTAATATCGGAGTTCTCGATCTAAATTCTTTTATTGACAATGACTCTTGGATGAGAGTCGAAACGTCTATTTTTTCAAACTGAGTCCAGATGACTACAACTGAAGCTTTTTCTACTATTCATTAGCTATCTCCAATCATAAAAGTACATCAAAACCATAGTTGTATTATTAACGGTGTTGATTGTTTAATGCCCTGAATCTCAAATTGAAATGTTATATGAAATGGAGGGACGGTTAGAAATGAGTGGTGCGCCAATTAATTTCAGTATCATTCTGAAAAAATAACAACTCGCCCACCGCCTACTTTGGTCAGAGCGTCTATCTTCCGTCGGCATCTGTAGATTTGCACAGACTCTTGCACTGTTACATGTTCATCTACAACTCCATCTTGTGTCTCGTTCCATAACTGTCATGCTACGTCCCGTGTAGGAAGCGCCATGACGGTATTTGCTGACAGGGTATAATCACATTGCACATTGAGCTTGATAAAAGGCATTCTTCTTCTCTGGCTCTTCCACCTGAGCCCTAATCAAACATGTTTATGGAAATTACATACGTACCACGACTTCAGTGACATGTTTGTGTTGCGTAGGAGAAAAGCTATTTGTGCTGTTTCTGTAGAGCTCTGGGAGACGCATTCACAGGACCTGGAGCTGCTCAGCCCGGTCTAAGGTTGTCATGGTACTAAATGTCAGGGAAATGGAGAATGCTCTAAACCTGATACTGATTTTAATACCATAATGATAACACAAACTCTCAGTATTTGGCTTTTTTTTGTTGTTGATCAAAACCATTCCAGAAACTTTTTCAGAAATGCATCATCTTGTCCTATTTATATGTTTTTTCAGTATTTGATTTTTAATTCAAACACTACTGATAAGTTAGTGAGGGGCGATATCATTATTTTTTTATGTCAGTAACACTATGTCTTGTATAAATGGATTAAAAGCGTTTGTTTCAACTTTCTTCCTGAAGAGTTTTATCTCATATGCGTCATTTTCACTCCTTTCTTAAACTTATCTTAAAATGTTATGTGCAGATAAACTCAAAATATAATATAAATACTGCATTCAGCCCGATTCGATCTGATGACACTGCAGGTTGCTCACATGGAGTGCACTTATTCTGTCAATTGCACATGGGTGTACATGACCTTATTGTTGATTTATAGTCCAAATATTACGTGTGTTTAGGATTAGCTCAGCACTAAAAGTCTATTTATATCTTGTTTTTCGTTTGTAGTAGACAAAAGTTATTAAATATGTGGGAATTTATCAAATTTGCAGGTTTATTATTATTCAAAACCGACAGCGTTTTTATTACGTTCGCAGTTTATTATGTTTGTGGGGATTATTACGTCTGTGGGTGTTACCTCAGAACTGTGCCCAGGGACCCAGATAAGCCGGCAACGTTTAGTACCTTTCACAGGCAAAGGAAGTCACGCATTTCTACACAGCCAAAGTGAGTTAAAATACAGACAAAAATTGTTCCATAAAAATGTTCCATAAAACAGCACGGTGAAACCATTAAAGGCTATACTTTTTGAGTTATAGCACACATTTTATTATGGCACACCATCCACCAAAACATGATCAAATTGCACCAATTATCAAAAGAATAGGTGTGAATAATGTCCCTGCCATTGTCTGGTTCTTTTGATTTTGTTATAGTGGTTATTTTAATGTTTTCTGGTTCAGAAGTTTGCTCAAGACCCTCCAAAATGGCCAATTATTACATTAAATTACTGATTACTGTTGGATTTTGAAAGCATCAACAGACTTTAGTGAGCGTAGGGAGAGCGGAAAATAGTTCCAGAGTCAAGAAGCATCTTCAGATATTAAAACATACCTCTTCATCCAAGCCTATGACCTCCCCTACCCCTAGCCTCCTCTACCCCATTGCCTACTCTTCTACACCCTGTTACATCCCCATCTTTTTCTTTCTACTTCTTCTGTCTATATTATTGTGTATTGTACGTGCTGTCCCCCCCTGTCTGTAAATACCCCCCATATGTTCAGCGTCTGTGGGTCACTGAAAAGCACTATATAAACAAAAGTTATTATTATTATAGATACTTAGTCGTCGGATATTTTGCTTATTGCACCCAGAGCCCCACACGGAAAAGCTGTTTTGACAGTCAACTTGGCCTGCACTAGCCTTTAAAATAAAAAAATAAAAAAGCAAAATAAGGCATGCACATTTTAGATTCAATATTATTTAAATGATTGTGTATGTTAAAGTACCACAATCAAATCAACTGTCGAGCATCGTTTTTAAAATGAAAACCTTGAAAAGGGTCTACTTTTATTCATGATTTTCTAAACTAGCCTTGGTAGCCTTCAGTCTAGATTTTGTCTCTGTTAAGTTTTCATTTCGTTTCAATGATATTATGCTGTCAAAACCTATATTAAAACTATAATATCGACATTGCAGCCCCATCGCATATCACAAACTCATCGTGCAGAGTCAACCATCATGCACTAACAGCCTCCCATTACAGAAATGTACCTCACCTTTTGGAATCTGAAAACTAGACCAACTGTTCCCACTGTCCCTCCTCAGTATGTGTGTATTCCTGTGTCGGTGAGCGCCCGTGGACAGTTTGGACACAGACCTCCACAGATGGACCCGACGGCTGCCGCTATCAATGTTGTTTTCAATCCTCCTGCTCTTTCTCCACATTAGCACACCCTGTTTAGCCCAAGTCTGTAATTTCACACGCACCGCAGTGTCCGGGGACGGTCAATCGATGGACGTTTAAATGTCCGAATGGCCCGCCGCTCCGTGTCGACTCAACCATAGAATATCCTGGCCTCTCCGCTGACGATAAGTACATGTGATGTGATTGGGACTCCAGTCAGGTGCCGGCATTAACCTTTGAGTTTTCATCTGTCGCGTCTCAGTGACCTCATCTTTTATTGTCAGTCTTCTGCGCTGCGGTGCCGTGCTCCTTTTGCATTCTTCACCCGAATGACAAAGAACATATTGGATTCCTCACGGTAAGGCTGGAGCAGAAAGCTGTAACAATATAGTTTTACAATGTTTTGGCGATGCACAGTAAAAAACACAGGGAAGTCGGAACTAGAGAGACCATAATCCCTTGCTCTGTTTCAGTTCAACATTGTAAAGCATTTACGAACTGTAGATTTTGTTTTCTTTTTGTATTGGTATATTGAATTCTGAATTATTGCACGAAAGGTTTGTCAGAAAATGTAAAAGAAAAAGTAGCTTTTCCTCATACTGTCCATCTCCCCATAATATCTTATTAATAAATGCATTCATGTTTTATGGACCCTTCCAGGACTGACGTGCACACACAGCCTGGTCTAGTCATTCTTTTCAATAATGCAGGAAAATACATGCATTTTGACCTTTGTAGACAGCACAAGCAAACAGTCTATATCTAAGTTCCAACTCTTAAATGTACTACTGTAATGTATATGTAATTTGTCAAACTGGCGCCCGCTATATATTTGATGAATTACAGCATAAAGTTAGGTTTTAGAAATGTTTATTACGTGGTTGATATTGATGTATTTTAATTTCTAAATCGATAAACTGCACAAAATGATGCTTACAAGGTTCTGGTGTTCTGGCGAGTGGTTGCCCTGGAGCCAACGTACCAGCCTTCCATATAAACCTTTTTATTTTTTATTTGTAAAAGTTGAATTAAAGACATATCATACTGTAAAGTAATGTCGTGGTTTGCCCTAGTGGCATTGAAGAATGAGTGAAATGCAAAGGGCAATAAAGTGTAACTTAACCTTAACCAAACTGCAGTATCTGCTCTTATCAGATTTGGAAGTAAATTGATTCTTGCAATATCAAGAAGCTGTATGTAGTATGCATTTATGTTATGTCAAGTCAAACATTGAAGACGTTCTATAAAACAAAACTCAAGTGTCCATTAGGCATGGATTTCCTGTCTTGTTTCCGAACTGCAGCTCTTTTGCATTCCTCTCCACTGCCTCCTTTATCAAAGCCTTTCCCTTCTGTCTTCTCTCATCCTAAGACCCGCCCCCGCCCCTCGACATATCTCCCCTTGGCACACTCTCCCCCCCGTGGATGCCCCCCTCTCTCCCCTCTGTCCCAGGTGACTGACAGGCCCATAAGTGCTCCAATGATAGCGCTGGGGGTGTTAGCGAGACAGGCGGTGACAGGGAGCTAATATGGCCGCCTCTATAGCATTTCCCTTATATATTTATACAGCCAGACAGAAAAGGGGAGCGGGAAAATAAAGAAGCCAGATAAGATCTTCTCTCTACTACCAATCAGTCATTCTTCCAAACAATCGCCATGACAGTGTGGCCAAGTCACTTTGCCAACTGCTCGCCAAAGACTTTACTTTACTCAGCGGCCCCCCGGCAGATGGAAGGAGATGGAGGGGGAGATGGCCCCGGGGCTGCAGGCACGTCACCCTGGTTAACATAAAACTTAAAAAAAAAAAAAACATTATTCAGTTGGAGTTGCAGAGGAAAAGTTTAATTTAATTAGGAGTGAAATGGTGCAGAGAGAAAACAGGTCGCAGAGTTGGACTAATGTGGGTAATAACCTTGTTCTGACAATTACAGCAACAGTTAAAGATTAAAAAAGTAGCTGATTTTAGTGTCAATAATTTATGTGTTAATGCATTATGCCAGCTATGGTAAAATGCAGGGAAAAGTGTAGTCTCAGTTTAGATTTAACCTGGGGCATATCTATCTTTATTGTGATGATGTTTACCGTATTTTCATTTAATTTCATTTTCACTTTTTTCATAGTTTTGGATGCGACTTATACTTATATACGTATTTTTATACTCCCTAGCGACTTATATGTGATATTATTTGTTATTTTCACACTTGCAACTGCATTTCATACTCCAGTGCAACTTAAATATGTTTTTTTCTTCTCTATTAAGCATTTTTTGGGCTGGTGCGACTTATACTCCGGTGCGACTTATAGTCCAGAAAATACGTGCTGTATTGTAAGAAAGAACAATTTGACAATAATAACAATACACAAACTATTCCTCTTTAGTGCATCTTATTTTTTCTAAAAGGTGTCTTCATCATGAAATCTTTCCCCTCTCTACCTGCAGTATTTGTCGAATATAACTAAACGTAAATATGAAGAGCATTTCACCATTACCATACAACTCTCATTTAAGTTTGCTCCCTTCCTGTACAGATGTGAGCAAACGTACAAACACTAATGCAACAGCTCTGGAAACCTTCATGCAGATGCCGTTGTTCTCGCTGTCGGACAAGGCGGCGTGTGCGGAGAACACAGACGCGGGCCGAGGAGGATAATAAGGTCGATTCTGGGGCATGAGTGAATCACGGTGACCAGCGCGGGGGTTGACGGAGCGCGCCTCGGACACGTCCACCGACCGTAGAGCCGCTCAAGTGAAACTCTATTACAACTGCCTCTCCAGCCGCGATCCATCAGACCCAAACTCCACTCCACAGCCTGAGCTCCAGAGAGAGAGAGAGAGAGCAGGGGTCTCAAACTGGGGGGCAGGACTATAAGGAGTGTTGCAGTGTTGGGGAAGTAACTGCATGTACCGAAAATACATATTGAGACTACGAATTTTGAGTAACTGTATTATCGTATGGTGGTATTCAGTTACTTTCCTAAAATCAAGGGAATACTTTGCCGTGCGCACATAAGGGAAATAATCTCATGAGATTTGGTGAAATACTTACATATTTACGTGTGTTTATATTCGACAAATACTGCAGGTAGAGAGGGGAAAGATTGTATAATGAAGAAACCTTTTAGGAAAAACGAGAAGCTCTAAAGATGTATAGTTTGTGTATTGTTATTACTGTTAAATTGTTCTTTCTTACAATACAGCACAATTAAACATTATCATAATAAAGATAGGAAATGACCAAAGCCCCAGGTTTTCTTTTCATGTGTTTATGTTTGACTTGAACAAATAAAGCATAAAGAGCAGAGATAGAAGCCGCAAATAAATAAAATAAGCAGTGCTATAATGCCGGAAAATGTAGCAAATTAATAAACAATTGTAGGGCCAGAAATGTGAACTTAACTGCGCCATTTAAAGTCCAATTTCCGTCTCGTTCTTGTGAGGATCGTGTATCGTCCCATCCGTAATTGCAGCATTTGATCACGCAGTTTAGGCTTCAAACTACATGTAATTAATGAGCAGCTAAGGAAACAGAATTCCTCTGTATTTATTTATTTATCACTAATTAGAAGACGGTGTAACAAACATGAAGCTGTTTTTAATTATTTTTTGCGTTTTCTTCACTATCATATAATGCGACTTAAAGCCAAAGAGTTGGAAGTAATCAGAATTGAGCTCAGGATCGTGTCGTCGCCTTACGTTCAGCCCATTGAGATTTTAAGATGCTAAATACAAACATCCAGTCAAAAGTATTCCGACACTAATGTGAGAAATGTATTTACCATCGTGACCCAGCTCATCGGGTTGTTCCACCGCTCTTTAGTTTGCTTTTTTCACACATTTTTAGCTCATATATGTCTGTGGACGTTGAAATGCAAAGTTGTAACCTTCAGTCGGCCTTCAGTTTGATTCTTTCACACTGACTTTTTCCATTTCAAACTGCATTATTAAGCACACCGCCAACTAAGGCCCGGAACAATAGCCTGGGATCATGACTAGTGTTTTCTACCCATAGATTTCCGAAAGTTAGCTCCACTGCCGTAGCGATCAACGACTTCAAAAAGAAATACGATATCATTTGAATGGGGAAAAAGTCCTCGAATGTTGCATATAAAAGGTAATTGAGAGCCATGAATACCTGTGTCAGAGTCCGGTCATCGCTCCCCCGCCTGCGTCTCAGGCCAAACACAGACAGGTTATTTTATTTCAGTGATAAAATAAAAGCTTCAACTTGTTTAGGACAAAAACAAACTTTTTATTCCCTCTCTCTTGATTGCGTTTCGTGTAGAGAAGGCCCGTTTAGACCATGTGGGAGACAAAACTGAATGTGTTGTCAATTGAAATATAATCAACACCTCAGCAGTGCATTGTGGACAGGTGTTAAAGTGAGAACTGTACCCTCTGACAATCTGATGACACCGATCACATTAAAGTCTTTCTGTAGCATCAGGTCATGGCACTTAAATTCACACATTTAACTTTATAAACGCTAAATACAAAGACATGCAAAGACATCCCGTCGGGGGTCGCGGGTGACAAGCGGTAGAAAATGAGTGATTAAATGCTTCATACTTTGAAAGTTTATGTTTGCTGGTTTGTTTTTCATGAACTTTACCACTTTTTTATCTCGTTCCAACTACAATCAACAAATAGTCAATACATTGGACCTCGTTTTATCACAATTTCCTGTAAGTGATTCACATTAACGACAACCACGTTCACTAACTTTTGTCCTATTACTATTCGAATTAAAACATTTTGTGTATTTGTAGTAGTAGATCTCCTTATTTTCTTGCTGTGTAAATATGCTGTATCCGTGTGAAATCAATACCGTATTAATAACATTTTGATTGCACTTCTTTCCCTCTCATAAATGTTTATCACCAGGAGACATGACTCAAAATATGAAGGTTTTTTCCAGTTTTTTTTTTTAACTTTTGAGTTCTTGTGTGTGCAGGCTACAGATGGCGACGATGGGACTTTTGGGGTTGTGCGCTACTACTTCAGCGACGAACCGGATCAGTAAGACGCACAAACTCACCCTGTCTCTTTTACATATAACTCTGCAAACAGAAGATTGCGGTTGATTTGTTTAAGTCTCACTTCAGACAGATGGGGTCGAGTGTTGTCTGGAGCTTTAGGGCTTTCTGAAACCACTGCTACTGTAAATACACACCAATACACACAAGATATTTCGGTTGTAATTTACTGACGCCTTATTTCCTCCACAGCTTCTCAATTGCGTGTGCTTGAGCTGTGTGTAAATCCCGTTAGGCTCAACAAAAAGTATCGATGAAACCATTTTCGAAGGATATGAATAAGTTGTAGTTGATTTCATCCAGGAAGGTAAAACTTGAAATAACACAAAAAAGATGGTGACAACATTGATTGATTGATGCCGCAATTAGACCGGTCACAATACGATATTTTCAAGTGTGATAGATGGCTACGGAAAAAAATCTCAGTATTATTAAGTACAATATTGTTTGAAAAAGAAGCTGCAGTAAAAAGAATCTAGCAGAATGAGTCTATAGCAGCACTTACAGTTTGTGTCTATAATGAGTCATAAACGTTACTAAGGTGACCCTCAACTGCTCAAATCTATTCATAATACAAAACAATTATGACAATTTCCCCATTAGTGCAACGAAAAAGGACTATAGATACTGATCCTCAACAAATATTTATAGATATTTCAGTTATTGTAAGTCGTAATTATCGTAACAGGCCAAGCTGCAATGTAAAATGTAAAGTTATTTTGAAATTTTGAATGTATTAATCATATTCAAACGTGCAATATGTAACTTTTCTGAAGGAGGGTTCGCCACCTGCTTGTCTCCTTGAAGAATACATTTTTTACTAAAACGCTCCAGAATATGGCCTTCAACTTCTTCTTTCTTATCTTTAATGCCAAATCCTCTTCAGAGTCCATTTTGATTAAAGAGTCACTTACAATAGTGACGAAACAAAAATCCAATTTAACATCTGCCCTTGGTTGTCCCTCCTCTAGGTTCTCCCTGGACCCTGAGACGGGCTGGGTGACGCTACAGGGTGCTCTGGACTATGAGCTGATGAGACGATTCACTCTGACCGTTTTGGCCCGTGACGGAGGGGGAGAAGTGACCACAGGGCGCATCCGAATCAATGTCCTGGACATAAACGACAACGCACCGCTGTTTCAGAAGGAGATGTACGTGGGATCACTGAGGGAGAACGAGGAGGCCTTGATACCTGTGGCTCGAGTCAGAGTGAGTCAACTGGTCTCATGACATTTGAACAACTATCAATACTGAGAATAATAGAAATAGAACAAATTAGACACGGTTTTATAATGGTCTTGTTCTATTCACAACTATTTAGGGTTATTTATATAGACATTTCCAATCACTGATATTGCTGTGTTATTCATGGGTTTCAATAAAATTAGCAACATTGCCATAGCAATTAACAATGAAAAACGAATTATATATTTGGAAAAGTCTTCAGGAAGCTGAAACCCATGAGAGACTTGTAGGCCTTGAGCCAATACTCACACTACGCAGGCACAAGCGCACTCCACACTTGACTGAAATGTGCGTTTTCTGAAAGTGCATGAAGTGTGTAAGGGCACAGGGGCACAGAGGCACAAGGGGCACAGAGGCACAAGGGGCACAGGGGCACAGAGGCACAAGGGGCACAAGGGGCACAAGGAGCACAAGGGGCACAAGGGCACAGAAGCACAGAGGCACAAGGGGCACAGAGGCACAAGAGGCACAAGGGGCACAGGGGCACAAGGGGCACAAGGGGCACAAGAGGCACAAGGGGCACAAGGGGCACAAGAGGCACAAGGGCACAGAGGCACAAGGGGCACAGAGGCACAGGGGGCACAGAGGCACAAGGGGCACAAGGGGCACAGGGGCACAAGAGGCACAAGGGGCACAGGGGCACAAGGGGCACAAGGGGCACAAGAGGCACAAGGGGCACAAGGGCACAGAGGCACAAGGGGCACAAGGGCACAGAGGCACAAGGGGCACAAGGGGCACAAGAGGCACAGGGGCACAGAGGCACAAGGGGCACAGAGGCACAAGGGCACAGGGGCACAGAGGCACAAGGGGCACAAGGGGCACAAGAGGCACAAGGGCACAGAGGCACAGAGGCACAAGGGGCACAAGGGGCACAAGAGGCACAAGGGCACAGAGGCACAAGGGGCACAAGGGCACAGAGCGTTGTGAATACAATGAAGAAAAGCAGTGTAAAACAACTGTCAGCAATGTTGTTAAACTGCAGTAAAATTAAACACAAAGCCGCAGCTCAGTTTAGATCTGATCATTTGCTGAATTGGCCTCAAAAGAGAACAGGTCTTGTGTTTTTTACAGTGCTGCTAGCCTGACAGCTGCATATTTATTTAAAATATCATCAGTTTAAATCTGAGCTTTCGCTGCTAAGGTAAGTCAAGGCATAAGCGCTGCACCTTTTGAAACATTATAATAAAATGCATTATGGTGAATGTACTTGTCTTGAGTCGCTCCACACTTGCCTGAAGTGTGGAGAAAAGGCTGCGGTGAAATACATTCTAAAGTATTAGGACGCCCTGCACCCACACAACACTTCTGTGGCTCGTCGTGAACGTGCATTTAAAGAGTGCAATTGTGGGTACGGAATGTATTTCTCCAATTCAAATCCAGCACCTCAAGAGTCACATTTTTTACCCAACAGCATTTTGCATTCACCAGTCCACCTGCTTGACCCGAGCATTTCTGGACAGTGCGACGGAGCCATTGCACCCAAGAGAACCAACACTAGCTCAAGACCTGCAAAACTCACAGCCCCACACTATTTTCTATTCAAAAATAAAAGGAATTTATTTATTTACTCAGTCTTTTTAAGTAGCCAACACCAACTTTTCTTTCCGGGCAGTTGCCTTGGCTGTATTAGTTTCAAAGCCCGCAACAATAGAGTGGACGTTGTACTTTGATCGAGTTTCTTTCACTTTCTTTGTCGATGTTACTGTAATTGTGAGGTTATATGTTTGTGTGCACTTATCCTGGAGGAAGTGGCCAGCCTTCTACGTGGGCCATCAGTCACTGCCAGAGAAAAAAGCCAAACGCACGCCGGCACAATCGTAGCTAATGGTTCAGCGTTTCCTGTGATTGCTCCCCGGGCAGAGGAACTATTGCGTACCTCTTGGGGGTATAGCTGCAGCGCTGTCCTGTACATTGTGGAGTTCGGAGCTGATGACTGGCCTCAACACTTGGCTCGCTCTGTTACATCAGTCAGCGCTAAGTCTAAACTGATATTAATTCAGCAGCCGGGAGGAATGAGGAAAGCGGCTGTGTGTGTCAGCAATATGCCTTGAAGTTCATTTTTATACAGTGTGATATGAGCAGAGAAAAGCACTGCATATACACGTATCAGGTATTACATTATGACAACTGCCAACTAAAGCGGCGTTTCCAGTGTGTCCTGTTGTGTGAGTTCTCTCCACTCTCAACAATAAAATGGTACTGCAGCTAACATTTGTGTAAAATCATAAACTCGCACAAGTAACTGTACTAATTTGTAAGTGTTTGAAGAGAAAAAAGAGGCAATAAGTGACATTTTTAGCAATTGCCATGTTTTTGTTTGTCAAATAAGAATAGCCTGTTCTGACACAGTGATCCTCTTTGCGATCATGTGTTCGTAACCAAGTGCACAGTTTTGTTGATTTCAAATTAAAAAGAGGCACCAGTAGGATTTGTGTACCAGTAAATGAATTATGGTGGCTAAAAGACAAGTTCAGAGCATCTACAAAACTGCTGCGTTTGTCAATTGCTCTCTTGTTGTCGGTATTTTAACCAGAGCTGTTCAAATAGTCATGAAACATATCATGGTTTTGGCAGGTGTGAGAAGTTGCAGCGCATCACCGTCTGCTCCATTATGGGCCTGATGTTTCTTACATTTTTCTTGATCAGTAAACAAAAAGTAGAACGCTTTTTTTCTTTTAACAAACAATTCTTTTGAGACTCTCACCCCTTTCCTCACTATTTGCGCTTTCTAACGAAATCCCGTTCATAAACCCTTTTCAATCTCCCCTGAGTTTGATTTCCTTTACCTCTTTTGCCACTCATCTATTTGATTTCTCCGGCCCGACTCCTTTCACCTTCCTGAGTGGTAAATGACTGTCTGAAATGATACAGTTTGTCCAAGTTTGATTCGAGCCGACGGCGCAATGGAAACACTCACACACTCGCCTGGACGAACGGTATTGCTTACTCAACTCTTTTGGCGTCAAATGAAAGAGTAGTTGATTTATAGAGAGATTCAACTTAACTATTTTTGACAACCTGTCCAGCCTGTAATGACGCCAGGGAGGCCTCGCAGACTCCTCTCCCCAGCCAGGACATTTGTCTTGAAGTTGTTGCCAGTTCCTAAATAATGAGTGGGTGTCATTGTTTTGATGGCATTGTGGATTAGCCTTAGCTTCATACGTCCTCTATCTGCTTTAGCCTGTCGCCGCACAGTTGGTGTCCATCCAATATTGACGGTGGCGCCGCTAATAGCCAGATACAAGCTTTCGACTGTCCGATAACACTCCATCACGCGCTGACAACAACCTGGCATCGCCGCACATGCTCACAAAACTCGCACGCACAAAAAACATACGTCAACATCTTTGTATCATGAACCTAATAGAACAAGTAACATCTGCCCCACTTAAAACTTTCATCCGTATCGCTCTATGGATTTTGGCCTGTCAGAGAGGCGTGAGATAAAAGGAAAATGTCTGTCTAATAATTTAAATGTCTGACCACCCACAGGCGACCGATGATGACTCTCCGCCAAACAACTTCTTGACGTACACCATGACTTCAATCTCGGCGTTTCCTAGTTACTTCAGCGTCGTTATGGTGGAGGGGTTTGCAGGTAAGGTTTCACAATAATGAACAGAGGTTTGGAGTGGCAGGGGAAAAGCACGGTAAACAAACTTTGAACAATAACTTGAAGCATTTCACTTTGCCGTATTTAGAAATGTATTGGATCAACTGCTGTAAAAGCAAGAATTCAATGAAAGATTTCAAGGATACAATAAAGACAATAGGAGAAAAGCGAGACAAGTTTATGTTTGTATGTACACTAAATTAATTGCATGACTTAAAATATGATTACCGTATTCATTTTTCTTGTGTTCCAGAGATCCGTGTGATAAAGCCTCTGGACTATGAGAAGATTCCCGGTGGGGTCATCCACATCACTGTCATGGCCAAAGACGGAGGAAGCCCACCCCTCAACAGCTCCGTGCTGGTTGTCGTGGAAATCATTGTGAGTACTGAACAAATATTACAGTGTACATATATGCTCATGAAATACGAATACATTAAGGTTTGTGGGGGTGAGCAACGTGACAATATGGAATTAAAGTGTGATCTGACCCTGTGACTATCTGTTCATTTAGAGAGATGGTGATTTTATGTTTAACTTAGCTCTAGGTAATTTACTTTTGGTCAACCCCCGTCTCAACCATGTCAGCGAATCAGAGATATCCTTTTTTGTTCTTAAAGGGACATTGCACATTAATCAACATCGAACGAAAATGGGCCCGAGTTAGCTGATATGAGCCAAATGGCATTGGTAGTTCTCTTGCTAGATGTGAAAAAGGCATCCTTAAAGTAACTGCGCTCAAAAATCACACATAAAACATGCAGTATAAAATTGCAAACTTAGTCTAAGTTGCAGATTCAGACAACATCCCAATACTGATCGTGCTGGACTTGATCCTGCCGCTTTTGACACCCCATCATCTTTGCATGTCTCTCCAAGTATATTGAGCTGATTGATACTGAATTCTCATATCTTTACAACAGTTTATTACCCTTAATGGCTCCCGCTCAGCTTCGTCTCTCATCCACCAAAGTGTACCACAAGGCTCAGTACTGGGCCCCTTCTTGTTTATCTTTTACATGCTTCCTCGCGGACATTATCCTACGGAAAAATTGACTCAGGTTAAACTAATACGACACCCAACATCTCAACCAAGCCCAAAAGTTACACAGAACATTTAGTTTAGTTTATTTATTTGAATGGGACAGCTTGTATTAATGAGCAGTTGAGCTAAATCCAGTGTATTTAGAGCTAATTTAGCTAATGCTGCAAATACATACAACTACATAGATGCTTGATAGTGTTAGGAATATAGATTACATTTCATGCTTTCACACTTGTAGAACTGAATGCTATTATGGCCTATGACCAGTGATATATGTTATAAAATGCATATTTTGATAGACACTAAGACACATCTGACTTGTACTTCTTACATCTTCAGCCACATCAGTAATATCCTCTGCTTCAGATAACATACAGTACCTCATACCATATGTCGCTGCCTTCGCATCACACGCGCTTTCAGTATTTCCCCGCATCCTGAGTTATTATGGGTGCCTTGTGATCCATGTCTGAGCATTGCTTTGTTTGCAGGTTTATCACACACTGTGCTGATATCTGCTCTTGCCGTTCGCTCGATTTCTTCAGCTTTATCACACAATGTCTTATTTTAACTCCTGTGCAAAGTCATGGCAGTTTGAGACATTGGTTCAGATTCATTTTAGGCTTGGACAATGAGTAACTTAATCCTACATATTGTTTCAGGATTTTTTTTTTCTACCTAGAGTACATGTTTAAGCAAATCTACATTATGTTTCAGAGAATTTTAAGGGAATGTTGTTTTTCTCATTAAAAATATATACCGGTATACATATTTTCTAAATGTAGCAATATAGTAGCAGATGTAGCAGCAGTTATAGGATCATCAGCAAAACACAAAAGATGGGATGTTGAATTGGAAAAAGTCTTAAAATATTTGTCAACATTTTGATGATTTTTAAATGTATTTTTCTATTTATTTGAGTGAACGTTATAATCAAATAGAGTAGTGTTCATTGTCCATTCTGTTATTGTAAACTGAATATTGTTAAGGACTTACACATGTGTTTGATTTGGTAACACGCTCCATTTGCTTGAGTAAAACATCCCTTTACTAAAGCTCTTTATGTATAAGAAACAATGACATACACTGGTGATCCACTAATTCATATTTACTACATTTCTATTCTCTGCTGCTATCTGATACAGTTCAGATTACATTCCAGCGTTCGGGGTTTATATCCTATAAGGCCACATAGTTTACAGTTAGTGGGCCTGTAAAGCCAGTGTCTACTGTGATCATTCATAATAATGGGCATAAAAGTCTGAAATGATATCAGATGTGTCATGATACAATGCAGCATGTATCACATTTAGTATTTAGAAGTACAAAAGTAATTGTTTTCTTTTTGTTCCTGTATAAGTAGGATATGTTGTTTTTAGGAGATGTGCAAAGCGTAGTAAGTCCAAGTTTTACATAAGAGTATGGCTTATCCATCTAGTGAAATTAAAGGGTATGGTATGTAAAAACTACACAATGAAGAACCATTTCAATGTCATAAAGTTTCCTCTAAAAGTACAGTAAATTGTCATGCCACCTCTGGTTTCAAGAAGGAGTAACAGCCCAAAATAATATATATTATATACTTGGCAGATATTTTGTTGTGGCGACCCCAGAAGGGAAACGATGCTCAGAAGATGAAGTATCAAACATGCAGAGAAACATAAGGGATAAATGTCAAGTGCTGTTGAAACTTATGAAACTATTGAAGAGAAGCACCAAAATAAAACTGAGGTTATTCTAGTCCACAAACCGGCATTAGAATGGTCATAGTCTGCTCGGCGTGCACACTGCAGTCTATATATATGTATTACACTAAATATCACACTTTATTATGATAAACCAGCAGCAGTGTAAACCTCAAGCCAAAGTCATAAGTCATAAGTAAATACAATATTGTTATTAATATGTAATGCTACTGCAAATAGGAATGTACCATCATCATCATCAAGGTTCTCCGTGTAACTTTTCTGTTAAGGGGTCTGCCAGCTGGACCCCACGGTGATGTCATTGTTTTCCCTTAAATATTCCACAGGCACATGGCATTAAACTTATCTAACCACATAGAGACAAGAAAATTATGACACCTGGCAAAGTTGCAGTTAGTTTTTTGTTTTTTGTAATTGAATAAATGTTTGATCTATGCTCCCAGAAACACTACATAATGCACCTTTAATGCATTATTGTTACGTTATTGTGCAGATCTTTGGACAGTAGAGCCTACCGGTGTGTGTCCAAATGCGTTTTATTACTTTAACTATACTTTGAGTGTGAAATATCTTTTGGTAATTCCACCTAAGTAACAAACGTTCTTGCACTGTTCATAAACGCATGCACTGCTTTTTTTTCCCTATACTGTGTTGAATTATAATAGATGCATGCATAACATTTAACTTACAACACTGTAGTAATGCATTTTTGTCAGTTTAAATGCGTACCTTTAATCTCCATTGATATTAGTAGAATGTTGACCTTTTCTGTGATAATGCAAATACGACAGAAACAACGGCGTAATGAGGAGCCAGATAATACAAACAGAAGACCTATGTCCCCTGTTATCTGCCCATTATACTCCTAACCAACTATTCATCAACGAGGCGCGGCACAACGCACAATGAATGTTTCCTGCCGGGGTATTTTGGGCGCCTATATATCTATCTCTATGCCACTTTGGGGAGTAATATTGTGCAAAAGAATGAGTTGTATGCTGAAACGCGGAGGCCGAGAGGGAGACATGTGCCTTCTTTGCTGTCCTCCATATTGTTATAAGTCGCTCCGCAGGGGTTTATCAGTTGCCAACAGTGTTACAGAGACAAAAGCCTTGCACCAGTGTAAAACTCAGAGATAATAGGCACTGACTGTTGTTTAAGTGCTAACGTGTCACAGCGCTGTGCACAGTGGGGATCAGACTCAGTGAGCAGCCACACAACCAGATGAGTGGGAGGTGAATATGAAACGCTAATGCAAAATTGCTTAAAATACGCAATTTGGTAATGTACTGTTGTCTTATTATGGCTTGTAGACTAAGGTTATTGAAATATGTAAGGAGTGCAAATCTGCACCACATTCCTCACGTCATCCACAACCAGTAAACAAAGTGTGTTATTTGTTTAAACCCATAGAAAGGATGAGATACAAGATGTAAAAGGATCTCGTAAAACATTCGCTTATCAATTAGCGCTGAGTAAAATAACTGTTTTGCTTTTTTTTAGGATGAAAATGACAATCCACCTACCTTCAGCGCACCGTCCTACATCGTGCGAATCCTTGAGAACATTAACGCAGGTGAGTCATGGTCTTCTTACTGGGGTTATGGCTAAGTTTCTGCATCGCAACAAACCTGCAATTTATATACACTCCAAACTCATTGTGCTGCCCATAAATCACTCTTTATATTTTCTGACAAAAAAGAAATGGCTTCTTAGGGGGTTGTTTCACTATATTATATCCCTTCCTTCTGCCCAGCTTGTTTTGGTTTTGCATAATGTTTTTAACTGCCAAGCCCCTGAATGCAGATCCAGCGACTACAAAGCGAAAACTGGCAGTTATATTCATTCTTATGCATTCAGAAACTCTTTTATCCCAAACAATAGATTAATTCCAAGGCTCTGGAGGAAAATTACATATTTGACCGCCCTGTTCCTTTTGGAGATCCGACGGAACTGGGCACTTCAAATGTCTTGCACTGTAAAAGGCTGAGCGGCTTGGAGCTTCGTGGGGTTTTAGAAGGAGGCAATGGGGACGAAGGGATCCGGGCTGCAGGGCTAAGCTTTGGGGCTAGCGCCCTTAGCTGCTCTCTTTAGCCTGTCATATCTCTTTCTCTCGCTCTCTCTGCCTGCTTGGATATTGATCAGCGCTGTGCCAAGAAGAAGCTGTGCCAAACAAGCTGATAATCCACTAATCCGTAAACCCACTCGCTGCCATGCCATCAGTGCTGCAGTAGACGGGGGCGGTGAAGAAATTAGCGCCATACATTTCGGTTCGTCTGTGTGACACGTCTCCTGCTCTCTGTCTGTCTCGTAGAACGCGGTGAAGCGATTTTTGGACGTCGCTAAATTTGTAAAAACCCAAATGCTAAAGAATCCCAATGAGCATCTTATGTTAAAAACAATGTACAAAGTATATTTCTCGACCACTGCACCGTGTCTGTTTTCCTCTGATTCCTGGTCTTTACCTGTTCAACATGCACCTCACTCCGCTCCATCCCAGACAGAATAACAGTGCCACAATTAGAACATTAAAATTGCATCTATGTCTCTCAAATGTAGATAAAAAGGCAAAACAGGAACTTGCAGCTTAATCTTTCATGGGTGTAAGCCAATGTTACTGCACAGTTCTGAACATTTTTATCATACTTTAACCTCAGATTAATTTAAAGTAGGACCGTAGCTAACCATTATTTTAGTAAATGACTAGTTAGCAATTCTTTTTCCAATTAGTCGACTAGTCAAACAATGATTTCCATTGTACATTGACGTGTTTTAAATACATGTTTAGCGCATAAAGCATGAAATATGGTCACTGAAGGCTTCTAGACAGAGAGTGATTCCAAATAAAGTGTAATATAGATGCAAATCAGACATTTTGATTCTATTTTGACATTGTGAATTAATAACGCTGCTGTTCCAAAAGGTCTTATGTCCTGTTTTTTATAGTCTGTAATTGTAAATATCAAATATGAATATGATTATTGGAATAGTCAACTAGTCACAATTAAACATTTAAAGGCATGTTTCTGCACATGTTTGATTGAGGGAGAAAACACATGTAATATCACCCACGCCTGATTTCTGAATTTCCTTAAAAACTAAATATAATATAGTAATAATTGATTTAGTTTCATGTGTGGTCACCGCACTTCTGAACACTCTCTGTCTCTTTGTTAAATGAGACTCCTTGACCACTGGAGTCAAATGTTGTGAAAATGTGACTTTAAATTACCATTAAAGAATTATGCAAGAGGGAGTCTTGGCTGTCTCTTAGCTTTGTGCCTAACTCACCATTTCCATAGTTACCGGTTTAGGCTTCACAACCTGCTATCTGGAGAACGACTTTGCAGTTCAATTAAACATACATCACTTAACCTGATGTTGAGATAATGATGATTTTGCTTTGTATTTGTCTGTATTTGTCTTTTTCTCTCCCTCTTACGGCTCAGTATTTCCGTTCATTTATTTCCTCTCCCAGTGGAAGTTGTAACTCTCCCTCTCTCCCTCCCTCTCCCTCTCTCTGTCTCACTCAGGGGCGACTGTGCTGCTGGTGAATGCGACTGATTTGGACGCCTCGAGGGAGTTTGGCCAGGCCTCACTCATCTACTCCCTGGAGGGCTCCACTCAGTTTCGTCTCAACTCTCGCTCAGGTCTGAGGCTGCTGTGCGCGGCTATGGAAATTCACGGGCCAAGATTGCATATTTTAATGTCTCTCTTTCACCGAGGGATAGATTTTGCTGGGATTGTGCAAAACTGGTTGTATATGGTGATAGTTATTCCCAGTGGTGAAGAAAGCATGAACACCACTGTTAGAAATAAATAATTATACCTTGAATCAGATCCAAACAAAAGAAAAGTTTCATGTGGTCAAAAAAATGAAATTCTACATTTCTAAAGATATTTCTCTGCACAGCTAGTTTTTGCAGCAGCTTTGAAACAATTTGGCTCATAAGAGGTGTACTCTAGTATATTATACTTTTTTTGCCATGCTATATTTTTTGCATTGTTTCATTTATTTAAAGGTACATTACGTAACTTTTCTGATGGGAGCTTCACCGTGCATATTAAAAACGAGATAGTATATTATCTACACGTGATAACTTTGCTAGCCCATGTTAGCAGCTACGTATACAAAAGTAACACCTAACAAGGCTTTGACTTCATGTAAATATGGCTGATGGGTTTGTACCAGCCAAAATGCTCTAATAATTTAATAATTAGAGATTTTTTGGGGGACAAATGCTAATAGGTCAAGAAAAAAATATATAGGAGACTTTAGAATTGGCTTTAGAATAAAAAAACAACAACAAAAAATGGACAAGCTTGATGGGGAGTGACCTCATGCATTACCATTGAATGCTGCATCTTCTTTATAAATACGATAGGATCCACCACCTGCTTGTCTCCATAGAGATGTTATTGCTTGGAATGATCCACAGGAGACATAAAGGTGACACCACCAGGTCACACGAGGCCAGTCTCTGAAAGAAAACATTGGTAAAACATCTGTAAACTTAACAAATGCAAGATCAATATGTTTAATGCCATACTGTGGAACATTCAAAGCAAAGCAATACGATTTTCAATGCGACTCTTGATAGAGAGGTTTGCCTCAAGGACATTCAAAAAGATAGTCACTAAAGGCGAGACACTGCAGGTGAATAGGAAAACAAATCTTAAATCTAGGGATATCAAATTGAAACTGCTTTTGTAGTTGACTCATGTAAATGTGAGAGAAAATGTATAAAAATGTTTTCATCGTGTCATGTTTTCATATAAAATGAATGTATTGTTCAATTGCTGAAATGGCACATATTTGGGACATATGCATAAATGTGTAGAGCTGCAGATACAGGGGGAAATTGAGTAAACTAGATGAACAAAAAAAATGTTTGCCTAATTTTTTGGAGTTAAAACTTTAATCAATCAGGCTTAGAATTTGATATTAACAAATGCTTAAAGTTTGGTGTTTGTGGGGCTACTTTGCTGATCTTTATGCCCCATCTATGAAGTTCATTCAATCAAATAATAAAACATCTTTAGGTGCAGATTGTACAATGCTGTTGTTATAAAGATATATAGATATATGTTGAGAGGCTAAACAAACCAAAAAATAGTTTTTGCCTGTAGTGTCTCGTCACTAGAGGCAGTTTATCTTCCAAATTACAGAATAACAAAAAAAATAACAGAAGATTGTTATAATTTCTGATGTTGTTTTTTGTCAGGTGAGATCACGACCACCGCCCTCCTGGACCGTGAATTAAAAGCAGAGTATATTCTGATTGTTCGGGCAGTGGACGGAGGAGTCGGACCTCAGCAGAAAACCGGCATCGCCACGGTAACTCCTCTCATCTCATCCGTCAATCAACAATGTTTTGCCTGTCGGGTCTAATTAGCGTCTCTCCACTAATGACTGAGCTTCAATAGGAATCGTACAGTCGTATAGGCCCTATATTTCATTAACACTTGTAATGCTTGATTTAAATTGCATACTATATATTTGTGAATGGATCATTTGTGTTTGCTAACTAAGGCAATGAATTGAATATTAGACGCTAGAAAGTCAAGGTCATGAGAATCAGAAACGTTTGATTGCCATTGTCAGGGAACAAAAATGTAAAACTATGAACTTCAGTGATGTGGCGCAACATAAGGATATGAATAATAAATATGCTAAAAAAGTCGTGCATAAGTAAAGTGTCTTGGGATGAAAAGACTTGAATCCAATATATATATATAGTATGAACAGAACAAAACTGCAAAACTGCACCTAATTATCAAAACCTTCTTAAAGGATGTAGCACAGGTTAAAGGAGACATATGCAAACTCAACTGTAATAACCTTGCTACAACATTTTTCCTCATCCTTAGTGTAGTTAAAGTTATATTTTTATGTATGATTGACTAATCCTGTATTGTCCTGCAACTGAGGCTTAAGTTCTCTTAAGAAAAGTCCTGTTTTCACCTACCCACATTCCCGCCCACATCCCTGTGCTTGGTTGTGATTAGTTGAAAAGTTAAGATTAGAGTTCTAAAATGTCCAAAATAAAAACATGTGACTCTCTGCTTTTTTCTTTTTAGTTTTCAACGGGAATTCTATGGACTACTTTCTATTTCTAAGTCGTTTTAGACCAATATTGCAGTTTAAAACGAACAAAATGTTAAATGTTGATCTACTTGTGTAGTAGTTCAATACTAAGTTTGTGAAAAGGCATACTACTTTAAGCTGGGCTACCCACTAACCAGATGTTGGTTGGTTAAATCACCCACAAAGGTACTTTTGATTCAGTTGAGGTTAACATACTCCTCTTCTTTTTTGCACAGGTGAACATCACAGTCCTTGACATCAATGACAACGCCCCCAAGTGGCCAGATGAGCCATACTACGCTAACGTGGTGGAAAAGAGTCCAATAAACACTGATGTCATATCGGTAAGTTCACTGCTGTTCAAACTTTAAGCAAGTTGTTACAAAATATGACATTAATACAGTGAATAAGTTTGGTCTGTGTCAAAAGTACCACATTGTGTGTTGATTTTGGCTGTTTCTTGGCCAGGACACTCTTGAATAATATATGTTTCATCTCAGTGAGGTGCTCCTGCTTCTATAAAGGTTCAATAAATAAATGAAAAATAATGATGACCAAATAAACATGAACCTTTTAAGTAGTGAGGGTTAAATCTATACGGCTTCTCAGCTACCATCTCCGCTCATTTGACATAATGCATAGGTCATCACAAACACATTTATTCTAGCCCAAAGTCTTGTCCTACTGGTGTCTTTGGCTGTGTGTTGTTGTTAATTAAGTCTTGATTGTCCATTAATTAAGGAGACGTCGGGGAGTTAAATTAAGGGAGTCCAATTGCTAATTAAAATGTAGCCCAAAGTCATATGCATAGACAATTATTCAGCTTCTAGCCAAAAATGGAAGGAAGAACATTTTGAGAGAGAGAAAGAGGGGAGGAGGTGTTAGGCTTTGGGACGGCTTCAGTCTGTACTTTATTAAGAGGTCTTCCATTGTACAGCCAATTAAGTGATGATTCCTATAGTATATCGTTGCGGCATCCAGACTACTAACTACTGGTTCTGTCACCATTGCTACATGATGCTCTCTATACCACAAAGCTGCAGGATGTAAAGACATATCTTACAGAGAAAAAACCTGTAGCCAATGTTCTCGATCTTATAAAAAACGTATGATATTGCCAGATTTTTTTTTTGATTCAGTGAAAGAAGGATCTAGTGAGGATCAATGTGTTACAATAAGGTAATAGTTTGGCAATCATTTTGAATATTTACAATGAAAATATGCACATTTTAGATCTAGTATATCAACAGGTTTGGGAAGTAACACAACTAAATACATATATAAAATAAGATGCATTCATAGAACACACATTTTGAGTTACTGTATTCTGTATTATGGGATCAAACTGACAAATGGATTATTTGTTTTGCAATAATTGAACCACAACTATGACATAAGACATTAATGTGAGTCAATATTGTCAATTTTCCTCTTTAATTGCCAAACTTGAGGCCAGTTCCAGTGGTTTAGTCCTCAGAGCTCCTCCATGGTGCAGTCAAAGGCATACACTTGAGTAATGCATAGTGATTGTGACTGTTCTCCCCTGGGGGCCCCCTTCGGACTGCGTTTTCAATACATTTGCCCACCCAGCCTTGCAGACCTGTAATTGCCCCAAGTCTAGCCCCGGTCCGGCCCTGTGTTTCCATGGAGACAAGAGGCGACCTGCTGCGTCCTACCTGCAGCTGTCCAGTGAGCCGATGAATTTGTTTGCCGTGCCCGGAGCAGGGATCAGCCCTCTCAAATCTCAGAGCCCCTCTATTGAGTGTTTTCGTCGTGTCGTTGCGATGTGTTTTGGCTCTACTCATGAAACTGCGGAGAACAGTCGTCTTACCCGGAGATCGTCACGTTATCCCGTCGCAATACTGACCTAACCTAATACTGATGTGCAATTCTGTCGTATGTGCAATTGCTGTTGGAATTCATGTGCAATTCATGTGCAATTACTGTGAAATTCATGTGCAATCTATGTGCTGTCGTGACACATATTCATGTGCAATTACTGTCGGGATCACATGCAATGGTATTTATTTATTTATTTGTCTATGGGAGTTTTTATTTATTTATAGGAGATCTTCTACTGAAAGTGTTTTTCAGACTTCCTATAAGTGATCTGTTCTTCTGGATCTACCTCTGTATCTACCTGCGTTGCACCAATGAAATTTCCCCATGTGGGACAATAAAGGAATATCTTATCTTATCTTATCCCACTGCAGGGTATTTCCATTGTACACACACAAGTCTGCGCCGCTGATCACATTTCAGGACAGGGTGTTTCTCTGGATACAAAAAAAAAACACTTTAAAGTAGACGTATTATGCGTTGTTCAGGTACTTATTAGTATTGGACTGTCACTTTAACATTGTATTCACTGTAAACTGGAATATTAGTGATTTAAACAGGTCCACTTCCTGTTCAAAAGGTCAGAACTGATAAGCCACACCTCTTTAGGAAATTTCCTCATAACAAGCAGCAGATTGTCATTTCTATGTTTTTATTTTGGGAAAGTGGCTATAAAAGTAAACTAATTATGATGAGGAAGTACCAAAATAGTGTATTTTTGTGCCACTTTCAAGCCCGGATAAACAGATGAAAGGGATGCATAAAAATGGCAGGTGTTTGTTAAAATGACGTAATACAAGGGGAAAGTTAATTATTACTATTAATAACTATTAAGGGGGAGAAAAAGAAAGTAACTCGTCATGATCACAGTATTTTCAATTTGTAATCCAAACTACTGGCATTACATCTGTACTGATGTTGTGTGATTGGGCAAGACACTCCAGAATGTTATTTTTTTTCACCAAATGCATCAAAAATGTACTATAAAGGCTTTAAGAAGCTTGAGAAACTCGTAAAGCAAATGATTAGCTGTATAATTGAACATAAGCGCTTTAACCTCAGCTAAAACTAGACCATCATGAGGTTCCATCCCACAAGTATTTATTGTGATATTCCTGAGTATAAGAACATTTCTTTTCCTTCACCCTGGCTAACCTTCTTTAAATGTTGTGTCCACCATTGGTTGGTCGACTTTCTAAAAACAAACTTGGCTATCCACGTGTTCGAGAGCAAAAATACGAGTAGCAGTGTTGAAGTATAATGTTGAACCCCGCTGTGTCTAGAAGGCTTGAGAGAAAATGCATTAGTGCGGTTTTAATATATGAGCTATGTTTAAATAAAGCATAACTTTTTTCCCCTGCTTAATTTACCTCCTAGCAGACTGTAATATTTATTTTGTAACACTGATTGTAGTGTTGTCGCAGTATTCAAATTTCAAACTTAAACTCTTCTAAGGCAAAATTAACACACACTTTTCAATACAAAATATATTTTTTTAGACAAAACAATAATGATAACAATATTTTTCCAACATATTCTCTATTTTGTCTAATATTACCTTGTGTTCTTAGACTCTAAAATATTCAGGAAAGGTGCAATTTTATCCTTTTAGATCTATCTCCCTTGAAGATCATTAAAGCGTTCTGATTTTCTATACTAGTTTCAGAATCGATTAGTACAGATCTTCTTTTTGATGACACTTGTTTTAAGATGTGCGAAATATGCTGCATCGAGGTCCTGGACTAGCTTCCCGAGTCTAAGCTACTGCAGGCTACTTCCCTACACTACTCTGTCCATAATATGGGATCTTTTCTGCCAATAGCTCCTTCGCTACGGGCCACAGTTCAATAGAAAAAGCTTGATATATTTTCCCTCCTTCTTTTAATGTGCCCCGTTGTGTAGCTTGCATCGATTATTCGGTCTGGCTTCGGTCGGCCTCCTCGCCACATCTTATATCACATTCCTTTGTCTTTGCGATCAATGCGTCCGCTAGACTCCCGCCTAACATGTCTCTTAATTTTTAAATACCTGCAAAACCTTTGTTCCTCTAATGACCAATTAACCAGTTTCCAGCCATTTTCAGTCAGCGAAATGAATAATTGATCAGCTCTTTAAAAATCTGCCTGTGTTTTAGCCGAGCTGGGGGCCTCGTGCATTCGTTATCCATCGGCACTTTGTGACAGGGGAGAGACAGGGCCATTTTTCTCTCTGTCTGATTGATACAGGAGTGACTTTAGAACGAGCGACATGGCGGCGCTGAAGGGCTGGGACCGGACTTTACGCCTTTACTGTGCAACATATTGTGCTAATTATCGCTATTAACACTACGTAATTCATCTGAAACTGCATGTGCGTCTGTGTGTTTCATGTGTCAGGACTCCACCGGTAAAACGCAATGAAATCGAAATTGATATTTGAAATTTGGTTCTCTGCAAACAGACGTTGAATCAAAGAATATCGTGTCACAATTTAACATTTGAAGGTTTTAATCACATCACAAATTCCTCGTGTCTCGGCTTTCTTGGTAATGGATTTACAAAATGACTTATTTATGAGTTTAGGAAGCAAAGTGAAATGTGGTGAACTTACATGCATTTCTAGTAGATTTGCTTTAAACTATATCTAACTAGTCTATTTCTTTTGCTTGGACTGACCAAATATAGGCAAAGATGATCAGTATTTAAAATGGAAATTCTGGTTGATGATGTACGCTCATGTTTTCTTGAAGTAAGTCATTATGCAATCTCTATTTAAAGTTGATCTGCCCAGGGACTGAAGGTGTTATAGAAGTTCTATCTATAACCTTGTTCCTGTCCAAATCGAATGTCTGGACTAGTACCAGATCAGGACCAAACCGAGATCCAACCGCGCCATAAGTGTGCATGCAGACAAACCCTTCAGACAATGGTATCAACTAAAGTATGCCGATATATTTCACGTGTTTTGCTTGTCTTTTTACATCCAGGTGCTTGCGTTCGACCCCGACAACGGCGACAACGGGACAGTGGTGTACAGCATCAGTCCCGAAAACCCCTTCTACACCATAAACCGAAACAACGGGAAGATCCGCACCAGTGGAGTCACCCTGGACCGGGAAAGCACCAGCCCGCGAGACGCAGCGCTCATGAGGACTATTATCATCACAGCGGTCGACCGTAAGTGCTGTGTGTTTAGACAAAACGGGGAGATTGACTATTTCCACTCTGCAAATATGCCAGAGTAATTGATAATATATATACAGAGATTACGCTGACTATCTTGTAGGTTCGGACATCTTTCTATCATAAGTGGAAGTGGGAAACGATAAAGGTGCACTGTGTAACTCGCTCACAATCAGAATTAATGTTTTTCAATGCATTTTGGTGCAATAAAACACATTTTTTATTGTTTATTGGTATTTCCTTATTTGGATATTTATAAGTTACACATTGCACATTGTTTCCCTGTGAAGTGATTTTTTTCCATGTAGTAAATTTGTCCCGCTCCAGTGCAGATGTAATGTAAAAGCAGTTCTTTGGGTCAAAATGAGACTGCTGTGTGCTTTCTGCATGTAATTACAAAGCGTGTTACTGTCCTAGAACCAGGACATTCAGTTGTTAGCTTTACCGTGACGACAAAGCTTTGCTCTGGTTTCTGAGAATCGTGAAAAGAGCTTATAAAGTCATCACGGTGAAAAGGTCGGATGCTTGGAATGTTTGTATGAATATGTTTCTCATTTTTAAAACAGAAACAATCGGGTACAGCACCTTTAATTTTCTTTTCACTTCCCAAATGTACAATCTGCTGGCTGTTTATGGTGCATATTTTCCTTCCTTGGCCATTTTTAACCACTATATATGGAGAACTCAAGAGCTTTTGAGAGGCTCCTACTCAGTTTTCCAGACATCCCAATTAAGTCTCGGATTTAGTATTCAAATTCACTTTATTCCTTCTCACATTACTTTCCCTACCACTCATCTTTAAGAACTAGATATTTGCTTTAAGTTCAAGCATCCGATTGTACGTATTAGTAGTTATTAAGTTATTGATGGTTATGGTATATTAAAACATAAGTAAGAACAAAGGGTAAAGAGGAACGCTTCATGGACCTCCAGGCAGTCGTTAAAAGTATTTATAAAGAGGTGCTCTTTGTGGAGGGAACTCAGTGTATACAAAATACACAAATCCCTGGCACTTTCTTATCATTTAAAATGTGTTTATTAATTATGGCATGTCTCGATGGACCTCAGTAAGCCATAAGATGTGTTTCTTATTCTGAATGGTGGCGCTATCAATCCTCTCCTATTAGCTCTCCTCTCTCAATCTAATACTGCAAGTTTTAGTTGACCATGAAACTTTTTATTGCGCTAATAAACTCACTTGACCATGAGACAGATGTGCTTTTGTGTCCCTCTGGCGCCCTCTTTAGGTGGCACCCCTCCCCTGCAGGCAACTTCAAGCACCACGGTCATTGTCAATCTGCAAGACCTCAACGACAACGACCCCACGTTTCTCAACCTGCCCTTTGTGGCTGAAGTACCAGAGGGCCTGCCCATTGGATCCTCTGTTTATAAGGTAAACTAAGCCATGCATGCTTGTCTGATGAACTGCTGAAGACACAGAATAAAGTTACACAGTGCTTGAATTTTACTGTTATTGCTATCAACATTTCAATATTGCATTGCAAAATATGACAATCTGGTGGAGGGCAGGAAACATGACACATTAATGCAGAAACAAAACAGAAGTGTAGCTCACTCATAAATTTGGCGTATATCAATTTCTAGATCTGTCCCATTAATACCAATTATCCGTAAATATTTTTTCAACAAAAAGTATTTTCCAAAGGTATCCATCTATTTGTTCCATTGTAGGATTTTCATGTCCCAGATACATCATTTTAAAGTCAAGTGTAATTTGAATTTGCATTCCTGTATTTAGTCCAATATTTATAAACTATCCAAAAACTTAAGGAAATTATGGAAAGCAACACTTTTTCCAACAAGTATTTCTCAAATGAATTGTGTGCACTTTGACATGGGATTTTTCCAAGTATATTGATTATAAATATATTTATGTCCGAGTATATTAAGTTCTATATAGATTGCACAGTGTTTTCTAAATAATTATCAACAAAAAAAATCCACATTTGACAGAATACAAATGTCTTTGTTTGGTTTAGGTTGGTTCTAAAACCACCAATAGTCTAAAAAATATAAATATTAATTTTAAACACCTCCCATTACTATTAAACATTAAATTCTGTAATTATGAATATTTTATTCTCAATATTGCAAAAACCAAAAAACATACATGAACCTTACTGGAATACTTATAATGGATTTGATTGTTATTAGATCATTATGTGTGGAAAAGTACATGGTCTATTATCATTATAGTACATTTGTATCAAGTATTAAATCCATTCCTTTGTACCAAAATGTAGTTTTAAATTGTAATATGGTGACAGCACTAGTTGTAAATCAAGGTTTGATTCACGTCACATTTAAAAAGAATTTGAAGCCAATTTATTTTTATTTTCTATGCTAGATTCATATTCCTGGCAACATAAAGTAATGGTGTACTGCATCCTTAGGTCCTAGTGGAGGACCCTGACGAGGACAAGAATGGTTTGATCACGATGGCGCTCCAGGTGGGAATGCCCCGCCTGGACTTCTTCTTAAACACGACCACAGGCGTCCTGAGCTCCACCGCTGTTCTGGACCGGGAGCAGATCGGACAGTACCAGCTCAGGATCATCGCTTATGACGCTGGAAAGTTCCCTCGCACATCCACCTCCACTCTCACTGTGTCAGGTGAGCAGCACAAAAAATGTGGTCGTAATTACAGCTTCACTGAGTTAAAAGGTGTTTGAGGGCAGCTGTTTCGAACCTTAACCTTAGCACATTGTTGTTGTGTCCCTGGGCAAGACACACACTTCGGTCACATTGGCCACTCGGGTCGCAGTGTATGGCTGAAGTTCTGTCAGGAAGTGCATCTAACGGAACAAACTGCCAAATCGTCTCCAACTATGAAAAGTTAAAGAAATACTGTTGAAATTATGAAATATTATGCATACTCATTTTGGCCATTGTTTTGTCTTTTTTTTCTATGTTTGTACGGCCAATTTAGCTTAAAATGTTGCATTTAAGGCCAGTGCAGACAAAGCTTTTGTGTTCATTGGCCAATCTGGTCTTTCACGCTTTCACTGGGTTAGAGCTGGGTTACTCAAGTACTAAGTAAGATAGCCAAAATCTCCTTTGTGCATTTTTCTGTTTCTAATTGGTCAACAATGAAAAAAAACATGTACAATAGGCTCCTCCCCTCTGGGGCCCTGAAAAGGAGACTCTAAATCTCAGTAACTTTATGGTTAAATAAAGGTCAATACACAAAATTAAGCAAGACATTTTAACCTTTCTCAGCTTCATAACTACCAAATATGAGCATTTTTACACATTAATATGCCTTATTTTGTAAAAATGTAAAAAGTGTAAAACATTATTTTACTTTTATATAAACAACAGAAATGTAACTCTAAATGTAGAATGTATTCTCCTGCAGTGACTTGCCTTATAAAAGATTTAGCATTAGGCTACCCCAAATAAATTGTCTGTTTGCTGTAACCCGAGTCAACATTTTTCAAGTGGCTCGGTCGGTAGGCAAATTCTTATTTTTTTTACTTTGAAGGCAAAAAAAAGGTAAAAATGTTGTCATTTTTTGACTCGGAGTGACCACCAGGGGTCAGGCTTCAACAGTCAATGACGGAAAACGTCTCGATCAACCCGATCGGGAGACTAAATCTCGATTTTAAGATATTTCAATCGACCTTTTGTACGGCATTATCCTTTATTTTGGTAGCGAAGGCGAGCGGGGGAAACATGCGGGGGACACGGGCGCCGCCATGTTTGTTGTGATGACGCTGCTGGGCGTGTGTCAATCCCAGAATGCATTGCGTAAAACACCCTGACAGAGCCTGGCATGTCCTATGGACACTACAGTGGCGCCGACAGAGGCAAATGAACTTGATTAAGGCAATTTGTTGTCATTAACTCGCAATCTGTTTCATTACAGATGAATGTGGTGTACTGACTATGCAGACGCACATGTGATGCGCAGTGCGTTATCTTTGCTTTAAGGTTAACAAGCGTATTCGACACGGTAATTTAGGGAAGTCCGGTCGCTGAGTCGGCAAGATAATTGAAAAACAAAAGAATTTGACATTTTTTCAACAAAATGCTGATAAAAAAATTTCAGTCTGCTAGTTTCACACTGGGTCGGTCGGGTTACGGCAAACAGACATATTGCTCAGCCTTACAATCATGTGTAATGTATAAAGCTGCACCATCTTATGGCATGGATGTTTCTGTGGACACATATTTCAGTGTCTGCATATCTCTGTTGTCTAGTACATACTACAGCTAAACTTTTTTAAAAGCAATGTTACAATTCACTTTTAAATGGGATGGGAAATGATGAGATTGTCACTTATGTATGAAAGTATATTTGTCCTAATCACTGTGTCGAGACTGCTTTTACACAATTGAATACACCTGTGTTTATAGATTTGTTTTGTCATTATCTTTGTCCTCATGCGCACCTGTCCGTGTGTCCTCGTCCCTGTCCCATGTGTCTGTGTCAGTCCTGGATGTGAACGATGAGACGCCCACCTTCAAACCGCACCTGTACAATGTTTCCCTGAAGGAGAACGTCCCCCGGGACTACGTCGTCGCCCGCCTCCTCTGCACCGACAACGACACCGGGCTCAACGCTGAGCTCAGCTACTTCATCACAGGTCAGACCACTAACTAAATACAACATATATATTGTATTTTTCACCCCGTTTCCTCCTTCAACAGTCGCTTTATTTATTGCCATACATTGTTCTCCATCCATTTATTATAAGTCTTATTTGTACCCGTTGTTGCCGTTGACAGATGGTAACCAGGACGGTAAATTCAGCGTCGGCTTCAGGGATGGGATAGTCCGGACTGTGGTCGGACTGGACAGAGAGACCCAGGCTTCATATTCGCTGATTATTGAAGCGATCGGTGAGTTTGGAGCGTCTGATCGAGACAAAACTCATTCATTCTTGCGTTTTGATATTCATTTCACCGTCCACGGCTTGTATTTATGATAATAGGTCTCGTTTGCTCATTTGTTTTGTCATCTTCAAAGGCCTCCTTGTTGTACGACAATGAGACAAAACCAAAAACAAAAAAAAGGGCTTCTCATTTCGGAGTGATTTCAGAACGTTGCTCAACCGCCTTTGTTCCTTTTTGAAAAGAATGAACAAAAAAGTCTGAGGTTTTCCTGTTTTGGAGGCGACAACGGGCTGAGATCGTGTAAAACGGTGCAAGGCGACAGAATTAGTGGCCCATTTTCCTGCAGACAAAGACATCAACACTATTTAGGGGATTGTCTTATTTTAAGCTACGACTTAATTTTGAACATGCATCACAGTTTTAAGGCAATAGTCTACGTGCAGCTGCAATGGAAATATCCATTATTATTCTGTGCAATACATGTAAATGAAGTGCAGTTGTAAACCGTGTTTTACTCACAATATATCAAACACTAAAAGTCAGAAACCAATGTGTTTTATCAATTTATGAAGAAAAACATTGTCACAAAAAAGCAGCACAAGGGTTTTACTAATGAAATAAACGCATAGATTGCGCAATTTACATGAAAATATTTAAATTCCATACACTTTTTTCTTCTTTTTTTAGGATTATTTATCTTTCACAATAAAACAACACAAAATCAAGTCAGCTGGCAGAAATATCACAATAATCACTACTTGTAACTCTTTTTATGATGTTTTTCCCCGATTTACATTTGACATAGTCCCATGTTCGGAGGCCCTCGTCTCAATTCACAAAATAATGACCTCTCTGATCATTTAAAAACATGTCTTTTCTCTCAAAGACAATGGTCCCGCCGGCAGCAGGAGGACAGGAACGGCCACAGTGTTCGTGGAGGTGCAGGACGTCAACGACAACAGACCCATCTTCCTCCAGAACAGCTACGAGACGAGTGTGTTGGAGACGGTGCCCCAGGGAACCAGCATCCTCAAGGTATCAACACAAATCAAAAGAAAATCCCAGAAAATTGAAAATACAATATAGTTGTTTGGCTCAGAATGCATGACTTGTGCTTATGCAGTAACTAGAATATACAAAACACTACAAACTAACATTAAATGAGTGCAAATGTGATGCTAAGGTGTTATTGGCAACTTGTAGCTGTTGTAATCATTTAAGCTATTGGCTTTTGTTGAATTATTGTGTTAACATCTCCTGCTCAAATGACCAAAGTTTTAATGTTTAAAAGTATTACATAAATCTGTATTGAAACCATCTTTTGACCAGGGAAATGGTGCAGTGAAAACATATGGACCGTTTCAAATGATCCGTCGTCAGATTGTTATTTTTCTGCAATGGAAGCAACTGGAGGCAAAAGGAAAAAGACCAAAAAAACCTTTTCAATCATTAACTGACATGAGATCTGAATGCCTATAAGAAAAAAGAAGCAACAATTTTTTACATAAGATATGTCAGTTTTTTTTTTTTTCCTGTTACAAATGATTGAAACATTTTATTTTCTAGCCTAAAATTTGTATTTTAACTTAATAAAAAAGCATAATTTGTGGTATCTAAGTAATAATGTATCTGAAGGTAAAATGAAATCCATTGTGCGTTCAACATTTCTCTTAAGTGTGTACCAGTTAAACTAAAAAATGTGTCATAATCCCCTTTAAACCAGGCTTTTGATTTTCATTTGCCAAAACCACAGTGATTTGAGGTTAATCTCAGTTTTTTCCATTGAAATCACATTTAATTTTTGCCTCCATTACAGAGTGTTTTTGTTTTCCACCTTTCAAAGGGTCTATTATTCCTTTCCTTTTCTCTGTTCACCTGGGTCTTTTCAGGCTGAAAGTGAGCATTTATAATATTTGTGTATCAAAATCTGTTGCGCTAATAAACTCACTTGACCCATTGGCATGGGTCTGCAATGCTCAATATCAAAAAGGAAATCACAATTCGTCTGGTGGTGTCGAGGCCTTCAGGGAGTGAAAATGTGTCTATTGTGGTTCAAATTACAACCTTCAGTAACACTTCATAAAAATTTCACTTTTAATAGCCTTAATACAGCATGAATAAAGACTTCATGTAAGATTAATAAGAAATATTAAGGCTTAGTAACTACTTAATCAATACCCTTACACCTAAGTAGTTACTTATCCTGAATCATTCTTAAACTATGTGTCTTTGTTCATGCTTATTAATTCTGATTAAGGTGAAGTTATTATATGTATTCTAATTAAGTGATATTTATTGAATGCACATTGTTTGTAGTCAGATTGTCATGTCTAATTGGTGATGGTTGGTCATTATTGTCCAGCTCTAAGCTTATACAATCCCGTGTTGATCTTGCTGTTTCACGCTGATGCCCGTCATATTTCAGTCACATAGTCGCACATACACGGTGTTGTAGGTTTGGTCTCCTTTTTGGCTTCTTGCTGTTGAGTTTGCGTTGCCCGCGGCTGCGTTAGCTTCACACTCTCTGGTCTCCTATGGGGCGGCCGCCGGAAGGAAGCGTTGTACGACCTGCGATATGAACCGAACCGCCTCCAGTGTTTGAGTTGAGGCTCTCCCGACTTGTTCCTGCTCCTGAAGCTGTCCTCGTAGCTGTCGCTTTCCGAGTCTCCGGAGCGTTTGGAGGGTTGACACACCACCACGAAGGCCGCTACTCCGGCCAGGAACAGGGACAGGCCCAGGACGATCATGATGGTGAACTCCGGGTCGTGAATGTCGGAGGAGTACGACGGCGGCAGTGGGACAGAGGGAGGAGTAGTGGAGGGTGACGGAGAGGTGGAGATGTTGAGAAGGCTGGACAGAGTGGACAGGGTGGAGTTTTCTATCCCAAAGGGGAAGGTGGTGTTGCTGTCTGGGTCAGTAGTGTTCATTTTGCCTGAAAAGGGAGATTAGATGGATTAGATAACTCAAAGAGGTTTAAAGAGTCTTAGAGGACAAGCATTATGCATTCTTTGTGTTTCTATTGACCTTCTCATCCCCCGTTTCACTCTGTCCTTTCCTGTCTAATAAAAACCTACTGGCAACAAAATCAAAAAAAAAACGTTTGCTGACTTCCGGGTTGAAAATAGTGGCACTGATTTGCGCCAGCCCCTTTACGTTACATTTGGAGACTTTGCAGTTGTGGAGGATTTTTAATGTATTTTTTTATTTATTTTTGCCAAAATATCTTAGCCGAATCCTACGTGTGTCACCGTTTAAGAAAATAAAACTGCACAAAGTAAAGAGAGTGTGTATCGGTGGGGAATATTGGGACCGATCAAACCGGAGACTCAGAGCAATGGCGTTTTGACCACAGGAGAATTAAGATTATTTCAAACATTATATATATGCATTATATGTTAAAAGCTCCTAAGAGTCAATTTTGCATAATGGGTCTCCTTTAAAATAATGAATCAACTGAAAGCACACATCTGTGAGGTGATCCCTTGTCAGGAATAGAGTTAGAATTCCATCTACTGGCAGCAGAGGGAATTACCATTGGGGAATAAACACTTGCCCTGGCGTACTAATGCAGGCACATGGTTGTAATGAACCAGATCCGATTGCAGAAATGCAGAACAAAGCTGCGATAATTTATGGATTTACAAAAGTGCAGAAGACCCCCGAGCTCTACCTATGACATCACAAATCTGTCAAATTTGAATTTGGTGTGTGTTAAGGGAACAATGTCAATTTTGCATAATGTGTGCCCTGTAAAACAGACACGTTTTTTAAGTTTTAGCTGTGTTTTTGAACTGAAAAAAAAATGTGTTTTGGACATTCATTCACACATAGCTGGTTAGCCTCTATCTTGCCTTTAAACTCTTTATATTTAGATTTTTTTGTCAAGTCCATTGGAAAATTACTCATTTACTTCCATGGCAGACTTGGAAGTGGACAAGACAGTTTAGATCATTACATAACACAAATGGCTGCTTATGTTCATTGTTTATCCCCGTTAGTGCAGAAAAGGTGTCGCAATTCTTCCTCGTTTTGTTAGAACGAGAATGTTTTAGAGACATTTTTGGCACCTGAAATGTCTAGTATTTTGATGAAGATCTTGTTGGTGTCTTTTTGTTTTGTTTGACAGGACAGTGAAATATTTACAGCCCAACAGCAGTCGCCTCGCAGGGCTTTGCAAACAATGTTGATTTTACCAATAGAAAATCAAACAATGAAACCGTCATAATAAAATATATTTGGGAAAACCTTGTTGAATGCATTATAAACCAAGATGAGCTTTAGTTTCTCTGTTCCAATTCATTATTTCTCCATTGTGTTCAAGTGGAATTTTGACCAGATCCACACCACTTTGCTTAGTACGGTTTATGTTTTCTCAAAATGCCACTCTAGTTGTTTTTCAGGCTTGTGTTTAGTTGTGACTTATTGGCCCTGCAAAACCAAGCACAGTAAGCATGTTTGAGATCACACACACACACACGTACAGTACGCACCGGACCACCGCTTTCCCGCACACGTGTGTCGAGTGTTTGGCATTTGCAGCAATTATGTAGTTATTAAATCAAGGTCCACACTACAGTAAATGCTCGACAGGCTTTTCTTCAACGTAAAACAAATTGGGTTTATTAAAATGGCCCTTGTAAAATGCACTGCAGCCACCTCTTCCAGCCGCTCTACAATTATCCCCCCCCCCTCTCATTCTGTGCGCCCCCATCTAAGGCACAGTAACATTTGTAAATGTCATCGTCCTTAATTCGGCGCAGACACAGCACGGCTTATCGGTTTAAGGGGAACACATTGGGACGTGAAATTATTTTTAAGAGCAAATGCCAGGAAAGCTGTGAAAAGGCCAGTGGAGCGGGACTGGCTCGTTAGAGAGTCAGTTCATTAGTCAGCGACTCCCGGACACATACACACCGACGCAGGAGAGCAGTCCGTAGAGAGGATAGTGCGCACTTTCTACGAGTCAGGTCTGAACTGGAGTCGGCTGGGGCTGGAGTTGGGATTCTTGCTCGACTAAAACATGCCCTGTGCGTCGATTAATCATCAATAAAGGGGGCGTTACGGGGAAAAAAGCTCATTAAATGATTTGGATCTCGTGCAAAAACGATGTAAACAGAGACGTACTAGTAAACATCATCTTCATAAGTGAAAAGAAGACTGATTAAACTGCTGTTGTCCATAATATAGTAAAGTATAATCATCATTTGTCCACTAATAAAACATTTGGTAAAACAAGATCGACCGATTAACTGACTAATCGACTAAAGGGCTACAGCTTACTTTTGTCTCCATTTTAAGCTCCCTGATCGAACCCCTTGGACCGCTCACCTGCTCGTCACCATGGAGATGTTTTTGCTTTGCCTGGAATGTTCCACAGTATGGCACTAAACGTATATATCTTGCGTAAATGGTTGTTATTTTTCACACTGCTCCAAAATACCTCCAACAGCCTCGTCTCCATGAAGATAGATAAGATTGCATACCGTGCGTAGAAAAGCAGGATGCGTCTTTAAACGTGTGTATTTTTATAAAGTCAGAAGTCAGTCATCTTTAAAATCCCTTTTTTCTGGTTTGTTTTATCACAAGTAATGTATTATTGTCTGTACTGATGTGATCAGTTAGTTGTCTTCATCTTGTTCACTCTCTAAAAGAAAGTCATGGTTTTATTCATGACTGTAACATGTAAGATAAGGTCTGTGGCTCAGTGGAACGTTTCTGGTTAAATGAAGGTTATTTTGCTTATTTTCTACATTTTGTGTGACACAAATCATCACATTAAAGATACCACCCACACAGGTCTGAAATGTTTCAGGCAGTGTTCTTGAACCTTAGAGCTTAGCTCCAGGCACCTGCTTTTCTGGCTTTTCACAGGTTAGCTTTTCATTTCGTAGAACATAAATACCTAAAGTTAACATTAATTGAAGCTAAATCGTTAAATGAATTAATGTATGAAGGTTTTAGTGCTAAACAGTTGTGGTCATTTCGAGAGACACATCAGTGTTTCAAAGGAAAGTCTATGAACAATGTAAAGTGTGTGTAAAAGTACAGAAATACCCATAAAGATATACATTTATCAAGCCAAATGCCTGTAGTTTTATCTTACATTAGCAAATACACATCCTAAAGTCCGAGTGAACCTTGAAAATGATTGTAAACAAACAGGTTTCCATGGACACAAAGTGCTCTCTCCCTTCACCTTTTTGGAGATTTAAGCTGTTTCATTTCTGTTTCAAAGTCTGAGTAATTGTCCCTCTCTTTTCTTAAGACTGTAATAATATAACCGCGTAAACCACAATGAGAAATACATACTCACTCTCACAGTTTTGCACCTTGCTCTGTTCCAGTAACTTGAGTCAGACTTGCTTGGTGGCTCCAATCCACTCTTGTTTTCCCCCCTTAAAGTGCTACTTTCCCAGAAGCTGAGAACCAAGACGGGACAAGGGCACTACACGGGATGGAAGGGGGTGTAATAAACCAACGGGGCATTGTATTTTCTACAGTTTTAACTCCACTCAAGCTCAACGTTTAACCTATTCATCACGAGACATAGAGGCAAAATGTCTAATAGTTATTTTGTGTATGTTTGTGGCTGCAATAGCTTCTCCAGTAACTTTGTCCTAAGTTTGTGCACCCCTGTTTGTGTCCTAAATGGTTCAGTCTGGTGTGTAATACCCCATTCATCACTCAGCGATCTGACCCCCCACACTCTTGTCTCCAGCCCCCCTCCCCTCGCCTCCCCTCTTCACATCTCTTTATAAAGCTAATGAGACTGAAGTTAGGCCCCTTTACTTTAAACGGGGGGAGCAGGAGAGAGCAGCGGAGAACAGGCTAAAAAAGGGAGAGCTGTCACGGGCTACTGTACAATAGAAATAGAATAAAGAGTCTGATAAAAGGTTTGTTCGAAGATACATACGACAGACATCTGCGTATTCAGGCAAACAGTATCCACAGACAACACGTATAATACAATCAGGAGGCAAGGCAAGTTTAAATGTAGAGCCCATTTCGTACACAAGGCAATTCAAAGTGCTTCAAACGACAGGAAGGAAAAAATGCATAAAAGTCACAAAAACATGACAGAAATCACAAACAGTTTAAGACATAAAAGAGAAGAGTGCAGATAGAATCCTTTCAGTCATATGTACAGCAAAACAAAACAGTTTTTAGCTTGGATTTGAACATTGCCAGAGTAGAGGCCTAAACGCAGATTTCCCATGTTTAGTCCTGACTCTGGCACCAGCAGGAGGCCGGTCCATGTTTAGTCCTGACTCTGGGCACCAGCAGGAGGCCGGTCCATGTTTAGTCCTGACTCTGGCACCAGCAGGAGGCCGGTCCATGTTTAGTCCTGACTCTGGCACCAGCAGGAGGCCGGTCCATGTTTAGTCCTGACTCTGGGCACCAGCAGGAGGCCGGTCCCTGAGGTCCTCAGAGTCCGAGATGGTTCATATGGCACTAACATGTCTGAGATGTACTTTGGTGATAGGCCATGGAGAGACTTGTACACAAGCAGAGCCGCTTTAAAGTCTATTCTCTGAGCCACAGGAGCCAGTGCAGAGACCTGAGAACAGGACTAATGTGATGGTACTTCCTGGTTCTGGTCAGGACCCGAGCAGCAGCGTTCTGGATGTACTGCAGCTGTTTTACAGCTCGTTTGGATAGGCCAGTGAGCAGCCGTTACAGTCTAATCTACTGGAGACAAACGCATGGATAAGTCTCTCCAAGTCTGGTTTAGACCAGGCAATGTTTTTAGATGCCCCTTATCACTGAAGAAAGTTCCAAGTTTGTGAATCTTGTTTTTATCCACTTACAATGGCAATAAATATGTTTCTGATTCTGTTTCTGAAGATGTATTTCACCAGATTGTAGCTCAAGTTCTAATTTCCACCTGCAGTGCCTGGGCTGATGTTATAGTTCATGAAAAACATGAAATGAAACAATTCTCTTACACTAACTGATTAATTAATGAGGCTTGTAAGTGTTAAATGTATTTTTCTTTTCTTTTTAACATACCCTCTCTGAAAGGGCACACAGATTACCCTGTGTTGTCCTTGGTTACTGAACAAACAGCCTACGAATATGTTTTGGCAGCAAATATGGAATCTAAAGTTGACCTTACAAAGCATTACAAAAGTTATAAATATTCTGAATGCCCTGGAGACATCCTGATACCCGTGAGCCTATATTTCTGAGTGTCCTACCTGAGCACACTTGCAGACTGCTGTTTTCACTATCTATATATATATAAACATACATGTATATTCAGTATTCACTTTGAGAGCCCAGCCACAGGTTTGGACTTTTCCCCAGTGCAGCGTGCACTCTTCCAGCGCCAGAAGCTGTGTCTCTCCCTGGACCCACAAGTCTACGACATCCGCAATTCAGCCTCTGCCCGGCCTCCTGCACTATTTATCAGTAGTGGTCTGGGGAGCCTGGCTGTCTGTCCAAATCTAGTTTTTTCTGCCCTTTTTTTCCTCTTATCTTGGCCGTTTGCCGGTGGACAGTAGAGCCTTGACTGCGCCATTGGAAATTCTCTTCCAAACAGAACCGGAGTTACTGTGGCAACCGCCCTAGATCAGCAAGGAAGTGCTCAGGAGTGCTAATCTATGTGAAGCCTTGGATTGAAAGTACATGAGTGTAGAAGAGTTTGTATGAAATATATTGTATTTAACTATGCCGTTACTTCATAGTCTGAATGTAATCAAATCTAAATTACCCTATAGTGAAGGAATATGGGAATAAGTCATCTTGGAGCTGTCTTGCCTCTTAAAACTGAACAGCTATTTAGGCGAGGAAAGTTTATTTGTAGAGCACACTTTATCCACAAATGGGTGTTTTCATGGCCGATGCTGATACTGATTGTTTATAATCCATTGAAACCGATGGCCAATAAGCTCTGCTGATATTGGGCCAATTTTGACTACAAAGTAATCCACAGCCCTGTTTTACCACAAAGAGGGCAGAGTCCCGTTCTGTCAGTGCAGTTCACTGTAAAAAACGACAAGAAGCTTTATTTGTATTCCTTATTTAACCAACTAAAAGCTAAAAAGTATAAATATCGGCCTGATATTTCGACCGACCGATAGTGATCATGGAAGAAGGGGCCCCACCTGATGACCCCAACTTTCCTTCTGACATCCAGGCCATGAAGAGAGCAACGATCAATGTAGTCACGGTGTCCTTTCAAGAGAATACACGATATTTATACACGATATTCTTGAATTAATAATAGAGCTGGGTAATCAATACAATTTCATCAAAATCAAGGTCCATTAATTTCAAACTGTCAATATTATGCTTGGGAGGTCTGCTGCCAATCTTCTGCTGGTAAAATCATGTGGTTGGTGCAGAGATCTGACTTTAGAGGAAGAACATTGTTTTGTGTTAAATAACAATGATCGGAAGTCAGTCTGGTTCATGTTCATACATCAACATTGATATTATTATTTTTTATTTTATTTTAATGCTTTCCAACATTACCGTAATTTAATGTAAACTACATCAAGTCTTAACACCTCAACCAATTTAATGCAAAGTTTTAACAGTTTTGTTCCTGGAGCCACAAATGAGTCGACTCAATGGAAATGGTTGTTTGTAAATGTCATCCGCACCCTGAGTCTTGTATTCACTGTCATTTGTCGATTTATGGTGATGACAAGTCACATTTAAATGTCTGTAATGTTTGACTAAAGCAGTCACAACCAAACCTCTGTAATCACAATACTTTCAGATCATTTCTATGTTAAAGTCGTTGACGGTATTAATCGCGTGAACGGGACTAAAACCCAGGTCTTTACAAGATCTAAACCAGTACCACGTCTTTACGGCCTTTAAACCAGGCCTAAATATGGACTACATGAGGACTAAAGCAGGACTAAATCAAGACTAACCCAAGTTGCACTCAATACGTGTTTTTATCTTGCAAAGTTTGTCAAATTGTTTGTGAAAATGCCTTCTTTCGGTACATTTTTCCCAATAAATGTGTCATTGTGTGTCCAGGTAGAAGCAACAGACGCAGACCAGGGGGAGAACGGCCGAGTCTTGTACAGGATCCTCAAAGGTAAGAACGAAACATCGGACTTTTAACCACCAAATGGCCCAAACGTGTCATTGATTCTTTGTGTTTGGCAGGAAACAGTAATAGCTGGTTCAGCATTGATAACCAGACCGGGCTGATCACACGAGGTCGCAGAGCTTTGGACCGAGAGACCAGCAGCTCCCACGTGCTGGAGGTGGAGGCGTTTAACAGCGACGAGGGCAGCATGAGGAACTCTGTCAGGGTAAAAACACACAACGAAATGAAAGTGTTTGGAGGTTGTGGGTTAGATCCTCAGGTCTACTTTGGCTCAAGTCAAACTGTGTGACTGTGAGGTTACTGTGAGTCTTGTCCCATTAAGACAAGCAATTGATTACTAAATAATTGTGTCGGTAAAAGGTTTTAACGACTGCAAACATGTGAAAAGTTTAGATTCATTTACTTAACTGAAGCTAGATTATTTGATTCAAGATATACTTCAAACTTGCTTCAGTGTATTTGTGAATTTGTTTGACTGGATTATGATTCTGACACAGGAATATTCTATTTTTACAATGCTAGTTATTTCAAGCTAAAATATTTGTCAATTGGGTATGAAAATTACCATAAAATAACTTTAAAATCAAGGTTTTGTTGGTAAATTAATCAGAACTACGCTCGATTCATATTCTGAAAGTCCTTTTTGACTTCTCGGCAGCGTAAAGCCCATAATAGCTGAGAAAAGATTCAACGACCCACAACCTTAATTCAACTAGGTCAAATACGATGTCAGAAAATGCCACCAGGCCACGTTAGAGGTCAGATCTGTAGAGAGGCGAGGCCGATCACGGCAAGAATAGATGTTTTAAGCAATGAAAAAGTATTGCGCCCTCATTTTGTTGCAGGTGATAGTGTACGTGAACGATGCAAACGACGAGGTGCCAGTGTTCACGCAGCAGCAGTACAACCGCCTGAGCCTCCGGGAGACGGCCGGGATCGGCACGTCCGTCATCGTGGTCCGAGCCACTGACCCGGACACTGGTGAGTCGGTCTGGAAGCGAGGCCTTTACAAATCACTGTCTTCTACTGTATGTGTTGGGAAAGGGGTGTGCAATAGTGACACAAATGTATATCTTTGTTGGATCATCTTGTTATTCAGACAAAATGATAGCAGCCGAACTGAATGTGCCTAGAAATGTATGAGGTGAAAGTTCACATATTGCATACATTAGTGAATACGTCATAAAAATTAACCATAAAAGTGCAGAAATATCATGGCATACCCTTATTTGAAAGAATACACAAGTTTGTTTTATTCATTCATTTTTAATAAGCTTTTCGGAGTAATTTTGACAGCATAAGAACACTAAATATTCTATTTTTGCAACACAACAATTGCAATATTGTTTGTTATATCTCCCACCTCTAATTCAATGTATTAACCTTTAATTCAACAAAAACTGAATCTAATTTATGTACCTCTGTAGGCCTATTACAAGAAATGGATTAAGTGCATTTTTCTCTTCTTGTATAACTTTATCATTATACACTCTACAAAGGGTTAAAGGTGTCACTTTAACATAGTTGTTCCTCCTAAATCTCTCAGATCTCCTCATGTGGTCTGTCAAAGTATCAAAACATGTTTTCACACATACTTGACATTCAGCTTAGCATTTAGAGCGTACACTTCTGCTACTCTTGTCAGACTTCCTCTTCTTGCTTCCTGTTTTATGATTTGTTTTACCCTTTTGTGACGCCCCTGGTCTACGGCCGACTATTTCCAAAATACGAAAACTTGGCAAGAAGAAATTATACAACTCAGCCAAATTTGGAAATGCAAAACTGAAGTAGGTCACGACAACAGACTGACTAGACTCAAACAGTCAAAACATCAGGGCTCACGACTGATTTGAAACATTATTTATGGATGAAATGAGCTATTCACGCTGGTTTTCAGTTATTCATGGTGTGTACTGTAAGTAATGTTCTGTGCAAACCAAAAAAATATACTCATATGTAGTTTGGAGCGTTTAGCAATTAGTATTTCCTGTTTCTGTTGCTGAGAAAGGATTCAACGACCCACAACCTTAATTTGACTAAATGATTAGGTCAAAAATGCCACCAGACCACGTTACAGGTCAGATCTGTAGCAAGGCGAGGCCATTCAATCAATCAAGAATACATGTTTTAAGCAATGAAAACATCAATTATTCATCGCGTGTACTGTAAGTAATGTCCTCCGCAAACCAAAATAATATATCTATGTGTCTCTATGAGGTCATATGTAGTTTGGAGCGTGTGAATTAAGTTTAGCAATTAGTATTTCACTTTTAGTTTGAAGTTTTATGCTCCCGGTCGTAGGATTTGCCAAAAAAATCAACACCCAGATTTGAATCAGTTTGACTTTAATTATCAGTTGAGTATTGAGCTTTGTCCTTAGTGTCAAGATTGAGTTTGAAATGTTTGTACTCTATCTTGACAACACTTGTGTTGTACGTGTCGTGAACATTCCCCACAAACACCACAAACAATCGTGCATTCATACCCATGTAGACTAATAACACAAGCAAGTCTACTGAAAAGAGATGCTAACCACTCTGCTACTGTTATTGAAACCCGAATGTGTATCTTTCGTGATTGTAGAGCACAGTTTGTACACAAAGTAATTCAAAGTGCTTTACGAAACAAGAAAAGGTCCATTAAATACATACATACATAATCCTCTTAAAATGTACTTCAAAAGAGACGAGAAGAAGTGCAGTAAAATGCACAGCTCAACAGTTTTGAGCCTTGTATTGTTTTAAACACTGGGAACTAAATTTACTTCACTATTATTCTTCGTTGTCCAATTCAAACAAGCAATTTCTGCACCATTTCGTTACAGTTTTGTGCATATTTCTCCAGGTGACGGAGGAGCCGTTGCGTACGACATCGTGTCCGGAGCTGACAAAAAGTTCCAGGTGGACTCGAGCACCGGGCTGGTCACCACCGTGGATTACCTGGACTACGAGACCAAAACCACGTATCTGATGAACGTCTCCGCCACCGACCAGGCCTCGCCGTTCCACAAAAGCTTCTGCACCGTCTACGTCACGCTGCTGAACGAGCTGGACGAGGCCGTGGCGTTCTTCTCGGCCGGTTACGAGGCGTCGCTGAGGGAGAACATCGCCACGGGGACGGAGGTGGTGCAAGTGAGAGCCCAGTCTGCGGACAACCTGAACCAGCTGACGTACCGCTTCGACCCGGACACTTCGCCGGTGGCCCTGGCCCTTTTCAGGATCGACAGCGTCACCGTGAGTGTCAAAGCGTTGGGAGAAGAAGTGCTCGAAAAGAAATCAGGTTTTTAGAGCTAAAAACACACTGTTCAAGTCGGGTGATTATTAAAATGTCATTGCAATCTTTAAAAAAAGCGACAAAATCACCTCATGAGGGATTTGTGTTGTGTCTCGTGTGTTTTGACCCTGTAGTAGAGAGTGTAATAAAATATGTACATCTGGGTCTGCTTCAAAGTCTAGCCACAGTTTCTGCTCCTTTTTTTTTTTTTTTACCAACAGTATAACCGGATAACACCTCCTCAGTGATTTTAGCTTTCTCGTGTTGGTGCATGGCTGTAAGCTGATCAAAGAGCCTGTTACTTTGAAGTTTTAGATGTGAAATAGTGACTTTTCTTGTTCTTTTTGCTGTTCAATTTTGCCCTTATATCTTGTTGAGGGGGGAACGTGTGATCTCGAGTGAAATAATTAGGAGGAAAAGATCTAATATGTTGTACATTTGTAGGGTCGCATCACTGTGACTGGCCTGCTGGACAGGGAGAAAGGAGACACCTACACGTTGACAGTTGTAGCTGATGATGGAGGACCCAAAAAGGACTCCACTGTGGTACGGGGACTTTTTAAAATACATTCTTTCATGCAGTTTTGTTATAAGTATGTGTCACTATATGATATGTTTGCATTTTTTTTTAGAAACTTTAACAGCCTTTTAATTTTTCATTCATGCTTCTTTGGATTTACAGAAGGTAAGAGTCTTTTATTATTTATTTTTTACAACAAAACAGAGTGTTATAATCATAAATTAATGTAATTTTGTAGACCCGAACCGTTTATATCCTGTTTATAGGAAATTATCATGTTTACTGGAAACATATTATGCAAATTCAACTTTTTAATAGCCATGTTATAATTTTCCTCCTCATTTATCCTCTCCTATTATATTTAGAGTATTAATCTTTATTCTCCTGCAATCAAGACGCCATTGCTCTGTCGATCCCTGTTTTCTCCCACTGCACTGTACTTACTTTCTGCTCTTACACGGTAGGATTTTGCAGCATTGCGTTGCCGTTTTGGCACAAATTAAAAAAATATCTACTGCTCGCTATCATAAATAATATCTAGTTATCAGATAAAAGCACAATAGTCTTAGATTGTTTAAACGGGCACCACGAGGATTAGCTGTCCTTTGAGGATTGTAACAGATATAACAAACGTATTAGAAACGTGTTATCCCCGCAGGTGTCTATTACAATTCTGGATGAAAACGACAACAGCCCAGAGTTTGACATTACGTCTGACACGTCTGTGAACATCTTTGAAGACACGCCCATGGGCAGGAAAGTGGCGGTGGTTCTGGCCAGAGACAGAGATGCCGGTTTGAATGGGCTGGTAAGACACAAACCACAACGAGAACCAAGTGCATATGATTTTTGATGTTTTTATTATCATTAGTAATAATATCGCTCAATCGTAAAATAAGTACATCATTTATAATAACAAAAAAGCAACTAAACTTTCAAATAAGAGTATAAGTTAATGTATCTGCATTTTTTTGCAGATTTTGTATTTATTTGGTCTCATACTTAAAGATGTTTTTAACACAATGACATCATTTTGACACGGAATACTGTATCTTTACTGGTAAACTCATTTTTTGTCAATATCACCCACCCCTAATTACTTAGCTTTGTGGGATAATAGGTGTGGTAAATATAAATCATAATTTTACTCCTATTATGTGTCAGTTTGTGAAATAAGTTGGAAAAAAAGTCGAAAAAGTTGCACCAAGTTAGTGATCTGGTGAACTTTCTGCACAAGGAGCACATTGTTCTGGCAGTTTAAAGATAAATAAATGTTGCATAATCACCATTGTGTAAATTAGAGTTTGCATGCTCGGTAACAGTTGTGAAATCGCCTCTTTGTGTCACACCGGCAAAAATATAATTATGTATTACTGAAATGAGTAATCTAGCCTGTCATATGCACTTTAAATTTGACAATACTTTGTGTGTAAGCTTTTCATTTGTCCTGAGCCAAATGCTGAGCTGGGATTACATTGTGACTCATTTCAGACCTCAAATAAAAAGTTGTTGCAAAAGTACTTTTATAATACTTCAAAGCAGCATAACAATGTATATTCTAATCTTAAACCAGGCTCTATCTAAATGTATATCAACATAAGGAGGATATAGTACAGTCTTCCCTTTGATTATTCTACCAAAACAGGATTCATTGTATTACAGAACGGTTTATATGAAGACTGACCAGGCCTTTCCTCCTTTGTCCTTAATGTACTATATATTATTACTGTCTCCTAGGTGAACTTCACTCTGGTGGCTGGGAACATGCAGGACGTGTTTAAAATAAAGACGGTAAACCACACGTACGGAGAGGTTTACGTCAACGACTTTCTGGACCGAGAGTCAGTGGACCGCTATATACTCAAGGTCAGTGTGGTCAGTTATGGTCCAAACATTAAAATTTCAAACAAAAGAGAAAATGTCAGCCCTCAAACAAAGTTAAAAAAGACATAGAAATAAAAGAGATTTCAAAACGGAAAGTAACACAGTATGCAAGTAGTATTTTCAGTATTTATTTTTATATTTACTGTGAGTTATTATTTTAAAGTTAGCTGCTCTATTATTTGGTCATTTAAGAGCTCATAAAATAAAATACTGTGTTCAAAATATAAAAATAACATAATAATAAATACAAATATAAAATTTTACAAACTGGGATGTACCACTTTATGATAACTACATCTTAATTAGCCTCAATAAAGCATGAACAAAGGCTTAATTAATAATGAAAAAATGGTCGATTAAAAAAGTTTCAGACATAATTAGGGGTTAGGGTGTTAAAAACCACATATCATTCCCTAAATACCTGAACAAACACTTCTCCCAGTTCCGACTGAAGCTGTCTTGAACCATTTGGAGCAGAAACAATTGTCTGGACTCGTTGTGAAAGTGAGATTCTGCACAGAGGAAAATCACATTTCAAATCCTGACCAGATACGCCTTGGTAAATATGAAGGAATACAGCTGCTGTTGGGAGATTCTCATCTATAATTAAATTTCAATTCAGTCTATTTTTGTAAAGCCCAAAATCACAGCAACAGTTGCCTCGGAGGGCTGATGTTCACAGGAATTTAGCAAATGGATAACTGTCCCAGCATCCCCCTGTCCTTAGACCCTCCCCCAGTTTAAGGGGTCAATTAAGTCGTAAATAAGCCTGAATATTCTTAAACTATGTGCCAATTATGAAGTAAGTCTTTGCTCATGCTTTATCATACTATTAAAAGTGTTATAACGTTTGATGTGTTTCTGTAAAACCCACATGTGCCAGTGAATGCCTTCGATTTAAATGCACTGTTTACATTCGTCGCTGCAGATTAGAGCCACTGACAACGGGGCCCCTCCCAGGTACACCAACCACTCCCTCACCGTCAACATCCTGGACGTGAACGACCACGCCCCTGTGAGCCAGAAGGGCTACAACGTCAGCATCAGTGAGGTGGGACGTCAAAACAATCATCATACTGTTTAAGAATATAGTCCGGTAAATGTTAAAGTATTGAGGCCTGACGCGATCGAACAATATCTTTTGGGACTTCATATTTATTGTGCGTACATTTACTTTATGGGAATGTTTTTAGTGTAAGTGTAAGATTTGAGCCGCAGAGAGTTGACTATGTAATGTTTTATGACGTTCTATGAAGAATATAGATAGTAATTAGAACTTTTTTGCAGTTTAACATTTAGAAAAGGTTTTACTGGGATTCTCTCACTGGGTTATTCTGTGATCGCATGAAGTAGTAGTAGTCAATATGATATTTTTTCTGTAGCAATATATCACACTTTGATATGTGTTTTTGTGGTCAACAAAATGGTAATTTATGGTAAAAAAAAACCTTTGTAATCATCGTCTCCCATTGATATGCAATAAACGCTATTGTATACAGTACTTAACATACTATAATTAACATTTACTCATATGGAAGTGAGAATTTTTACATGTGCAACTACTGTGTACATCTTAAAAACTTCTCAAACTGTGCTCTGTGTTGTGACTCAGGCTAAATGCTGAATGTTTCTCCCACTCCCAACTCTTCAACTCAACCATTTGTTTTCTTTTCGTTCTAACAAAGAACATGGGCCAAAAAGAAAAAGAAAGGGAAAAACATGTCTCTTTACCCACAGGACTAACGTGACTTGCTTGTGTGCACAGAACGTTGGAGGTGGCACGTCCGTTCTGCGCGTGAACGCCACCGACGGGGACATGGGGCCGAACGCCATGCTCTTTTATTACATCACCTCCGGAAACCAAGACCTGACGTTCCGCATGGACCGAGTGACGGGGGAGATGGTGACGCGCCCCGCCCCTCCGGACCGCGAGCGCCAGCAAGAGTATTTCCTCACGGTCACTGTGGAGGACGACGGAAACCCACCTCTATCAGTAAGGAGCGAGACCACTGACAGTTCTTACTCTCTGTTCATTATTGTTTATTTATCACTTCTAATTAGAGTAAATCAGAAGCCAAAACTACATTATTCATTATTCTCAGCTTCACAAGAGAGCCCAGCTGTTTGTTTGTTCGGAAACAGTTTGATTAAGGGTCATTTTACTGGGATGTTTTAAGAAATAAACCCTGGAATTGTTATAGATCTGAGATGAAAAATGACACAGGATATAGTTAACAATATTACTATGATACATTTCACTTTGAGGGGTCATCACAACAGATCTGCACTGTTAAATGTGCTTATTTTTGGGTGTAGCATCCGTAAACATTATTTTGACTTATTTTTGAGTTTTTTAAGGTAATTATAAAATACAACTTTTCTGATGCTTAGCCTGAATGTTCCCCAGTATGGCTGCACAATATATCACAATCCTACACATTATACATACATTATACATACAGCAAATCTAATCGCAATGCTTTGATATTTTTCTATGCCATTAAGCATTTATCTTGCTACTATTTAAGTACATGTGTTTTTATTGCGAACAAAATACCTTGAAAACATACGTTCTTACTGTGAGCTCGCTGTAGATCTGGATCTGACCCTTGACCCTGAGATAGATAGGTTTAATGCCATACTGTGGGACTTTACAGGCAAAGCAATAACACCTCGATGGAGAAAAGCAGGTGGCAAGCCATCCACTCAAAAAGTGTTTTGTTTCATGTCAGAGGCCTCTTCCCAAACAGTATTATGATTTCTTATGGCTGCTTTTTCACTTCGTCTTCTTCCTAAATGGGTGCTACTTGTGAACTTTTTCCTTGCTGATAATCGTCAGGAGTTGTTTTTAAGCATCCAGTGAGTCAGAGATGACAGAACGAGCTCAAATATTCCCCCTGAGCCTGGGGCAGGATACACCCTGGACAGTTGCCATTGTGCTATTGCTAGGCATGTGGATTTTAGAGAGAAGAACTTCTATTAACAGGGCTTATACAAGCAATCACGCTGTAATGTGGCTAAGCACTTTAGATTTACCAACACATTTAGTAATCCTTGCATTTGCACAGTTGGGTGAAGGATTAGTATTGTTAAAAAAAACAAAAAAACAGGCATAACAAGCTAAACCAGAAGTGATTAACTTTTTCTCTTCTCAATTTCTTGTGCAACTTTCTGTGTATTAAGTAGGAAATATGTTGTTATTTAAGGGCACGCTATGTCATCTTTCTGGTCAATAGTCCGCCTCCTGCTTGTCTCCATGGAGATGTTGTTGCTTTGCCTGGAATGTTCCACAGTTTGGCATTAAACTTCAATTACACATGGTTTTATTGCAAAGAAAACACATTGAAAAACAGGCATTCTTACTGCGAGCAAGGTCGTCTCTACACAGATCTGACTTGTAACGTGGCCCGGCGATACCAACTGCTTGACACCATGAATTTTAAGTTCAATGCCGTACTGTGGAACATTCTAGACATCCAAAGCATCTCCATGGAAGCAACAGAACCTCATAGTGCACATTTAAGTCAAGCACAGGTTGTTCTCTCGTCTCTTTCTATCAAACTGGTTGGTTTTATTGTCTTGTTTCTTCAATGCCACGTTCCCTCTGGTGTACGAGGCACACAAGTGGAACAACCTTGTGCGTCTGGAATGTTCCTGCAGGTACATCACGTACTTGTGCGGCGAAAGTGAGATCTGCCACTCCAATAAACACTGGCGTCTCAGTTGGTTGAAGGTGCATATTTATTGCGTAATAAGGACCGTTTAAAAGCAATGTACAGAACAAAACATATTTGAGCAATCAGTCGTTACAATCTTTGCACACGCTACAGTTTTTATAAGGAGCAAAAAATGGTCAAACATCCCTCACATTCAATCACATGTACATATTATTAAAGACAAAGTATATAATATTCAACATAATAATGACGCACCTTGCACCATACCCTGTGGTCTGCTCATGCTACACATTTAAAGATGACTTTGGACTGAAATAACATCTTATTTCAATTAAACACAGTGGATCTGCAGAAGCGTAATTTTCTTTCTTTAACTATATATTTGGTAAAAAACTTGATACACAAAATAAAAATATAAAACACACACATCTCATATTTGCTAAAAAAGAATTTCCCCTTATTATTTTGAGTGCAATAATGATTTCTTTGAGTTGAACAAACATATGCAAGAGGAACTGAAGATATGCATATACATAATATACAGGGGCACTTTTGAGAATCCAGGAAGGAAGAGGAGTACGGCAGTGGCAACGCTGACAGTAAGTGAGGTAGCAGAGAAAAGAGGTCAGCCCAACCAGAAGTCTTCACAAAAGTACACTCTAAACCTCACTGTTGAAGGCACCTGGGTCAAGTTGAATCAGTAGAACTATGATTTCACCTACAAGAATCAATCACTCCTCCCATATAACATTTTCCTCCGCTCATATAAAGCATTTAAAACAAAACTTGCATCTTAGAATAATAACTCTTGGGGCACTTCAATGATTTGGCCAAAAGCAGGTTTTTTTACCCTTGTCATATAAAACAAAGCAAACACAAACAATCTGATTTACTCAACATATACAACATAAATGTCCGTTTTTGTTGCTATTTGGAGTATGTTTGGGTGTAATGGATTTGCAGTAATCATTCGTACTGCATTCCTCATACACAACTGTATTCGGAGGAGACGGACATCGCATTTTACCGGTTGGAAAGTGAATAATTGAGGACGCAGTCTCTAAAACCGCATGATATTCACGCAGCTAATATCAGCAGATTTACAGAGAGCAGGCATCAGTCTGAGCACATGCTGTTTTTGCTTCGCGTCCGCAGTGAACGCAGCTCCAGAAGCAGAGATGTCCGTTTTGGCCGCTGGCTGTTGTTGCAGCTGGAATGAGTTTTTACATAATCTCCGGCAGTCCAGACGCAGTACAGAAGACGATCCCTAGAGTGAGATGATCCGCGAGGGCAAAGCCTCTTCAGAGGGCAGTTCACCAACCACAGTTTAAAGTAGGTCTGGAGACTCGGGGATTGTGTCTGGAAAAGAAACACAGGCGAGGATTCTGTCAGACTTTTATTGCACACAAATCAATCATAACCGTGCGACCGTTGACAGGTTATGATTGCAGGGATCATGTTTTCAACCTTTCTCTGTTGTGGAGGAGGCTGGAGTAGGAAGCATATGAATTGGGGGCGAGATGGCCAAAAAAGGTATATCTTGATGTCTATTTTATTTTTTATTACAATACTTGATCAATTGATATGCAGACATTTCCTAAAGTGTGCCAAAGTATCACAAAAAGTTGAATGGTGATCAGCGTTGGGAAAAAATATATATTCAGAATTTGGAGTACCAGTGACAGTATCTATGAAGAATTCTGATTCGACCATGTAACAGAACACTACTAATAACTAGTCATTCTTCTCAATATTGATAACACATATTCCTTTAAGGACAGGAATGTCACGTTATACTAGTAATGGGCAATACCACTCATTTCGATTTGATGTTAAGTAATACTATGACAGGTATTGCAATATTCTCTAGTAGATACCAACGTGTTTTGTTTGAACATTAATTGAATCTCCTCTACTATAAAGAATTTTTACCTTGGCTCTTTGATCTTTTAATTATCTCCACTCCAGCCCAGTTTGAACTGATTCCAAAATAAACTTAAATGTTCAATACTTTTGCATGAGAATCTATACTTTTTGTCACTTCAGTCTTTAGCGATATATCAATTTGTATAATGGATTATCGTATATATACATATTCTAATTAGGTATATCCCCAAAACAATACGTGTGTTTGTCTTTTAATGGATCAAGTAAATGTCCAAAACAAATCATTCATGAAGAATAATTGTGATAAACATTTTTTGATAAATATCCCATTGCTACATGAACATTGTGGCTAATTTTATGTGTAAAAAGCAAGTAAACTAACAGCTGTGAACTAAGTATGAGTGATGCAGATGGTTTGTTTTACAAGCTCGTGGCAGGGAAAGCTCTGTACACCAGAGCAGGCGACAGGTGCGGAAGAGAAGAACGGGTACTTTTTTACTTTAAGCTATGTCTTATAGTTAAAATACACAGTTGTAGTAACGAGCTGCATATTAGGCATGTGTACCAGATATATTTATACAATCAAATAGTTTCCCTCATACTTTGTTAATTTCGTAAACAGTTAAAGATTCATTTTAATTGCTTTTTCAGTCTCTTCTCATTAGAAAGATTGCTAAACGTATTCCAAAGCGGAACAAAAATGTCCAATGCTTGATATATGAGACTGACAATAATGGGGAACTGCAGCACTGGTCATATTCCCATCAGCTAAAGGCCATCAAACAAGTAAATAACAGAAAATACTGAAGTGTCTCCGTTACATACGTCACAAAGGCGCTGGTACAGCAGGCAGCCCGGTGTAACACTCCGCTCTTTTCTCACACTTTTTTTCACACTTATTGTGCTTTATCTTTTGTATTTTGTGTTTTTCAGACTTCCTATAAGTGATCTGTTCTTTTCCTCTGTATCTACCTCTGTATCTACCTGCGTTGCATCAATGAAATTTCCCCATGTGGGACAATAAAGGAATATCTTATCTTATCTTACATAAACAGAAGAAATGAAACCCAAATGTACAGTTTAGCGAAACATGCGCGAACCGCTAAGAGGTAATGAAAGAAGTCCGTTTTTGCAAGTTAGCATTCCAAGAAAACAACAACCGCAGCTAGCTCTGAGTATTTAAAGTTCAGAAGCTATGTATGTCAAGATTTGGCCCTTTTGCAAAAGCAGGAAACGGGTACACTAGTGAAGCATGAGTGGTATGTCTGTAACGTTAGAAAATATGTGCAAAAAACATGCTTCAATATTGTTACAGCATGAGCCCGAAAGATTAACTTAAGATGCAAAGTGTGTTACATTGCAATGCAGTTGGCTAGACAAAGGGCAAAAACTATAATACAACTTAACAACTATAATATTGTCAATTTTATAAGTTTAATCAACATTGTCACTTCAGTTAAGCTACAAAAATGGCTTTCTACCAACACTGCAACTGCAAATTAAACATTAGGTGAATCATCTCACACGCCACTGCTAAGAACTGAACGTAACTAAGGTAACGCTCCAAAATGACTAATACTTAGAGTTGCTCAAGCGCTACTGGGTGGAGTCGGGAAGATTGCAGTGTTCGTATGGGATCTGAACCAGCTGTTGTCAACGTGCCTCTTTGCACATAACATTGACAAACACTCACTTTAAAGCTTGCACCACATCCAGGAAGTTACTACATGACTCACAGAAAGCCAAACACACGGCTGTTGCATCAGATTTCCCCCCAAAACTGTGCTAGTTTTGAAATCATAGACGTGTTTTGCCGTTGCGTGTGAAAACCAAAACTCTAAAAGGCAAATGACAGACGCTTGGTTAGCCTGCGCCTTACTAATGTGTTTTAATTTTAGTATGGGAACAAGCTGATAACAATTTCCATTTTAAATTATGGCAGAACTTGTTAATAACCCTTGCAGTCATTAATTTGTCATCAAGGAACATTAGGCACTACACCAAAACAAAGTTAAAAAGGGAATATATTTCAAACCAAAAGCTTTTTTATGATACCACTGCGCCTCTAGTCCTGTCACAGCATTCAATCACTCTGCACACTCCTATTCTCTGACCTCCAGTGCAAATAGCGTCTTAAAAAGTATTCTTAGGCCCAACACTATTGTTCGTATCGCACTGATATAGGACTATTGCTCTCGGGCAAAAGATGGATACAGCAAATATAATTCCACTCAATATATTTTGCCAAGAAACGACACACTGCTTATTACAAAAATGTTGAGAGAGAGCAGCGAAAGGCAGGATTATTCTGTTGTTGAAAAGAGAGTCCCATTATTATAATTGTAAGTTTGCTATGAATTGGGAAAAATATATTAATAAATGGATAATAATACAATTGTTATTTTGGGGGAAGGCAATATCAGAATTTCGAGTATATTGTCTAAAATAAAAGCTGTTCAAAAATTTTGAACAGCTTAATGTCCAGACACTTGGCCATCAAGACAATTAAAGGCACCATATAGCACATTTCAGATGAATTGCCATAATAAGTGGGATAATTGATGGGTCAGTGTCACTCGCCCTTGGTGAAAAGTAACTCATTGCTTACTGTAATTTGGTACATTTTTTGAGTAATAGTAGAGTACAATTTTAAACCAGTACTTTTTCTTATAATTGAGTATAATTCTGGCACGTAATTGTAATTAGTTCCCATTAAATCCCAATCGTCCCTGTTTATGGTTTTTTCACTGCTGTATCTGCTCTTTTTCCTTCATACATCTACAAACACTCAAAACGGCCTGTTCTGATAACCTTAGATCAGAGAATATGCAGCTTGTGGTTTAAAATAGCTTAATTCTGTCTTTTAAACAGTGGAGTTAAAGTTTTGAATGAAAGATGTTTAGTATAAAACGCCTGTGCCACATCGCGGGGACGAGCGTTTGCTTTATTACAATTAAAGCAACAAACAACTGTAGCTATTGTTCATTACCGTCTGACGGGAAGAACACGTCCCCGTGTCCGGGCGGGGAGAGCGGTGTTCCGGGGTCGGACAGAAGGTGGCGCCCCGTCTCAGAGGACTGCCTGGTCATTATCTGAGACACAGTTCGGGGTTTACCCTGAGGAGATCCACCAAGAAACACTGGGTTCTCGTGGCCCTGAGTTTCACTGGAGAGAGAAAACAGAAAAATAATTGGTAAAATAAGAATAGCATTAGATATGAATTAAGTTCCAAGAAGTCAAAACCTCTCCCCTTTGTGCCACTCCCTAACCTAGATAAATAATGATGCGAGTTACTGAACTTGTGGAGGATATTTATCTTGTATAGCCAAAAGGAATTGAGAAAATACAAGCCCAAAATAAAGCGGTGTACCCTATTTTACACAGTGTGACCAAAACAATGAAGGGAAAATTAAAAGGACTATTAAAAGTGTAAATCGTAAAGGAAATAGAGAATTTAAATAACTGTTTACGATAGAAATGTGAAAGAAATCAAGCAAGTCAGTGACACATTTTGCAGCCCATATTATAGTAGGTAGTGGCACAGCAGCCTAAACTAGTGGATACATATAGTAATACTGAGCAGCTGTTCATTGTGTAGTGTGGGAAAGCTCACCTGTCCATCCTCACGAGCTCCTGAGCACCTGCAGAGGGAGGAAGGGGGAAACGGACCATTGTGAGTGAATGAAACAAAGAGGAACAGTTCAACTCCACAGCAGGAAACAAGTGACAGAATAATAGCAGAGGGAAACATGGCAGGGAGAATATAAGCTTGACCCTTAACATGAGGAGATGAATGAATTATGATGATTTAATGCCGGCGCTACACGCAAACGGGAAGTAGAATTACTATTACTACTACTAATGCTACAACTAATGTTTGATTGTAGTACTACCGTATTTTCCGGACTATGAGTCGCCCTGGAGTATAAGTCGCAGCAGCCAAAAAATGCATAATAGAGAAGAAAAAAACATATATAAGTTGCACTGGAGTATGAAATGCGGTTGAGAGTGTGAAAATAACAAATAATATCACATATAAGTCGCTCCGGAGTATAAGTATAAGTGTATATATATAAGTATAAGTCGCACCCCGGACAAAACGATGAAAAAAGGTGCAACTTATAGTCCGGAAAATACGGTATTTGACTTTTACTAGATTACTAGATTACTTAGATTAGATATACTATATATATATATAAAAAAAAAAAAACTAATGTTAGATTTGCTACAGTGACCACTTTGTTACCTTTACTACCACATAGTAAATATATATATTTTTATTGTTGTTATTTTGCCTGATAAAATAAAGGTTAAATAAAATAAGCATATCTCTCATGCAATATACTGCAACAAACAACAACAGCAAAGTTTAAGTTTTGCGTGTGCACAGAAGAAATGTGATTTTGAAAGTGTACCGTGAAAGCGCTTTTTTAAAATTAAACATGGATTTTGTAAATTTTCTGGTCCATCATTTGCTTGTCTCCATGGAGATGTTATATTTTGCCCAGTAAGTTTCACAGCATGGCATTAAACTGACCTATCTTGCATTTATTAAATTACCTAAACAAACATGCGTTCTTACACTGAGCGATATCGCCTCTCCGCAGATCTGACCCGTTGCTCGACCCTATAGTGTCACCTGCTTGCCTTCACGGAGATGAAGTGAATGCCATACTGTGAATCATTCCAGGCACCGCAATAACAACTCCATGGAGACAACAGGTGCCAGATCCTCCAGAAAAGTTACGGAGGGCACTTTTGACTTCAGAGTTTCCACTGTTCTGATCAGTGATACTCACATCGGCTTGAATGGACGCTCTGTCGCTGTTTGTAAACCAGCACCAGAATCAGAGGCAGTGAGAGAAGAGCCAGAACACAGGCAGCGACAGCCAAAGCCACTGGCACCGCGCCTGTGGGGACAGACACAGTATAAACACAACAAACAGAATATGTGGATGCATCAGCTTAAAGGCGTAATTACAGGGACAGACCTCCGGGCGGAGTGGGGTCCACATATGTGCACTCCTGAGAGCCATTTCTTCCTGTGGACAAAGACAAAAGGGAAACCATTGGTTCTTTATGCCACAGTGAAGAAAAAGCACCACTGCAAACATGAATATGGAGGATTAAAGCAACAGGATGCACAGTAATCTAATCTCCCAGCATGTTCAGATATGACTACAATTTTCCAGTATCTGAACTAGTAATGAAAGCCTCAACGGTTACCATATCATCAACACAGGAGTATACACACTATTTGAAATATTTGCCAACATGTATGATAAGCATGTATTTGGTAATAGCTAAGAATTCAAAGATCAGCTATTGTCAATGTAACCTTCTCCTCACTTATTATAAGAAATGTCTGATTAAAAAAAGAAACTACTACTAACTTAAACCTGATTATATAAAAGAATGTACCCGCCTTGATTGATAACATTTAAAAAACTGCAAATACCAGGTGCCTAAGCTCCTGCGTTTTATTCAAGATTTTGGCCATTGAGTCTAAAAACTAAGGATGCACATTTTTATACATTTGTGTACATACATACATATTAGATTTGTGATGACGTTTAAAAAGTAGGATTCTGTCCAGAGTGCACTTTGTAAACAACTCAGAAGCATTAACACTTGAAAGAAGACTGAAATATGAAGTGATAAACTAATAGAAGAATCACATCTATTTCAGAACACGTTTGTAGAGGTCTAAACTACTGATACTACAAGATATTTCTATAAACACATGATAGTCTGTTCTTTGCAGAGGACATTGTATTATCTAAATAATTGCAACCCTTGCGACTTGACAATTGCGCCAAATCAAACTGTGATTTTGATTCAATTGCAATATATTGGACAGTCACACTAAAAACCCTCGTGATCACGTTCTAACCTAATATCTCGCCATGTTCTTACTTGGCGTGACTGTTAGCATCACGTGGCTGTGCGGCCTCTGGTGCACTACTTTGTGTTGCTTCGTGTCCTGGACGTCGAGAACCACGCAGCAGTACCGGCCCTGGTCTGAGTAGGTCACGTTCGCCATTGACAGCCAAAAGTTCTCCGCCGAGGCCCCGACGTGGACCCCTGGGGGCAGCTTGTGGCCGATGTTTCTGGGTCTGATGTGGTTGGAGCAGTGCTGGTCGCTCTGTTGAGTGAAGAACCAGCTGTGGTGGAGCTTGTCCGTGGGGTATTTCAGGGCTCCTCCTTGGTTACACACCAGCTTCACCGTCGCCCCCTCTGGACAGGTGTAGTACATGTGAGGAGCGGAGACCTCCAGAGTGGGGTGACTGTAGGGCAGCTTTGTATCGGCTGGACAAAGACAAAACGGGAAACTTGGTTAGATCAAACTTTTTTGCAAAATGATCTTTATTACTAAAGAACATGACCTCAAAGTTCATTACTTTAAAGGGGATCTATGTATGTTTTTAAGTGGAGTTTCTGAAACCTTCTATTCTCCATGGAGAGGTTGTTTCGCCAGGACCACTTTTTTTTTTTTTGGCAATAAAAATGCCTGTAATTGAATAAATGAAAGACAGATAAGTTTAGACCACACTGGGACAGATTTCAGGCAAAGCATTATAATCTTCTTGAGAAAGCAGGTGATGGACCATGCTACATAGTGCACCTTTAAACCTGTAGTTTGGAATATCATTGCAAATATACAATTGCCTATACAATTGCGAAATCTGTAAATTTTTTATGGATGTTTTGTGTATAATTAATTGATTTGACCATTGTTAAAGGTGCACTATGCAACTTTTCTGGTTTGGGGATCCACCATTTGCTTGTATCCATGAAAATAGCAATACACTTATCCATCTTGCATTTATTTAATTATAGATGTTTGTACTGCATTTAAAAAATACCTTTAAGTGGACTCGCCTCTACACTGACCTGACCTGTAACATGGCATGTAACTCTGACACGAGGTGACACCTGCTTGTCTCCATGGAGATAGACGCGTTTAAATGCTATAGTGTGGAACATTCCAGGCAAAGCAAGAACATATTGAAGCAGGTGGCAGAAATAACTTATTTTATTTATATTTCCAGATAAATGGGAATTATTAAAGCCCTGGGCATTCAGAAAGAAACTATAACCCACTTTCAGTCAAATCAGCCATTCTGGGATTAGTTTGGTCCAAATCCACATAAGAAAATAAGCCTAAAAATATTTAATACATCTTTATTTTATATTTAATTTTTTTACTTTATTACCAAAATGTCTGTCAGTCCATTCCTCCAACAGCAGCTTACAGATACACAAGAAAATACATCACTCTTTGCAGCAGTTTTTTCTTTAATTTTTCCACTCTACAAAGTTGCAGAGCTGCTTTAATCCTATTAAAGTCACAGCGTATGTATACACTGCTCACCAAACTAATTATAGCATTTCTCTGTCTCCAAATCGTGTTCCAGAATAAAATTTCCCATGCGTTATTCCTGTTTCTATTTTAGCTCAGTCTCACGCAGTGGTTACAAGCGGCTCATTTGCTCCTCTCAGACCAGTGACTCGGAAAACAGACGAGTGCTTACCACGGATTTCAATTGTCTCAAGAGTCATTGTGTGGTATTGTCCAAGTCTAAAAAACTGTAGTAGTAGCAGTATAGTTTGTCAGTCTACTTTCTTGTATTATTTAACAAAAAATATATAACTGCATCATTTTTCAAACTCCGGAAACCATAAAAACAGCTGCACAATGATTTTACACTACACACATGAATGTTACTCAACTCAAACATCTCAAGTCGAACCACATCCTGTTTTGGCTTTTTTATTTTATTTTCTGCGCTGTAGTGAAATGAGGCATAGCAAAGTGAATTGTGTATTGTGGCCTCTGACAGATTGTTTCATTTTAATAACAAGAGTGTATCCTTAGGCTCACTGGCGCAGGGGGGAAAAAAGATGCCACAAACAAACGATATAATGAATCCTTTATCCTTCTTCAATGGGGAAATTACTGTGTTGTAAGAGCAAAGTAAGAAGAGTAGCAGTAGAGTTATAAGATAAATAAGGATTCAGGTAATAATAATACAGACTACTAGAAAGATGAACATTAGGGCTGCACGATTTAGGAATATATTGAATATTGCGATTTCCTGACAAGTATTGTGATTGCAGTTAGATATGCAATTTATGTTTTAATAATAGGATTCTGTTAAAAGTTGATATACTCTGTATCTACCTGCGTTGCACCAATGAAATTTCCCAATGGGGGACAATAAAGGAATATCTTATCTTATCTTATCTTATTTAACACAAGTTCAAGGAGAACTAACAAAAGCACTTGGACCCAGAACATGTTTGTACAGATCTACACTACAGGTTTTGCAGGATTTTATGCAGGTAAATGCCAGGATATTTTTTGTTGTTTAGTTTAGTTTATGAGTTTATTTATCAGGGACAATGCACATAAAACACTGACCTACAGGAAAGATCCTGTTCTAGCAAAGTTTGTGGAAGAAATTGTGCTAATTTTGTCTATTCAAATGGATGGGATTGAGCTTGCAGCCCTAATAAACACGACTCAAATGTATTTTAAGTCAACTCCATTTGGATGCTTCGAGTTCGGCTGATTTTGCTTTAATTATTGTATTTGCTTTGCTTTTTTATGGCTTTTAATAGCATTATAATTTTAGTTTGTGTTTTCGGCCTGTGATGCTCGTTTGTGACCGCTTCTTCCAGAACCACTGGCCTATTCAGTTATTATCATGTGTTATTATTGTTTATTACACAGGGTTGAAACAGTAAAACGATAAATCACCCTTTTAATGATGGTAGTAGTGGTAGGAGGAGTTTTGGAGTGACAGTAGTATCAGAAGTAATGAAAGTGGCTGCATGTAGTCGCAGTCACACACTAGTGGTAATGAAAAGCGTAGTGTTACTTGCAGTGCACTTCAGTAGGTAGAAGTACACACAGTTGTAGTTTGGGGAGGGCAATATTGACAAAAAATAATACCTCAATAACATAAGTCTTTGAAGTTGTCAGTTGAGGTTCAATCATCGGACAAACGTGAAATGTGTGTAAATTGAATCGCAAAAGTGCAGTAATATGGCCTTAAACCCTTAAATATACTGACAGTTTACAACATTTTCTTAATTCGTAATCGTCTTTTTCGTTGTTATACCATATTTTCCGGGCTATAAGTCGCACTGGACTATAAGTCGCACTGGAGTATAAGTCGCACTGGAGTATAAGTCGCACCAGCCAAAAAATGCATAATAGAGAAGAAAAAAAACATAATATAAGTCGCACTGGAGTATGAAATGCATTTGCAAGTGTGTAAATAACAAATGATATCACATATAAGTCGCTCCGGTAAGTATATGAGTATAAATATAAGTATAACTCGCACCCCGGCCAAAACTATGAAAAAGGGGGACTGTATAAGTGCGACTTATAGTCCGGAAAATACAGTACTCAATATTCAAATTTGACATATCTTCAAAACAACATATTATCTAAAAACGTGTGTATGTTGCCCACCTCCGTCAGAAGTATAGAAGTATTATCAGTACAAGGAAGCTCAGTGTTTACAATATGAATAGCAGAACATGCAGCTGTACAAGTACTTTCATCTTTTGACTGTGTATTCCTTCCCTTTACTTGTACGTACAGTTATTGTGTGGGTGGACTGAGGAAGTATGCGTGTTTGTGAGTGTGCCCGGTGACTCTGGCGGCTGGAGCAGTAACTGATGCTGTATTCAGTTCAGTATTCAGTGGAGCGGCGGCCAGGGCAGGATTTAAGGAGTGAACTTCCTTCCTGATTTAAAGCGACACGCGAACAAAACTCCCGCCGCTGCTCCAGCTTCTCCCGTCACGCTGAAACTCAATGAAATGCCTCTGACGGGACGAGGACGAGGCGGCGTGAATGACGGCTCTCTATACATTTTGTTTCTCATCAGTTGGTTTCTTAAAGATGAACTGCGTAACTTTTCTGGTGGAGATGTTGCCGCTTTCGCCTGTTATGTTCTACTACAGTGTGGCATTAAACATAGCATTTATTGAATTAAATGTGTTTTTATTGCTCTTGAATGTGAGATAATCTGACAACTGTCTCTTTGTGCATTCCTTTAACTTTCTGGATCATATTGAATGATTTGCTTTTTTTATTTATCAAGTTTTGTCAATTGAGAACTAATTCTAAATACAGATTTTTTGACATTTTGAAGTAATTTGGGAAGTAATGTTGAATTGTCTGTTGCATATTTATTGTACACATGCAAGGAAAATTAATTTCAAATCAGCTTTCCAAAAACGTAGGCCTAAATCTAAATGTAGAGCACAATGTACAGTTTGTAGAAGAAAACTTGGGGGAACAACGTGGATATTTCAGTGACGGACGTTTACGACATCAACATGTACGTAAATATAACCACTTCTCCATCGCTGTCCATTATGAAACACTAACTGGGCCTTTTGAACCACTTTGGAACATAAATAAAGGAAGTGCACTGTCCATCTTATTGTCAACACCATCTTTTGACATTTGGTTTACGTTCTGCGAAAAGGGAAACGCGAGAGCAACCCACGACCTTCGCTTTCTGATTAGCCCTGAGCTCGTATATGTTTACGTGGTGGCATCCTGTGTAAGTGTCAGAGGCTATTATGTTGTAGAGGGCGAGGGCAGTGATTGAGTGAAACTGTTGCCCCCCCCTGAGGATCATGGCTGTTCCTGTCTCTGCAGCGGGACAATGGGTGGATAAGCTGTCGTCCCATTGTCCCTCACACACCCTTCCTTCATCTGTAGGCGTCTTGTGGACACCATAGTTTCAGGGGCCCCTTGTTGTTAGGTCAAATTTGCATTTATTGTCGTACAAGTTGTGTGTTACTAGAATGAATTACAAGATTAAATTAGTTTGGATTGGCAACGATCCGGTTGGGGCTTTTTAATTGACAGATTTACAGCCACGTAATTAGTAAAAATCGTATCATTTGTTTGTTAAAATAACAGTATGTAACTTTCTGGAGGTGGCACAACACCTGTATGATTCTGTGGAGATGGATTAGTTTTATGCCATACTATGCAATATTCTAGCTAAGAAACTACATTTCCATGCAGCAGGAGGAGGCTCCTTCAGACCAACTATGAGTCAGGTTTGTGGAGATGCAAGCACTCTCACAGTAAGGACGTGCATTATAAACAGCAAAAATGAAAAAATATGCAATTTTTTTAATGTCTATTTTTTGCCTAAACAGCTACATAGTGGAGCTTTAAATCACCCAGCCCTAGACTGGAGTACACCTAACATGCTGTAGGAGAAGATACAAGAAATATTTGGCTGTTGGCAGTGCCTCAAGGCAGCTGTGGCTACAATTGTAGCTGACCACTGCATGTAACGTGTCAAAAATACTGTTAGAGGAGTCATAAATAACAGAAACGTAGGAACAAAAGTATTGTCTCTTGTTTGTGTATTCTTAGAGTGCATTATGTACAACTCAGATCCATTGGACACCAGTTCTTTTCCCACAGTAGGCAACAGAAGCGTATTAGCGCACGGCTTGCCTTCACATCGTCTTGTTCGACTGATGCAGCATCTAAGATAATGCTTGTCTTGTACATCTTTGTGAAAGTAACTCCTGAGCAGTGTTTTTTTCTGGCCTTTAGCGACAGATCTGGTGCCAGTTCTTTTTGATGTGGTTGTTGCAGCAGCAGCAGCAGAAGCAGGTAAAATGAGTCTTTGCCATCTTCTTCACAGACAGACGTCTCATTTCAGTCAGCAGACATCTGGGGTTTTGGCTCCATTAAACATCTAGGTTTCTCCTCCCAGGATCCCTCGGCCCCTCAGGGTTTGGACACACTGTCTCTTTTGTTTTAAGGCCCGCTGCCACCTGTTTAGGACATGTTCCTTCTGACAGATCTCCCTCACTCGGGCATGCAGCGTATCCAGTGTGAATTAATTAAAACATTTTTGCAGGGGGTATATTTACTCTGTTACATGTGTATTTTGGCACGCTTCCTCTTGTTGTGCTCAGCGTGTAATGGAAATTATCAGGACTCGATGAACATGAACAACCTGCTTCGGTTTCCTGTGGATTAGAGGAAACTTGAATAAGCATCTCATTGTATAAAGATAATGGAGATACGGGTCTGTTTGGTGTCATATACTCAGGGCTCCACATTAGCAACAGAGACTATTTTAGCTTTTGTAAGACCTTTGCTCCTCATAAAATGCAAATGCAGCTGGATTATATGGAATTCAAATTGACTTCTTCTGAAGCCGTGTTGGTGTATGTTTTTTGGCCGAATTAATCATTGTCAGAGGGTGAAAATATAAAAAATAAAGTGAAAGGCAGTCAAAATGTGTATTCAGTGACCTATTGTAGTTAGTCTGTGTTGACAGCGAGTGATAAAGTTACTGATTTCACTTTCCACCGATCTAATCTAATAGAAAAGTTTCCCCAAAGTGCAAAGGAAACTTACACGACACATATTAAGCCCTAAATATGTTGTTCTTCCCATCAAATATTGACTGATACGTCGATATGATACGTAATTATTGTGACAGGCCTTTTGATTACATAGAACACATGCAAAAAGCGATATTCTGGCTGTTATTGTGCTTTTACTCGATTCATATCATTGCACACGGATAAGACTGGGGATCATTACAAGGCACCAGTGCAGTACCAAAGAAAGAGTGAAGGTACAACTGGTACTGAAATATAATTTACTTGGATTACAGGTTTTAATGCCTGGTGGGTCTTGAGAAAGCAATATAGACAGTTACGAGGCAGTTGCACCACAATGTTTGGATTTATGAACATTGTAGTTTTGTCATACTTATTCTGTATATCATAATTAATGCTGCAATAAATGAAGGTAGTTTTTAGGTACCGGTAGTTCAAAGATACCCAACAATACATATAGAAGGTACATTTATGAAAGCGTTAGTCCAGCGAGTAGTGTAGGCCCTAACCCTAACCCTTGTGTTTGAAGAATAAGAATATTCTACGATTATGATTTAAAGCATTTCCTTCTTTTAATTCTGCAGCTTTAGATCTATTGCATCTGTGTCATAAAGTTAGATTCAATATCATTGCTATATTTTGATACAACCTTGTATTATACTTCCAAATGTGTATTCACAGGCCCATTGAGTCGCAGTGTTACTTCTACTTTTTCCATCATGTTGTTAATCAGCTTCAAAATGAATGCTATGTAATCAAAGGTGATCAAAATCAAAGGTTTCACGTCAGGTCTTGAGTGTAAAATAAAATGCAAACGACATCCTGAACAACAGGAAGCTCAGGCACACTTTTGAGTGAGAAGGATGTAGTTCGAGGTTAACGTTACGGGTCAACGAGCACAAGTCTGAAAGCGTCAATCAAACACAGCTCCAAAAAGTCTTGCATATCATATCATTTTTTGTATGTTTCAATATCCCTGGTCCGTCTTGGTTCCTCTTTTTTTGTTATAAATACATGAGAACTTGCTGTTGTGACATTCAGAACACGATTTTACAAAACGACTTTAGAAATAACGTGGCTGAAATGTCCCTTTTTCCTCAAACGTGGGCTTTTTGTACTGATGCAATGTAAGAAAAGAACTTTTACATCATGGCGTAGACTTTGTTGTTTGGGTTTTTTTTTGCAACTATTGAGACTAAGTGAGTTCAATGGGAAAGCTTCACCCATTGGACAATTACTACATGGCGTCGTTCATAAATACAATAAAATAAACACATAATAACACATAATAAAATGATTGAAAATGCTCAGTAGAACAAGTAATACTGCAAAAAATAACGTATGATGGAAAATTGAATATTTGAAATATGATTAGTTTGCAGACACTTTGAATAAGCCTTATACATGTAAACACTTAAATAAATAAATAATACATATTTTCTTCACACTTCCCCAGCTCATCATAATAAACGATCTTCATATAGCCTATTTGTTTGTTTGTTTTAATGCTGAATACTCTCCATTTATCTGCACCTATGCATGTATTTCAACAGTAAAAGTAGTATGTTAAGCATAAAAGTAATAAATGTATAAATGTCTAATAACTTTCCACAAAGCTGCATTGATGTCACACTTTAATCGACTAAAAACATGCTCCGCCGATCAATTTTGGCAAAATCTCTCAAAACTATTACGTTTTTCTATGTATCTGACCAAAACTGCACAACGTAAACAGTAAAACGTGAAATTAAACTTGTAATTCACTCCCAAATCTACAGCTAACTTACTCCATGCCTTCTCCTGTTCGCTGCCGTCCCACATAAACCCTTAAAATCAAATTAATTAGTCGACTGAAACACTAAAGACCCTAGAATGGTGATAACTTTGAGGTATAAGGAGTTCATACAGTTACAAATGATTCTGTGTTGACGCTACAACTGTCAATGCCACATCCTTGACTTCACCACCGGAGTGAAGGCCGGTTCTTTCTCAACGCTCGTGTTCGTGTCGCTACAGTCACTACACATAATATAGTGCAAAGAAAAGGCCTCTGAGCATTCGGGATCTTCCCCTCCTCCACTATTGTTCCCGTAAAGTCGCCGACACATGTTCGCAAGTTCAGCAAAAAAACACGTATCAGCAACTGCGCCTCGGTCCTCTGCTCTCACTGCCCGAGACGCGTTTAGACCCTTTAAATGATCTTTTCCGCTGGAGACTGGATCGATGTCTGGCGCCCCCGATGTACACAACGTAATCAGGGAATAAATAAAGTCAAAAGTCAGTCGCCACATCCTGCCCGAGTCCAGTTCTTGTCCCAACAAACACTTTTAAATCCAAGCTCTTCCTCAGAAACGTGTCGGTTTTTCGAAGCTTAAAGACGTTACGTGACGAATAAACATGACGTTGGGTTAAATCAGTGTTAAAACCAGGACCAGTGTTCGGTTGTGTTTGGATAAGCGCGGCGTTGTTGGCAGTGTTTCCGTGGCAGCGGCAGATGTTGTTGTCATGGTTTAGGGAGGAAGGAACGACTTAAACAAACGAGACGCGATATGCCTCCAGGGATACAGTGGATTCACTTTCATAGATGCATATTTAATGGCTCTGTATTTACTCAGGGAACTGTTAACGTTATGTACTTTTGCTACTGTGTGCCACGCTCGTTACAGACTTATTACAATTAAAATGTTGTGTTTATGAAGGGCAGTAGCACATAAAAGCCACTTCAATAAAACATTCTGCCAACAAAGTCACGTGGTTTTAAAGTCACCTTCTGTTTTGTTCTTTAAATTGACTAACTTTCCACTAGAATAGATAGTAGCATTGGTTAGGGTTAGAGGTAAGTAGTAGTAGTAGTAGTAGTAGTAGTAGTAGTAGTAGTAGTAGTAGTAGTAGTAGTAGTAGTAGTAGTAGTAGTAGTAGTAGTAGTAGTAGTAGTAGTAGTAGTAGTAGTAGTAGTAGTAAGAGGTGGGAAGAGAGGATAACTTTAAAATAATACTGTAGTGACCCATAATGATGATTCAAGTACGATTTAAAAAGGTACTTGTCGAGACCTGAGTATTGCGTAACAGTTTTATAAGTCGGCTTTATTATTTAACGTGATCGCACAGACAAAACATGGCATTTCTGGTGTAGGTCCTTGAACAAAAAATCAAAACAAATCATATCTGAAAGCAAAGTACAAGACAAATATTTGCATAATTTGATATTGACACACAGCAGGAAGAGGAACCAAAACTTTAAACGCCAACAGTGCTCTTCTTCAAACAACTATGAAAAGTACAACAAAGTAAAAGTAAATGTAACACGTCTGCCATGTAACCTCGACTTGTGTGTCAATGTGTCGCCTTCAGGGAGCTTATCGCGCCAGCCAATCCAAACAGACCGAATCCTAAAAGTGAAAAGTGATCACCTCCACAGGGTTTGAAATGTGCGTTTGATGTGAAGCTCGGAGCAGTTTGAAGCAGCAGCTGTCTCTGCTCACTCTTCACCGCACTTAACCCGGAGAAACAGGCTCAAAACAACCGGCCCAGACTCAAACAATCTGTGCAAATGTTGGGGAATCTGCTGCGTTTGAGGAGCACCACTTTTGGCGCATCCACGTGTGCGTAAAACCCCGTGGAATCGTGCGTTTTTGAACAAGATTATGATGGAAATAAACTCTGTAAATGCTTTAAACGTTGTTATTACGACGCACTACAAGAGTATAACTGAAATAAACTCTATAAATGCTTTAAAAGTTATTATTATGACACACTACAAGAGTATAACTGAAATAAACTCTATAAATGCTTTAATAGTTATTATGCTTTAATAGTTATTATTATGACACACTACAAGAGTATAACTGAAATAAACTCTATAAATGCTTTAATAGTTATTGTTATGACGCCCTACAAGAGTATAACTGAAATAAACTCTATAAATGCTTTAATAGTTATTATTATGACACACTACAAGAGTATAACTGAAATAAACTCTATAAATGCTTTAATAGTTATTGTTATGACACACTACAAGAGTATAACTGAAATAAACTCTATAAATGCTTTAATAGTTATTATTATGACACACTACAAGAGTATAACTGAAATAAACTCTATAAATGCTTTAATAGTTATTGTTATGACACACTACAAGAGTATAACTGAAATAAACTCTATAAATGCTTTAATAGTTATTGTTATGACGCCCTACAAGAGTATAACTGAAATAAACTCTATAAATGCTTTAATAGTTATTGTTATGACACACTACAAGAGTATAACTGAAATAAACTCTATAAATGCTTTAATAGTTATTATTATGACACACTACAAGAGTATAACTGAAATAAACTCTATAAATGCTTTAATAGTTATTGTTATGACACACTACAAGAGTATAACTGAAATAAACTCTATAAATGCTTTAATAGTTATTGTTATGACACACTACAAGAGTATAACTGAAATAAACTCTATAAATGCTTTAATAGTTATTATTATGACACACTACAAGAGTATAACTGAAATAAACTCTATAAATGCTTTAATAGTTATTGTTATGACACACTACAAGAGTATAACTGAAATAAACTCTATAAATGCTTTAATAGTTATTATTATGACACACTACAAGAGTATAACTGAAATAAACTCTATAAATGCTTTAATAGTTATTATTATGACACACTACAAGAGTATAACTGAAATAAACTCTATAAATGCTTTAATAGTTATTATTATGACACACTACAAGAGTATAACTGAAATAAACTCTATAAATGCTTTAATAGTTATTATTATGACACACTACAAGAGTATAACTGAAATAAACTCTATAAATGCTTTAATAGTTATTGTTATGACACACTACAAGAGTATAACTGAAATAAACTCTATAAATGCTTTAATAGTTATTGTTATGACACACTACAAGAGTATAACTGAAATAAACTCTATAAATGCTTTAATAGTTATTATTATGACACACTACAAGAGTATAACTGAAATAAACTCTATAAATGCTTTAATAGTTATTGTTATGACACACTACAAGAGTATAACTGAAATAAACTCTATAAATGCTTTAATAGTTATTATTATGACACACTACAAGAGTATAACTGAAATAAACTCTATAAATGCTTTAATAGTTATTATTATGACACACTACAAGAGTATAACTGAAATAAACTCTATAAATGCTTTAATAGTTATTATTATGACACACTACAAGAGTATAACTGAAATAAACTCTATAAATGCTTTAATAGTTATTGTTATGACACACTACAAGAGTATAACTGAAATAAACTCTATAAATGCTTTAATAGTTATTATTATGACACACTACAAGAGTATAACTGAAATAAACTCTATAAATGCTTTAATAGTTATTATTATGACACACTACAAGAGTATAACTGAAATAAACTCTATAAATGCTTTAATAGTTATTATTATGACACACTACAAGAGTATAACTGAAATAAACTCTATAAATGCTTTAATAGTTATTGTTATGACACACTACAAGAGTATAACTGAAATAAACTCTATAAATGCTTTAATAGTTATTGTTATGACACACTACAAGAGTATAACTGAAATAAACTCTATAAATGCTTTAATAGTTATTATTATGACA
>NW_027316500.1:6737163-6777163 GCF_026437365.1 Eucyclogobius newberryi | reverse complement strand
ACCACTCCATCACCGGGCAGCACCGGTTTATGTGGTAACAGCACTTTAGCTTTCGCACATTAAGTCAGAGGATGTGAACCCTCTGCTTCATCCACTGAGCTGTAACTGATGGATGTGATACTGTGTCGCTTCTTGATTGATGTAATTGAATAAAGTTATCTGATTCTGGTTCAATGTATCAGTTGGCTGATATATCCGGCTGATATTTGTACTATTTGGCGTATTGGCTATCGGACGTAAATCTCCAGCACAGGCCAATATTTATTTGGGCCAACCATCTGTCTAAAGAGTGTGTAAACATTTATTTGAACACTTAAGTGCGTAGAGCAGTGCACAAAACATGACTCCCATGTAAATATCAACTGGACATCGGCCATGAAAAAAACAACATATCAGATTATCGCTTAATTTAATTTACCATAACATTTTGTTTAATGAATATTAATAAGCTTCCAACAGCCCAACAGGGGACATAAGGAAAGATGCTGTCCAAACTGGATCCACCATTGGGAACACCCCCTGCCTGCTCCGGAGGGATTTACAGCAGCACATTTAGTCAAAGACTGATCGCACCAAAGTGCAAATGTGAACACTTCAGAAAGAGTTCCTGCTCCAGTTAAACTGTTTAATGCACAGAGTTCATGTGTATGCACTCTTTTAAGTCAGTGTTCTCTGCTTCAACACAGTACTTTCCTGAAAAGGATTAATACAAAGTATCTATCCATCCATCCAATTTAAAATATGACAACATGTTAAGGTGTCTCTGATGTGTCTCATTCAGGGGAGGATCACAGCAGTGAAACCTCTGGACTATGAGATCAGTAAGGGCCACTACGCTCTGGTCATCACGGCAACAGACCAGTGTCCCATACTCCCTCTGCGGCTCACCTCCAGCACCACGGTATGGAGGATACCCACACTTTACTGTCATAGCAACTAAATAAAACATAAACATTATTTACAATAAATGTAAGTTTTAATGTCTTTTGGGCTTTAAAAAGTACTTCTCAATGTAGTGTTATAGTTTGTTGAATCCTGTTCAGTGAATACATAATTTACGACCCATGTGACCTTGATAAGTTGTTTGTAGCAATGATAAAACTCTGGATTGACATTTGCCCTCAAACATTCTGTGTGGTGTGCAAAACGTCAAGGCGAGACTACAATATGTTCACGCTTATGGAATTCAGATTGAACATGAACTGGCAAACAAGAACGTACTATTAAGTTATCAGGCTTTTTAACACACACTTATTTTGAGGGATGGAAATCCTTATAACCTTAATTAATCAATCAAAATTCAAAGTGCTTTACAGACATGAAAATACATTAAATCTTCCTAATGTTTTACAACTACTCTCGATTTAAAGTGTATTATTGTATTTAGGTTGAAGACAGTGGCTCAGCGTGTTAAGTCACCCATTAACCAAGATCGACACTTCCACCACACTTTCTGATTAAACCTGTTTCCTTCTAGGTTTTGGTGAATGTGTTGGACATAAATGATGTGACGCCCACGTTCCCCAGACCGTACGAGGGCCCTTTTGAGGTGACGGAGGGCCAGCCGGGGCCCCGAGTCTGGACTCTCAAAGCCACTGACGAAGACTCAGGACTCAATGGCAAAATTGAGTACAGCATCACAGGAGGAGATTACCAGAGTATGTGCTGGGGTTTGGTTACTTCCACGTTCTTACATTAAGCTTTGGGAAATACACAAATGTTGAATCTGATTAAGGACTTACGTAAATTTTAATTACGTAAGGATTCTCACTAAAGGCTTGTAAAGGCATTTTAAAAGCAAAAAACTATCATTTCTACAATTTGTTTAGTCCCTCCACAATATTTCAATAAATATCGTATAGTGGGTTTTGCATATTGTTACATTCCTAGGTTATTTCCCACTATCTTATTTAAATATCTTGTCTACTGCCAACAAACCAGCGTTTCACCATGAAAAAGTACATCAATATTTGCATTTTTCAGAAAACCTCCCATCCCTCCTGTCCTACCTGTAACGGACGCTCTTATCTCTTTACAGTAGTATTATATTATAATACTACTGTTTGTGAATGTTTCCTTGTTTATAGCTAGCACCTTAACACAACTTCCTGGTTAATCTTCTACTCATGGCTAAAGGAAGTTTCACGGTTACCATAACAAACAGAGAAACAAACCGCGGTGCTATTTTGGGCTGAATTTGGGTATTGGTATCAGGAAACATTTAAACGTCAATCAATTTTGCATTTTTTGTGTGTTTACATTTGTTTTCAAGTCTTTGAATTCCAAATAATAAACCAAACATTTTAGAGACGTTCGTCCAAATTCCTCTCCCCGAGTTAATTAAAGAACACAATATGGGTGGATTATTCATTTTCATATGTAAAAAATACTCCAATGCGTCCACTTTACCTGAATTCAAACTTACCTTGCCCAAAGTATTCCTAAGAAAGTCTTAAACAAGGCTTTGTGTCTTTGTTTCAGATGAGTTCATGGTGTCTCCGGTGGAAGGCGAGCTCCGAGTGAGGAAGGACGTGGAGCTGGACCGAGAGACCACTGCGTTCTACAACATCACAGTGACGGCCCGCGACCTCGGAACGCCCTCGAGAAACAGCTCCGTGCGTACAAATACTGTGTACTCCACAACGAGGGCTTGCACCGTTGTTTCTGATTAACACGCTCATGCGGTTGGCTAATCCTCCAGCTAAGTGCACCTGATCGTGAACTATGCTAAATATATCAACAATAAGATCTACAAATACAAGCTGTGGCAAGTATTTGACCATGTTTGACCAAATTGCGATGGATTGACAACTGGTTCTTTCATCACTTGTGAGAAGATTTGGTCTGGAAAAGTGTGATGTTGTTTTTTTTGCGACGATATCAATATTTGACTGGATGCTGATAACCAATATTTGCCAATATCAATAATACGATGTTAAAATCCCTAGAAAATCCATCTAATGTATGTTAAAGTTTTAGTTCAGTTCACAAATGTACATTTTTGCTTCGTAATAGTCATTTCAAAATGTATTTTTGCTTGATTGTGTGAATGTACAGACAGATTTTTAAGCCTAATTGTTCATTTTTACTCATTATTTTGTTCAAAAAGACAAATCCAATGGATAAACTGGCACACACAGACTGGGGCAGCCTAGAATAAATAGTGGTGACAAATATCATCTAGTTGTTCATTATTGGACCTCCTGATATTGGACTAAGTAAGGTTTTGTAGTTATTGTCATGCTTTTTAACTTCAGTATGGTTTATTTTCCCAGGTGATGGTTGGAATCTTGGTCCTGGATATCAACGACAACAACCCAGTGATCCTAAACCTGCCCTATAACACCAGCGTCAGTGAAGGGGCCCCTGTGCACTACTCTGTGGCCAGAGCTCGAGCCACAGACGCCGACAGCGGACGAAACGCACTCCTCACTTACAACATCACCGCCGGCAACGTGGACGGGGCTTTCTACATCAACGACACTGTAAGATATGTGTGTTTTATGGGGCTGAGTGGTTAGTTTGACTGAATAGCTATTAGTTATGATTCTTCTATTATAATATATTCTGATTAATTCAAATTGAGCATTAAAATTGGGACTAAACCAGGATTAAAGATAAAACGAAACGAAACCTGAACTAGATCAAGACTAAACCTTTTACAAAGATTGAATTATGTAATTGTAATGATTAAAATTGTAATTTGACAATCGTTGTCTGGACTATGCAGACTCTATGACAAAAGATGTTTTATAACAAAGACGCTATGGAAGGCATTATTAAATAAAAATGTTAAAACAGCATAAAAAATAAAGTTTATTTTTAGAGCACAATTTGTACACAAAGTCCTTCACACAACAGGACAAACTGCTTGACTTGTCGGTTAATCCAAAAAATAATCACTGACTAAAATAATAGTCAGTTGCAGTCCTAGTTGACCGTAAGCCAAAATAATTGTAAAAACATACACATACAAAATAGTGCTGCATTGTACCAGATTATAGCTGTATACATGAGCTAATCATCCCTGGATGTTTGTTTTTATATTGTGTAATATGAGCTGTGTTCAAGTCATTTCTCTTCTGGATCAATAAAAGTCTAATTAACATAAATACATTAAAAGTATTGACAAAATAGTACTGGAGCACCCAATGTCCACACTGTAACATTTGCTGCTATATTTGCTGATATTATACCTATTCCTCACACATTAATATGCATTTTTATTTCCATTTAGTGTGCAAATGTCTGAATGTTAACTAAAAACATCATTATCATCATAAAGCTGTGGTGTTCTCCGCCTAAAGCCAATTGTAAACTGGATATACCGTACTGTAATTTCACATAAATGTCATCCATCCATTTAGTTCCATGTTTCTGTTTCAGACCGGAGTTGTGCACGTGAACAGGCCGCTGGATCGAGAGCGAGTGGCTGAATACAGACTGACCATCACCGTCAAAGATAACCCCGAAAACCCACGCATCGCTCGCAGGGTAAAGCCCCGGGACGCCACGTTTTACACTTCCAAACAGTCACGTTTGTAATGTTCGGGTAGAGAAGGGGAAGAGGGTCGATACATGAACACTTTGAAGATTCTTTCAAGCTTTTACTTCCCAGAAGGAAAGGTTTGAAACAAGCCCAAGTCCAAAACCGATGTATTTGTATAGATTTCTTCGGTGCTTGAAAACTGCCTAAGAACTTGTTATTTCCTTTGTCTGAAATGTCGTCTTGACTAAATCTTGATCTACTCCACAATATTTGCGGTGGTCCAAACAAACACGTGAAAGAAGCTTTATTTTATTTATTTTACTCTGCTTTTTGAATAACAATTTTAGTTGAATATAAGATTTTTTTATACCCAGTAATACTCAACCTTGCTTTGGCATCTTTGGACAATTATGGTAATTAAACGTTTAATCAACTTTGGTATCTTTGGTATCTATCAAGCATGTATTTGATTCCGGTTGTTTTTATTCTTCAAATATACCATGAAATACTGTACATACATTCATAACGGGAGCAGTGTCTTCTCTTGCTTAAAAAATCAACCAAATTAGTCACGATAACAGTTACTATAACAAGTCAAGTTTATTTATAGAGTGTAATTCATACATGAGGCAATTCAAAGGCCTTCACACAACAAGAAAAATGCATTAAAATCACAAAACAGATAAAGACATAAAACAGAGGCAAATAAAATAATTTCTGTCATATGCATAGCTAAAGAAAAACAGTTTTTAGCTTAGATTTGAACACTGCTAGAGCCACAGGAGCACAGTGCAGAGACCTGAGAACAGGACTAATGTCATGGTACTTCCTGCTTCTAGTCAGCGCGTGGATAAGTCTCTCCAAATCTGGTTTAGACACTATACTTTTGATTTTGATGTTTTTTAGATGGTAAATAGCTGCTGATGTTATTGATTTGATGTGGCTGTTAAAGTTCAAGCCCGAGTCCATTTTTACCCCCAGATTGAAAAAAAAACTTGATTTGTCGGTTTTAGAGCGAGACTCTGGAGGTGACACTAACACTTTCTCTTTGTTTCTGTGAGACGACGATTTCAGTCTTATCTTGAGTTTAGCGTGAGATGCAAGATAGTTTTTACACAAACATCCCCTTGTTATTGTGTTCGTGTACAAAGTTAAAGGCAGTTGTAGTTCAACTGTGGTGAAGGTGTCAAACAGATGGAGTGAAAAGTTGTGAACAGAAACCACTTGCAAATGTGTTTCTTCATCTTGTATGATTATATGTATCTGCTTTGTCTCTGTTAATTATATATCCCTTGTTATTCACATTCATAAATGGATAGTAAATAAAAAATAGATACTAAATAATGACGGCACAAATTTCAAAAAGGCGGGAGGCTACAAATAGAACTTGTATGTTAAAGGTCGGACCACTCATTGAACTAAATACAGTTAAGTTTTATATTTTTAAATGTTAAGAATGTATTCCAGAAAAACTCATTTTTTTAGGTTTATAATGTCACTTCCTGTTTGTAATTGATGACATCATGCTAGGAAAACACTGGGCAAAAACTCATCTAATGTCACAATTTTGTTTATTTGACAAATGTAATATATGAGAGCAGCTTTATTTTGTTGAATTGATGTTTACAGAGTCAAAGAAGTTGTTTCTTTTGTCTAAATCATGCCTAAACCTTGACTGGAATGAGTGTCCTTAGTGTGATGTCACTTCCAGTAATTTTCTGCGGATTTTTCAACGTTTTCTCCACAAATATCTACTCGATTGGTGTAAGACTATAATTTATATTTACAACAGGTATATTTACACCAAATGAAGTCAAAAGTAGAAAATCGTACAAACCCGTCATAGACACTTTAAGTCAGGGGTGTCCAAACTTTTTTCACCAAGGGCCGCATTTTGAAACTTAAACGGGGCAGAGGGCCACAAACAACTTGACAATGTCGAATTTGTTGAATGACAAAGTGAATCATTCGAAATTTTGCGTTTGACATAATTGCGATGAGCCTCCACACCTTTAATTAGACCTAGAATATTAATATTAGGTTGGTATAACATCAATATGGCTGAATTTTCCCAATTTCACAGTAAAAAGTACTAGTTTTTGTTGTTTGCGCCAACATAGCAGGAAGCCGGAGGGCCAACAAAAATTGGTCTGAGGGCCGTATTTGGCCCCTGGGCCCTAGTCTGGACATGCCTGCTTTAAGTATTTTCTGACTGGAAGCTAAACAAGCACAGAAACATAGCATTGTTTTATAACAACGCTTGCAGAATTTGCTTCATTGTTGTTACCGTTTATTCCCATTGATCATCCTGAGTTTAATGTCCTTGTTGTCCTCCAGGACTCGGACACGCTGGTGATCACGATCCTGGACGAGAATGACAACAGGCCGTTATTCAGCCGCACGAGTTACAGGGCTGAAATCACTGAGAACTCTCCACCAGGTACAGCTCGCTCACGTTAGACTCTCTGCAGCTGCTGTTTACTATTTAGAGCAATAAGAACACACACGGTGGAGACTTGTGGTTTGTCTGTGTCGCGGTCTACTCTACTTCCTGGATTTGTTTGCACACTGCCTTAATGAACAGAAGATTTATTTTGAAAGTAGTCAATGTGTATACACTGTGACTTACATTAATCGTTGTTTGAAGACGCAGGGGAATGCTTGAAGCGTTTTTGTTTTTGTTTTTTACTAGTTCTATTGTTTTGCAGTGAGAAAGCATGATAAAGAGGACATGTTGATTGTTCAAAGAAAGAAAAATAGACATCCAACATAGGCAATAAGGCCAAGACGTTATCAAAATAAAATACATTTACATCTGCCATCTGCGAGTGTGATTTGTTTGAATTTTCTGCAACTCAAGTAAGACTTTTTTTTGTGTTTGTTCCTCTTTCTCCGATAAAGAAGACAAGTTGTTCATATTTTACTTACAATGTACACGCTACAAAAAATGTGTTGATAACAAATCCAGGGTGTTCAAAATCAGTTTTTTTCCTCAAGATAGTAAATCTTGCATTTAGCTACCGTATTTTCCGCACTATAAGGTGCACTGTCAATGAATGGTCTATTTAGCGAAACAAAACATGCACCACACAAAATCGCTTCGAGGTCAGTAACCACAACCAGAATTAATCCATATATAGGGCACACTGGATTATAAGTTGTTTTTTGAGAAAATGAAAGGCTTTTATGTGCGCCTTATAGTCCGGAAAATACGGTAACCAAATTTTACTTAAAAATCACTCAAGAAAAGTACATTTAAAGCTACGATTGAGCGATGAAATTATATCAATTTTTCGTTTTTTATTTTGTGTTGTATGTTTGAAAAGTACATTTAATCACACCTGAAGCACTGACTGTGTGTGTGTTTTGCAGGCAGCACAGTGACAGTGTTGAATGGACCTGTTCTGGCGGAGGATAAAGACATCAACCTAAACGCTGTGGTCAAATACAATCTGACCGGAGCCAGGGTGGAACTGTTCACCGTGGATCCAAACACTGGTAACATTCAAACTCACTAGCACTGAGGAAATTATTGTAAATGTATTTGTTTGTATTGCAAAAAGGAGACAATCATGAACCAATTTTTTTGAATAAGTTGAGTGTTGTTGAGATTTTTTTGTTTTTACAGGTGTGATATTGGTCCGTACCGGGGCAAACCTGGACCGTGAGGCCTTTTTGGAGCCCAGGGTTGAGTTGTTCATCGTGGCAGAAGACGTGGGTGGATTAAACAGCAGTGTTCCTCTGACTGTGACCATCCTGGACCAAAACGACAACCCTCCAGTGTTTAAACCGCCCAGCTTCAGTGTGCGACTCCCTGAGAACAGCCCCACAGGTGAGTGAGGCAGGGGCATTGTTTTTTAAAGGTGGGCTGTGTAACTTTTCTGATGGCGGGTCCGCTGGGAAGAATACTAAAATAAATGTTACAGAAGACTGAATACCTGCGTTAAAATGTATATTGTAACATATTCTCTTATATACTCTATACTAATAATATTATAACTAGGTGTAGTTCAAAGCTTGATCAAGTACCGCGATCTACTCACTTTGATTTTAAGAAAGTAAAAGTATATTGAGTTTAATGCCAGAAAACCACTGTCATGAAGTATAATAAACCGCTGGCAAAATGAGGTTTGCATAAAGAAAAAATGCATTTAACCTATTCATATCTAAATTTGTGTAGCTTGAAATGGAGAATTTGTAGTCGTTGGCCCTATAGCCTTTTTATATTTAGTACACAACATTCTGATATTTTGATACATTGTAATTGTGAGTTGTGATTTGTAACCCCCCCCAAAAAAAATATTTAAACTTAATAAAGATATAAACTCAATACATAGTTGGGCTGAGCAAGTTTGAAGGTCATTAAGGTTCACACTTCACATTCACTACATTCAAATTGGGACAAAACCAGGATTAAAGATAAAACCAAACGAAACCTGAACTAGATTAAACTTTTTACAAATGACAAGTCTGTATTTGGGTGCCTGTCATGTCCATCTGCTAATCTCCTTGTCTGGTGTAGGTGTGGTCGTCACGCAGCTCTCGGCCACTGACGCTGACTCCGGCTCAAACGGCTGGCTCTCGTATCGCCTCGAAAGCGGGGCCCAGGACCGATTCGTGGTGGACTCTGTCTCCGGTGCCGTCCTGGTCGGGAACTCCACCCTTGACCGCGAAGAGCGAGGGTCCTACCGCCTCGTTGTCATGGCGACGGACCGCGGCACGCCCCCGTTGACCGGGACGGCCACGCTCACTGTGATCCTGGACGACGTGAACGATTCGAGGCCGCGTTTCCTGGAGCCGGTCACGATTATAAATGTGAATGAGTCCACGCCGCCCGGTGTAGTAGTCGCCACATTGACAGCAGAGGATCCAGATCTCCACCCCAGACTGGAGTATTACATCATCTCCGTGGAAGCAAAGGATGATGGGAACAGCCCGGTGGGCGGCCTGCAGGAGTCCTTTGGCATCGATTTGCACACTGGTGGGTGAGACACAGGGCTCGGTCAATGTGGATTTATTTTTGTTGAAACATTGAGAGGAGGGTACTTATGTTGGGTACAGAATCACATTCACTGTAATTTAAAGAGAGTTTTATTCTTGCTCACGCCTGCTTTGGTTCTTGTTTAAGACCTGGTTTGGACTTGTTTTAGTCCAGGTTCCGACAAAATGAGTTCTCTCAAACAAGGGGATAAAGTGATATGTCTGATCTTTTGGGGTTCATGCTATGATTCATTCACATTTTATGCAATACTTGAACCTTGATACTTGTGTTGTATTGTTAAAGTATGAATATTGTTATCGAGATTATGCAACTTTGCTGGTTTTGTTTTGGCTTAGACCTGGTTTTGTTCTAGGTCAGGCCTGGTTTAGTGTTTCCTGGCTCTCATTTCCCACTCTTCCACCCACACTTCAAGTCTAACAGTTGTGTTTGTGTATTTCAGGTGCAGTCTTTGTGCGAAACCCACTCAACCGGGAGCTGGTGGCTACTTTTGAAATAATCGTGTCTGTCCATGATAACGCCAGCGAAGTTATAGACAAGTCCGGCAGCGTCCCAAACGGTAAGCCGATAATTAACACGAACATACCAAGACTATTAGGTTCAAACTTTTTTTAATTACTCTTCTTATTGTCTTTAGCGAGGCTGACCATCAATGTGTTGGATGTAAACGATAACGCCCCTCGTTTTCGGCCGTTTGGAGTGACGAACTTCACGGAGCAGATTTTGGAAGGAGCTCAACCCGGGACCACGCTCCTGTCTGTGTCCGCTGTGGATCCAGACAAAGGCCCCAACGGACAGGTCATCTACCAGCTCCTGCACCTGCCGCGAGGGGATTATGTCCGACTGGAGGACCCTTCCACTGGTATGAAAACACATTGTATTTCTATGTCTGTGTTTGATATGAGAACCTTTATTTGTTCTCCAAAGAGGAAATGGCAGTTTTGCATCAGAAAAGTACAAAAACAGAAGAGTAACAACATTGATAACAGCCAAATGCTTAACTTAACTTTAAGAATAAACTTTGAATAAGATACTCTACCGATAAGTATAATATAGTACTATAATACAACAAAACGTCTGTATCAGTGACTCTGGTATATGTACAAAAATAATCCATGTGCATCTAAATGTGATAAGTACTTGATGCTGTGACATATTTTCAATCAGAGAGCATTCAAATTCCAGTAACATGTTGTTGTTTTTTTTGTAGTTGAGTGAAACTAATTTTGCCTTCATCTAATTACAAAGTCTATTTCTTGATCATGAACGCGGAAGAACATTCTGATGTTTTTGGAGATCTTGAAACGTCCCTCATCAAACGTGCGCATAAGTAATGACTCCATGAAGACTCTGGAACGTGTACGAGTTATGAAAGTTAAGAATATGTTTGGGCCTCATAACAGTCCGAAGTTAAGTAGCTCCCTCTGTCAACATGAGGAATCTGTATTACTTTAATGTTTTTAATCATTTAAGTTACAGTAATTTAAATGTTGCATTGGATCACACAGGCAATTTAGATGTTACTACCGTCCTCCTCTTCTCTAAACTCTTCTCTTAAATGAATTTTAATACACACAGACCATTGCAGACAGGGAGCACCACACAAAAGCAGCGGTTTTGGACCTACTCTAACCCAGTCATTTGACCCTTTGGGAAACTCGCTCAACTCAATTTGAATACACTGTTTCCCCTGCTGAAAAAAGTAATTAATCATCAATAATTTGTGGTCAAAATAGCTCTTTGTTGGTCTTACTAACGCCTGTGGTCTTGCAAAAATATTTAGTTTTCTTTATATTGATCAATCTTGAGTTTTGATTACATTTTACTTTGTCCTATTAAAACAAATACTATTAAAACTAAAGCAAAAATGCAAAATTCCCTGAACATAAACAATACAGACTTTTAATCATTGCCGTTGCACACAAAGAATAGTCAAACTCGTTCCTGCATAGTCTGAATTTATTGCCATACTATGGAATATTGCGGACAAAGCAATAAGCACTTGGCAAAACCCGCCATCACAAAAGTTACATCGTGCACCTTTAAATACTCAGTGTATATCTACCGTTCCATTTGCACATGTTGTTCATTTACTCTCGCTAACTTGAACTGTAAAGACTTCATTGCTTGTGTGTTATTTCAGGCAAGATTGTGGCCAACCAGACCGTGGACTTTGAACAGATCCATTGGCTGAATTTCACCATAAGAGCCCAGGACCACGGCAGCCCTCCTCGATTCGCCGAGCTCCCGGTTTATCTGCGCATCGTAGACGTCAACGACAACAACCCCATCTTCCTGCAACCCACTTATCACGTACGCAGTCACGAAAAAGACTCAATAATACTTCATACTCTGCATTTTAGTGTAAACAAACCCTGTTGTTTAAATTTATTTACATGTGTTTTGATGTGTTGAAGGAGCAAGTTTTCGAAAACGTGGAGTTGGGGACCACCGTAGTGCGAATCCAGGCCGCAGATGCAGATTCGGACCTCTTTGCGGTGCTTGAATACAGTCTGGTGGATTCAGAGGGCAAGTTTGGGATCAGACCAACCACTGTAAGTACCAAATACAGTCAGATACTTCCTATTATAAGTATACATGTGAACAGGGCTGCAATTAACGAGTATCTATTGTACTTTGAGATTTTTTAAATGCATTTTTAACCAAATAAAGGTTGACTGAAGGCTTTCTTTTCGTATGTGTTTTAGAGTCTATGTAGTCATAAGATGAGATAACCTTTATTTTATTCTATAAATGAGGAAATTCCAGTGTCCAGACAAAGTTTACGATGATCAAAATACAACTATGATTCTTTTTTATAGTCGAATAGGCACCATTAGTCAAGCATTATTGTCCCAGCTTTATTCAACAGACACATAAATGAGTTTGAGGAAACTCTCATTCTTGACTGTATAGACTTTGACATTTTGGAATAAGGTGATGAAGAAAAGAGGAGTGGATGGAAAGGCTGAGGTTTGGCTGCTGTGGAGAAAATCAGAGCAAGAGGAAGGTTACGGCTTGAAGCTGGAATGAGGGTTAGGGAGGAGGGAGAGAGTGCATTTATAAGAATAACTTGAAAGGCAAAGGAAGCATGGGCGACTGACAGCAATAGACAGGTAACAAATGGTAGGGATTTGTGTTGACTCTGTTATGACACAAAGGAATAGCTCAATACTCGAGGCAGATTTTGAGTTTTTATAAGATTACAAGTGTTTTTTTTTAAGTTTTCTATAAGTTATCTGTTCTTTGTTGTTTACTTCTGTACCTACTTTGTGTTGCAACACTGGAATTTCCCCATTGTGGGACAAATAAAGGCTTATGTTCGCTTATCTTACACAACAATAAAAATCAAAAGCGATTTTTTTTAACACAAATAATGATTCTTTCTTTATGTTAGGATGTGGTGTTAAAATAGTTCTGATGAAGCTCAAGATCGTTCTAATCTAATTGTGTAAAGTTCAATTTTGCTTTTTTCAGTATTGATACTTAAAATTATTATCTAGTTGCATATTAGTTTTTGTATTGATGTGTATCGGATTTCTTATACAGCCCTTGTAGGAAGTAGAAATTAAGTTTAAATGTGTCTTTTCAGACTGTAATGTTTTCAATCTGGTGGTTGTATTTGTTCTATTTTCACAGGGATCTTGAATCTCACTGGGTTTGACTCGTCAGATTTCCTGTACTTCACTTGCTCCCATTGTTTAAGCGCTGAAGCTCTACAGTGTAGCCTAAACATTTACAGTATAATCCAGTTGCTTCTCATTGTGCCACACAGACACCCAGTCTGACCACTCAGCGTCGATAACAAAAAAAAAAAGGCCCCTCCCTGACGCTGCTGGCACTTCCTTCCTAATCGCTCCCCTCCTGTTTGTGCGATAGGGCGAGATCTACATCCTCTCTCCGCTGGACAGAGAGACCAAGGACCATTACACTCTGACCGCTGTTGCCCGGGACAACCCTGGAGGCAGCCCCAACAAGCGGAGAGAAAACTCAGTGCAGGTACGAGCTAAAGAGGGATGTGGATTTAGGTTATTAAAGGACGAGAGAGCAAATGAAAAAGCTCATTTTTTTATACTTGGATTAAAACAGAAAAATGAAGTACTTGTGCCAATTAGTCGGGCATGATGTTATGGAAGGCTCGATTCAGCCTTGTTTTCCACCAGAAACATCTAGAGCTGCTCCTCAAAACCAATGGCTAATTACAAAGTCGGTTACATCAATTAAATATGAGTTATGCATTACCCTTTTAATCTTAATTGTATTTATAACACACTTTTCATTCCAAGGAATCTCAGAGTGCTATAGAGAAAACTACATACACTTGCTAAATCAACTCAAGTAGTAAGTTACTGTAAACCCACATATTAGGACTATACACAACATAAATGTGTGACAAGACAGGTCCTCTTTAAAAATAAATACATTTTCATGCTTTTTTCTGCTATTTAGTTATAAAATATCACATATGTAGATCAATATTGTAAAATGTGTTGATTGTAAACCGCAATATTGATAAGTAACGACTTGATAATAGAAAGTAGTCAATATGTAGGGGCATTTAACCATAGCAAGCAGCAGATTTATTTTGTATGCCCCATGTTTTGTTAATGTCCCGAGTCAGGGCCAGGGCATCTGACATAAAGCCCGCTCCACACGCCACAACACATGGCTCATTGTGCTAATACCAACCGACAGCACAATAAGTGTGTCCCTGTTGATCCAAACACTGTTTACAATCACTAATGGCGCTCGCTCATGGACTCTTGGCAGGTCCTGATCACCGTCCTGGATGTAAACGACTATCAGCCGCGTTTCTCTGAGCGCGTGTACAACACAAGTATGTTTGAGAACGAGCCCAGCTGGACATCTGTCATCACCGTCAAAGCCATCGACCTGGACGAAGGAGAGAACGGAGCCATATACTACACCCTGCTGGGAGTGAACTCAGGTACAAGCGTTCTACACGAGCACAAAAGGTCACTATGAATAAACAGAATACATAAAAACACAAAGGTAATTGTGTGGTATTGGTGTTTTTGAGACTTATACTGTGGTTTGGTGCTTGTTTGAGTCCTGGTGTATGTGCAAATATAAACGCACCCGAAAAGCTTTTATCTGGTGTAGTTTATCAAATATATATATGACCGCAATATACCGGTAATGGTAGAAGCAGTTGTCAAATAATAATGTTAATTGGCAACATTTCAGAAGATGTTTGGTTATAAAAGAGCAGTAAACAGTCTGGATGCCCATAATCTTCAGGCCCTCAAGCCTCACTGCAGTAAAAGGAAACCAGATTCATGAAATCTCTGCATAGATCAGGCAGGGATTTTTCTTTTTTTTACTTTAAAGACTATAATAAAAGTATTTTCCTCACTCTACTAATTTATGATGTGTAGCTTGTTTTTTGTTACAAGTAAAGTTACAATAGAATAAAAATCACATTTTGGATTATCACTATTAGCAGATCGCAAAGGCTGCAATTATCTAAGCTACATTGTGTCCAGATCCTGGTTTTAAGATAAGATAATATAAGATAAGATAATCCTTTATTGTCCACACATTTAAAACATCAACTGCAAAAGGCGCAATTGTGATTTTCAGCAGGAAAAATAAAATCCACTAATTGTTCAGCCTTAACTGTGGTTTCTTTGTCCAGATGCCTTTTCCCTGGACCCAAACACGGGCCTGATCCGCTCGCGCCGCATGCTGCTCCCCACGGAGGAGCACTTTAACCTGACTGTAGTGGCCACAGACCAGGGCCGGCCTCAGCTGAGAGGCACCGCCAGCCTCATCATCACTGTCATCGACGTCAATGACAACAGGCCCATGTTTGTGCCGCTGTCAACCACCATCTTTAACATCACAGAGGTAAGAGCACTGGGAGTATAGGAGCACAGATACAATATATACAATACAGATACAATATTCAAGTGTCAGAATGAAGTCTACTGGTAATCAAAGTCATCCATTAGCAGGACAGGTATTACATTTAGTTCTAAAAGTGTTAAAAATGAGTTTGAATGAAATTAATTTGCTATTGCCGTCATCCACAAACTACTCGTGTTTTGTACCACCAGCTTCAGCTCTTAAAGGGCTGGAAATTATAATTATATTTCAGACAGGCTGCAAATCTTTTTTAAAAATGCAGAATCAAAACTACAGATTTAAAAACCTTAAAGCATGAAGAAAGACTTGATTCATAATTAACAGTTTAAGATTGATTCAGCTTTAGTGACACGGTACTTAATGAATACTCTGACCACAATCCCTTGATTAAGTAGTTATTAAGCCTGTAATTGTGGACTGACTCAATAGTAATTATTTCTCACTGAACATGATATAAATGGTCTTCTTGCATCAGGAATGTCTTTTTTCTATGTATATATTCTGAAGTTATTGAACAATATTTGACTAACTGTATCATTGAATCCTTCAGGAGGAGGAGCCAGGACTGTATGTGGCCACGGTGAATGCCACGGACGCAGATAAGGGAGTGAATGGAGAGGTGCGATACTCCTTTCTCCAGACCGGAGCCGGGAACAGAGACTGGGAGAACTTCCACATCGACGCCATGACGGGAGTGATCGACACCACAGTGAAACTGGACCGGGAGAAGCAGGCCCTGTTCAGCGTACGTCACAGCGCAGTAGTATAAAACTGTTTGAAGACACTTTAATGGCTGATGATCATATTGCGCCGATGGACAAAACGACGCAATATGATTTTTAGATTGATGATTTATAGAAACAGATATGAATTTTCTTTTTTTTTACATGTCTTGTGCATTTGTTGGTGTATTTAATGAAATACAAACCATGTATGTAATGATCTTGGAAGGACCCTAGGAAGAATAGCGATTATTCAGATTATTCGATGATTTTAATAAACTAAACTAAATGATTTTCTAATGAATTCTACACAATATGAATTTAATTAAGTTGAATTTCTCCTACAGCTCATCATTGTGGCCCGAGACTTGGGTCAGCCAGTGCCTTACGAATCCACGCAGCCTCTGCAGGTGGCGCTGTTGGATAAAGATGACAATGAGCCCGTCTTCCTCAAACCGCCTGTGAGTAACACCTGTTTGTTTGGAGTTTTTAGACCCGTAACAATTGTAATATGTGTTGAATTGTATTATTTTTGTATTGGAGGGTGGTGGTCCGCCTTACCAAACCATGAAAGTGCCTGAACACTCTCCTCCTGGGACCCTAGTGGGACAAGTGACCAGAGCAGTGGACGCAGACGAGGGAGCCAATGCTATTGTCTACTACTTTATTGCAGGTAAACTTTGTTATGTTCAGGAAGAATATTTAGTTTCATAAAATATAACACTTATCTCAAAATGTAAGAATTGCAGCTCTTTCATATTTAAACTCTACATTTCTAAAGCATATCTTTAATAAGCAGCGGTTGCACCCTTTCTGGGACATGAAAAGAGCCAAATGCATTTCAAATTTGGAAATACTTTTTAAACCTCAAACCTTTCAAACTGCAAATGACGACATGTTGTTTCATCTGAACAGATTAAATCAATATAGTAACCTTCATGACTGAATATGTTTGAAAAGAGGATGTTTCGCTCCTGTTCATGTGGAGAAGCACTTACATCCTTTACTATCTGGATTGTATTGGAAAGTGAACATGAAAACTAACAAAACATATGACTTTTCCCCCATAATCTATTGTTTTCAGTTGTCACTTTACATTCTGATGCAGTTACTATTGACAGCACAAGGAAAGATAACCAAATACATCTCAAGAATAATGCAAAATGGAAAATAAGCTGCACATTTTATGGAGCCTGTGATCAACACAAGTGTTTGTGGTCCAGTTAAGTTGTAACTACAGCTGGTAATGCAAACCTGTGACTTCAGTGGGAATGACAAGGACTTGTTTAGTTGGTGTAGTTTCAACAAAGTCAGTTTTATCTGGTCAGATTGTGTTAAAACAACAGACTGGAGCCTAACATGAGTAACAAAACGCATTGCTAAGGATATTGTCCCTTTAAAGAATGTTGACATCTAAATTAAAGCTCCACCACGTAAATAAAGCCAAAAATAAAAACATTTCTTTCATTATGGACGTTTTTGTTACACTAATGTAATGTAATGCTTGCCTCTCCACAGACCTGACTCGTAACTTGGCCCAGTAGGTGGCACGCACAATATTTATTTCTGTAGAGCCTAAAATCTCTCCATCAGTCGCCTCGCAGAGCTTCAACCAACAGAAAGTTTGAAAATCAGACAATTAAACTGACATTGGTCAATAAAAGGCGAGACGTTTGGCCAACATTCACAGGAAACTGAACGAGCCGCATTTCCTCTTTTGTTCCAGTCAATAACACTGGAAACTTTTCCTTGAGTCTGGACGGGGACCTGAAAGTGACAAAGGATTTGGACCGAGAGGAGACTCCGGCCTTTTCCATCATCGTCAAAGCCTCCAGTAACAAGTTCTGGACCGCTCCCAAAGGGTCGAGAGCCGTCCGAAACATGAGCCCGGCCCGGGACCCCAGTCTGCTGGAGGTCCGCATCCTTCTGGAGGACATCAACGACCAGACGCCTCGCTTCACTAAGGCGGAGTACACGGCAGGTATGACGTTTGGAGAAAAATACACTGGGTTTAGGCAAAAATGTCCTTGAATTAAGTCAATAATAATATAATTACTTACTTATTTAGCCTTTATTTAGTAGAAATGTCTTAAAAACAAGATATGTCAGATGTTTTTGTCTAGATTTAAGTGGATATATCTCATGAAATTTGCTGTGGCAATAATTACAATACTGACTTATATATGAAGACCAATATTTACATTTTGTTTTTTGTGCAATTAGATTTTAGCTGTGAAGGGTCAAATATGTCTATTTATATTTATATCATCTGCAATACATCATGCAATACATTTTATTAAGACATAGACATAATAAATGCCTAGTTCGCTCTTATTTCCGAATACATAATGTGAAAATCAATGTAGCAAAAAATCAACCCTGGTTTCATTATAACTTCAAAATCTGAACTAAAACTAGGAAATCTGTCGTTCTTTCTTGTTTTTCTTGATCGCAGCACCCACACAGAGCCAAAAATACTTGATTATCCTCTGTGTGATTTCAGGAGTGGCTACAAACGCCAAAGTGAGCTCCGAGCTGATCAAAGTGCTGGCCATAGACAACGACATCGGAAACAACAGCGTGGTTCATTACCACATCGTCACCACGCAGTACTTCCAGACGCAGAACAACGGCAGCGAGATCGTGGGAAACGCCTTCACCATTGGTAAGTTGTCCCTCCCCCCTGTCTCTATCTACAGTTTAGTTTGGGAGATTTTAGGCCTTCTCTCGATCAACGTGTAAGAAATAAAAGTCTGTAGATACTTTTTAGGTGTCATTTTTAAGACTATTGACACTTTAGAACGTGTCGTCGGGATTATAGAATGGACGCAAATGGAGGAAAATGGAAGTAAACTATGATAATAATAATAATTTTCATCTGCTCCAAGTGCAAACGATGTCATTCTAACTAAAAATAAGCAGTAATTTTAAATTCACAGTGTATAAATCTCAGTTAGCGCGCTTCTCTGATACAAATGACAGAGAAAATGTATTTTTCTAGTCTCAGAATTCTTTAGATAGAGTGAAATACTACTGTGACGCCAACATTTTGTCCAGTAAAAGCTAAAAATCTGGATTTTTCCTTTGTGAAAAATGTATGGTGTAAAATGATCTCCTTTTAAATAAAACATGAACATATGCGAGCGGTTTCATTCATCATTTGTCAAAACAACTTCTCAATTGACAATCTTTTCCTCACTTTTCTTCCCGTTCAGAATTCAGAATGTGTTTCTTTACGTAACATTAAAGGATCTATTAAGAACATGTAGAATTTACATCAAATCAAACTAAACCACGTTGATGCCAGTATTGTGTTTAGACCATTAACTAGTAAAACAACCACGTTCCAACTGGTTTAATTGGTGCAGGCTTAACCGACGGCATCATCCGCACGTACGACCTGTTCGGGGCCTACAAACCCGGATATTTTCAAATGGAGGTTCTGGCCTGTGACATCGACGGACGCTGCACGACCTCCAACGTGAACATCTACATCCTGCGGGACGACCAGAGGCTGAAAATAGTCTTCAAGGAAATCCCGGACGTCGTGCGAGAAAACCAGGAAGAGTTCCTCAACCTTTTGTCCAACATCACCGGAGCCATCGTGAACCTAGACGACATTCAGGTATCGAGTTTGCCTGGTCAGCGGTTTATGCAGATGTGGGTTTGGGAGATTTAACTTTTGGTTTCTCTAGTTTCATGTGGACAAGAAGGGCAGAGTGAACTACGCCCAGACGGACATGCTCATCCACGTCGTGAACAACGAGACCAACACCATCCTGGATGTGGAGAGGTTGACCATAGTTGTGCTTTCTTTCAGCCAAACAAACCAAACGTTTAATCATTCTGCTCTTTTGAAGGTCAATGGTGTGTTCTAGGCTCAATAATCTTTAAAAAACGGTACAAAATTGGACCTTTCCTGAGCAGTTTTAGAATTATCCGGAGCTTTATCAGAACTAGAATGAGAGAATGTATTTAAGTAGCATTTAAGAAGAGTAGTATATGAGAAAGCTTGATTATTTAGTGTTTAAACAAGAGTGAAAAGGCTCTTTTTAACTATCATGGTGCTGCCAAAATCAGTTTCGAGCCTATTCCTTAGTCGTGTGTTCACAGGGTTTTGTCCCGGTTTGAGTCCAATTTAGTCCTGATCTAGACTTGGTTCGATCCTGTTCTAGTCCAGGTTTAGAGGTCAGTAACGGGCCAAAGAGCAAGGAGAAGATCAATCACTGTCTGGATTCAGGAATGTTGATGATTCGGCTGCTTTGGGAAGGACGCACGGACAAGGGTTTGACGTCAGTTTGAATCCAACAGGCTGTGCTCAATATATCGATATCGTGATATATCGGGACAGATCTCTTGGCAATATCGATACAGAGATGCCTATCATGATACTTTTAAACACTAGAAACATTACAACGTTAGAAATTCCATCGCTCTGCACTTCTGAAACCTACAGACTGCTGCATCAAGGCTGAATCTGAGGAGCTGAAAGTGTGACTTAATCATAGGACAGTTTTATATCTGATTAAGGACAGTGTGAACATGGAATTCTAAATAATGTTGTTATTCTACTTAATTAAAACATCATTTTAGGAAACTTTTATCGTAGTTTTAAGGGATATATCCATGAATCAGGTTGTGTATCGTGTTGTATTGGGAGGCACTATGCAATACCCAACCCTACAAGCTACTGCTTTATCCTTGACTCGAAGAAAAAAAGATCTGAGAGTGCAAGCTTGTTTTCATGTTTAGTGTATCTCTGCGCCTGCATCTGCACCTAAAGAAATCTGTTTTTGGTGTGCATTGTGTTACATTTTCCCCTAGTTACTGCTCCTACAATATATCCTTCCCGAGGTGTTATTGATTCAGTTTCAATATCATTCTAGATCTGGTTCAGTTCAGATTTATTCCATGTCGAACTTGGAATAATCTTTAAAACGGGTGTGTGTTTGGTGTGACGTTTGAGACCCGGTAGCGGTTTATTTGCGTCCTTGCCCGTGATTTGTTACCGAGCAGATGCTTAAATCCGCACTCTTTCCGTCTCAGAGTGATTCAGATGATCGATGAGAACAAGGAGCAGCTGAGGAACCTGTTCAGGACGTACGGCGTGGTGGACGTCCAGCCCGCCATCTCCGAAAAACTGCCCGATGACATGTCGACGCTGCAGGTTTGAACGTGGCTCGTCTCCGCGTTAAGTAATGCAGAACGAGAACAGCTTTAGTCGCTCACACGAACAGTAGCTTCACCGTTTGTGGATGAAAAAGAAATATGATGTGATCTTTTTTGTTAAACGCAAGAAAAAACAACAGATATTAGTTTATATTTATTGTGACAGTTTTCATGTAATGCAGGCATGTCCAAACTACGGCCCGGGGGCCAAATGCGGCCCTCGGCTTCCTGTTAAGTTGGTCCAACATCAAAAAGTAGTCAAATTTACTGTAAAATAGGAAAAATTCAAGCATTTTGACGTTGTACCAAACTAATATTAATGTTCCATGTATTATTAAAGGTGTGGAGGAATCAAAACAATGCAGAATGCTAAATAAAATATATATATATATATATTTGACAAATTTGACATTGTCTGGTTGTTTGTGGCCCTCTGCCCCCCACCTTTCAAAATGCGGCCCTTGGTGAAAATAGTTTGGACGCCCCTGATGTTGGCAGCCAAATGAAAAGGCGCATTTACCGCCACCTACTGTAGTTGCACGTTTTCTGTAGTTGCACGTCTTCAAAGTATGTGTTTCACGCTATACCGTAAAAAAAAAAGAGCGAAAGGAAGAGAAAGAGGGAGAGAAAGAGAGTGAGAAAGATTGAGGAGAGAGAAAGTGAAAGAAGAAGAGAGAGAGAAAGAAAGAGCCTAGATTTTAGCATTAGCATCTTGATAACGACACTGTAAAAACCTGTTCCTCTTGCAGCTGGTCATCATCATCCTGGCGGTTTTGCTGTGCTTAGCGGGAATCCTGTTCATCACGATGAACTGGCATTACCGCAGAGTGTAAGTGCAGTTTTGTTTCTTTCGCTTACGCTGCATGAATTGTTGTGGATTTTCTTCTCACACGACGACACTTGCTGGTTGCAGGCACGAGAGGAAGTTGAAGGCTGTCGTCGCCGGCTCGTCAGGTACGACACGTCCGGCGATGCTAGACGTTAAATGCGGTTATCGGCCGAAGCTTTGTAAAAATTCAGTCTTTAATGTTCTAAGATTGAGGTGTAAACTTTATATAATTAGGATTTGGTTCTGCTTTTTAGGAAACCCTGGTCTGATGGACATTTTGGACATGCCCAATACAAACAAATACTCTTTTGAAGGGTGAGTTTTTAATCGCCATTACCGTATTTTCCGGACTATAAGTTGCACCGCAGTATAAGTCGCACCAGCCAAAAAATGCATAATAGAGAAGAAAAAAAACGTATATAAGTCGCACTGAAGTATAAGTTGCCTTTTTGGGGGAAATTTATTTGATAAAATCCAAGACCAAGAACAGGCATTTCATCTTGAAATGCTTGAAATGCTAACGCTAACACCTTCAGCTACATGAGGCACAGACAGAACTGTGGTAAGTGTCTGGTATGTTAACGTAACATATTAACAGTTATTCAGATAACTATAGCATAAAGAACATGCTAACAAGTTTACCAAAGCATCAGTTTTACCCCAAATCACTAAATCCATTGAATTCTTCTTCCTCTGTGTCACTTCTAAACAAACTCCGGAGGTAGAAGAAGTGTTGATTCTTCTTCTGTGTCACTTAGATCCTAGAGCGCCCTCTTGTGGTTGCCAGTGTGAAAATAATCAACATGTAAAATGCGTTTGCCAGTGTGAAAATTACGAATAATGTCACATATAAGTTCCTCTGGAGTATAAGTCGCACCGGACAAAACTATGAAAAAAGGTGCGACTTATAGTCCAGAAAATACGGTACTAATTACAGCAATATGTGAATTCTGTTGTGTTCACATTTGTCCTGGTTTGGCAACAATTTAGTCCTGGTTCGGTCTTGTTGTCCCTGTTTTTTTGAAATGGCGTAAGTCCGTCTTCCACATACGCACGATGCTCGTTCACGATGTTTGCTGCGTTCAGGGCCAACCCGGTTTGGATGGACCCGTTCTGCCGCAACATGGAGCTGGCGGTTCAGGCCGATCACGAGGACGACCTTCCCGAGAACCTGAACGACATCGCCGACTTGTGGAACAGCCCCGCGCGCACGCTTGTGAGTAACTAAAACAGTAGAAATGTGTTTAAAATGTCCTTAAATGTGCAAGTTGAGGTTGAATTATCAGGCAAATGTGAAATGTCTGCTAAATAAATGTATTACCTTATACCCTTTTTTGAACATTTACAACAACACTTTTTTTTATCAGCTTTTTGTACTCAATATTTCAATTTAGCACATAAAAAAACACAATATTACCTTAATTTTGATATATTTCCCACTATATTCTACTCACAGTTACAGTAGATCGAGCTGAAACCTTCTTAAGTAGAAAATAGACTTAGTAGGTGTTAAATATTAAATTAGATTAGATGTACATAAAGGTTATTTTGGTTCATTACTCATTAAATATGTAAAAAGGTAGTTTTCTTATTCAATTATAGCTCAACTTTTGACTGGCTTTGTATTAAAGTAGATTTAGTATCAAAAACTGTACTCAAGTAATGTTTTTTTTTATATTTACTCAAGACTGTAAACACAATCAAACCATACAAAGATATAGAAGAGAAAGAGAAATTGCAACTGCCGACTTGAATTTTTGTGCATTGTCCTGTTTTTCACCACATAGTTCTGTCCTTTTTTCTTAGGGCACGTTTGGTCGGGAGCCTCAAGCCAAACCTGAGGACGATCGGTATCTGAGAGCGGCGATCCAGGAGTACGACAACATCGCCAAACTGGGGCACCTGATGCGGGACGGGCCCATCAAGGTGAGCGACACGTGTGACAGATGTGCGTGAAAAAGAACAGAGCGGATTATGTCTGTCATTTCTAGTTCAAAAACATATACATTTTTCAGAGAGCAGTCAAATTAAAGTGTGTGTGACAGGTTTTTACGGTTTTCTAATTTTGATTTTATTCGGTGTGTTTATACCTGTTGTACATATAAATTATAGTTTTACACCAATCGAGCAGGTATTTCTGGAGAAAACGTTCAAAAATGTGTAGAAAATGACTCAAGGGACAAAGTCAGTCAAAGTTTGTGCAGAATTTACACAAAGAAACTACTTTTTTTTTTACTCATAATAAAAGTGCTCTCATATAGTTTTATTTGTCAAATAAAAAACACATGTGACATGAGATGAGTTTTTGCCCAGTGTTTGCTGGGTAATATCCCTAGTGTGATGTTATTGATTACAAACAGGAAGTGGAATTTATTTTTTTAGCAAAATACAATTTTGCACTTTAAGTCAGTTTTGTGAAGTATTATTTAACTCAAAAATATAAAAGCTAATCAAACTATCATCTAAATCCACCTTATTACATAATTTTTCACGCTCTCAATGTCTTTTTTACTTTCACCTACACATCAATGGAAAGCTTACATGTTTTATTAATATTATCTAGATGAAAAGTAATGATTTTATCTTCTGTGTGATGAAAAACAGTAGGTTTGTGTGCGTATAGATTAAAATATCACTTTGGAAATCGTACGTTTATTCTGTTATGTGTGCTCACGATTAACTGTAAATGCATCCGTTACATGTATTTTATCTCCAACTTCACTCTGAGACGTGAAGTTTGAGTTTGACGTGACGTGTTGTTGCCGTCCTGTCAGGGCTCTCTGCTGAAGGTGGTCCTGGACGACTATCTCAGGTTAAAAAAGCTCTTTGCAGCTCGACTCGTCACCGACTACACAGAACATGAGAGTTCATCCATCACAGAGGTGGGCCTGAGTGCAGCTGCTCCCGTCTGCCTTCTACTGGACACGCTCTGATCCTGCTCTTCTGTTTTCTTAATATCTTTGCTTTTTCTCTTTGATAGGACTGGTCTGAGTGGATTCATTTATGCATGGCCACTGTTCTGGGGTCTTTCTGTCAATGTTTTGCTGTTTTTGCTGTTTTATTCCGTCCTGATTTGTCTATAACCTACTAATTTCCCCTTATTTCTTACTGTTTGTTTTTTTTCTAATCCTAACTTTTTACATTCCTCGCTGAATTTTCAGTTAGTTTTAAATTATCTATGCATTTACACACACAAATAGAACATGATTTACTTATTGTTACATTGCTGAAAAATGTCTTTGTTTTTTATCTGCTTGCAGCTGAACTCCCCGGACTGAGAGTAGTTATTATAGCATCATAGTGTACAAACTGAAACTAAGGATTGCTTTACTTTATTGTATATTGAGACTTTTTAAAAACATTTTTAACCAAAGAAAGATTTAAATTTGGTAACTAAAGGCCTATAGATGGAGAATATGTATAAATTAAGTGTAGTATAGATGAAAATTAGAAACTGTTTATTCTTTTTTGACTGTTTGATTTAATCTTTCCTAGAAAAAGATCTTTTCATATGCGTTTTAGAGTCTGTGATAACTATTGTGATGGTGAAAATGAGTTTATAGATGATTTTTTTTTTTTTAAGTCAACTGGTCATGATTAGTTAATTAAAAGTTACAGCCCTCGTAACTTTTTCTTTATTTTTTGTATCTACAGTAAATCCTTGTAACTTCAAATGAGACTTATAGTACTAAAACTTGCAAAAAATGCTCTTTTTTTTTTGCTTTTTGAACACTATTTTCTTCTTTTCCCATTTCCAGCTACCAGAATCCCTACAACTTCCTGCCCTCTCTCTTGAGCACTGGGCAGGATCACTTACACTTTCCTTCACCTGTCCACAGCTGATCCAGAGCGACCTGGACGACGACGACGACGACGAGCGCCTGGGCATGGGCGGAGGTCGAGGCACGCTGCGTTTTAAGCACAAACTCCCCATGGAGCTGAAGGGTCCGGAGGGCGTGCACGTGGTCCACGGCAGCACGGGCACCCTCCTCTCCTCGGACATCAACAGCCTGCCCGAGGACGACCAGAGGGCCTTGGCGCGCTCCTTCGAGGCCCTCAACTCCGACGGGGGGCTGTACTCGGAGAGGAACGCGCGCACCGAATCGGCCAAATCGACCCCCATGCACCGCCACAAAGACGGGGACACGCACACGCTCTCGGACAGCCCCCTGGAGATCACCGAGTTATGACTAGCCGAGGCCTCGCTGGTCTGAGCCAACAGCACCTGTCGGCGTCTTCCCACCGGCGCCCCTCTTTTGCAAACGGGGTCCGGGGACGCCTACAGGAGGAGTGTGTGTGTGTGGTCTAGGGACTGCCATCCACCAGCCGAGACGAGCCGAGACGGGCCGACACTTCATCAAATGGTCCAGCTTTGGATTTGCGTTAAAGAAAGATTGAATTTTGGACAAAAAAGAGCTACAGGCAGCAAAAGCAAGCACACTGTACAACTAAACCAGCAGATGTCACGCAGCAGGTCCGGACAAACGAAGACCTGCATGTTTGGACAAAGCAAAACCCATAAACTGTTTTTATTTTTGTTTTTTTAAATCATCAAACGGTGCCTCATTGTCATCCATCACGTCACTCACCTGGACTATATACACTCAAAGCACACACTCGAAGAAGATCAAGACCAGCGAATGGCCGTCAACGGGACAAACGCAATTAATAACTGAATAATAACTTGTTTTTGGATGCAATCAGCGCTGGTGAGGTTACTGACAAACACAACTTTTTGGATCAAAACAACACAAAACTGAGAATAAATTAAAAAAGTGTAGATGGACTTTTTTTTGGGAGCGTTCGGAGATTGAAATTTAAGCCAAGAAAATGTAATTAATTGACTCATGACAGACTCGTGGCTGGTTTTACACCATATACTGCTGGTTCATTACTTGAAAAAGACTAATAAAAAAGATCTGGGTTTTGCCCGTCTGTCTTGGCTAACACAGTTCATGGACCAATGGAAACGACTGTCAACCCAAGACTCGAATCTTTCATGGATTTAATTTTGCTGTTGAAAACCCAGCGTAAAGACTTAATAAGTGGAGTAAAAATAATAAATTATCCCTTTTTATAGACATTGAAGATGGCGACGTGCCCAGAGACATTTCACTGCCACCAGAGGGAGTAAAACATTAAAGCTCGAAAATAGGCAGTGGTTGCTTTATTTTTTTATTTTATAGAAAAAAATAAAAACGTTATGGACTCCGAGATATTTTTGAAGAATAATGCTGGCTTACCAAAATAGGTAGGAAATAATAGTTTTGGATGTGTGACGAGTGTGTCCGTGCGTTGTGCTCTGGTGCTGAATGTTTTTTCGTTTATACGGCGGCTGAACCTGTTTTTTGACAAAAGAGTGGTGTGATTTTACATTATTTGTTACCTCCACTTTGTAAGTTACTTGTCATTATTGTCACCAGCCCCGAGATCTATGTTGGGAAATGTTATTGAATGATCTGTGGTAATAAAAAGGATTACACAATGGTCTCAAATATGGAGTGGACGCAACAACTTTTGAGAACGTTCTAAACGAAAACGCGCTTGAATGCTGCCATCTAGTGGTTACACATTTATCCTTCACGCAGAAAAGTTGACAAAGCAGTAACTCAGTCTCCATCCTTTTATTGTTTTCAAATTCACATAGAAAAAAAGCAATATTATTTCCCAAAAACTCAGAGTCCCCGAGTGGCGGCGCTGCTGCTTGTAGAGGTGGTCCCGGGGGGCATCTTCTTCAGCGTCCTGTTGAGCTGCGCCGGAGAAAAACACACAAATGTCAGGGCGAATCCGGGACGTAAACGCGGCTAAACGGCGGGCGGAGCGCTTACGTACCTCCTCGAATTTGTGAATCTGTCGGATGAAGAAGTCTCCGTAACGACGAGCCACTTTTGTGTCAGCGATGTGGATCATGTCCTGAAATTTAACAGAAAGATGAGCAGTTTGTCCTTTCCAGAAAAGAAAATTAAGGCTATTAAATGGGCAATATAATGATATCTACGTTACAGTGCGGATGTTGTTTTGAATATTGAGTATATCAGTTATAATATAAAAATGCTTAAAAATGAATACAAAGTTGCGCTGTGAACGTTCAAATACAGGTATAAGGTGATATTTGACAGACATTTCACATGTGTTTGATAATCGAACCTCAACATGTTTTATCACAATTACGCTGGATTGACCTTTCGGGACACAAAAATATTGCAATATTATTTTTTCTTGTGGTTTTCTGGCAGGTGGCTTCTACATAATGATTACTATTATTCCTTTTAAAAAAGTTCTGTTTGCTTGAAATATTTTAATAATACCCTAAAGTCCCCTTCTGTACTTTCATTATATTACTTAAACCAAACACTTCCTCTTGATATTGCCCACCCCCCACAGCCTTTAAATGAGCGTGTTTACTTTGTCGATGTAGAAGTCGACCTCTGAGGCGGACTGGAACTCTCCTTCCAGAGCCGAGATGCCGCTGGTCCACACCAGGTTCTTCATCTTGTGTTTGAAAACCAGGAGCTGGATACGAAACTCCTGCTCAGTCATGTCCAGAAACCCAGCCAGTTTGGCCACGGGCATCGTGGTGTACAGCTTCAGAAAACTGCGGACACATATGTGATCCAAGGTTAAGAAGCGATTCCTTCAGGAGGTAAGAGAAGAGCTAAAACACAGAGTTGCTTTACCTGCGGATGGTGGAGAGCTGAGCCTGCTGCTGCACCTCCTCAGTAAACACCTTCTGCTGCTGCGCATAGGGCTCCTTGTAGTAGTTTGGGTGAACGTTGTCGTAGTTTGGCACCACAGGAGAGAGAAATTTAGGACAGGCAAAGCTGAACAACTCCTCAAACACCTGCAGGTCTCTATGGAATAAGATGTACAAAATGAAGAAAGCAAGTTAAAACAAAAGCTAAATGTCCCTTTAAAAAGAGAAGAGTAAATGTTGTTACCCTTTCTGCATGCGCAACATCTTGTCCCCGTACTTCTCCCTCAGCTGAGTGTGGATGCTCTCATCGATGCGCATTGGATACATAGTGAGTGCAATGGCCAGAAGCCCATGCATCTGCTCATTTTGCTTGTTTATCTGAGGGAAAAGACACGTCATAAGCATCTTATATTGAATCGTGTAGCGTGGGATTGGCTTACGAGTACTACAGAAGTAATGTGATACACTGACCATCTCATATTTGTATGTGGACCTCTGGAACATGTTTCTTGTCCTTTGGATGTAGAGGAGGATGTTTGCAAAGACTCGAATGGCGTCCTGATAGCGCCTCATCATCAGGTAAGCAAAGCCCACATAGTAATACGTGGTGATCTGGCACTCAGGAACACGAGAGTACATGCTCTAAAGACACAAAAGCAGCTCCGTCAGTTTCAGACAATGCAAAGTCAATTGTGCATTAGAATTCACCTTCTTGTTGAGCTCGATATTCTCTAAGACTTTGATGGCCTGATAGTAATCACCAAGAAGAGAGTGCAATCTGAGAAGTCCCACCAAACTGAAGTATCCCATCATCTTATACAGAGAGTGACGTCCATACTCTCCAGCCACACTCTCTGGGTCGCCTGCAACACGTGTTTAACATTAATAACACAACTGACCATGAATGACCAAACCATCATCTTACCTCCGCTTGTGTAGACCTCGAGCTGGCGGTTGATGTTGCTTTTGTCGACGAGCGAGTGCAGCACATTGAGAACACTGTGGACGTTCCAGATCTTTGGGTTGCTCCTTAAAAACTCAATTTCCTCCTCAGATTTCTTAGCCGTCTTGCAGCGGTACTGACTGAAGGACTGGAACTGGAAACACACACAATTTAATACAGTTTTGCTCCAATAAACCACTCCGACGTTTCATTTGCTGCTTTCAGTTTTTTTTAATTGCCCCATAGGAAAGTGAAAAAGTGGTCAAATTACCTGGTAGATGAACTCGTCGATGATGTCCCACAGCCACTGATTTGGAAGCTCCAGAGGGGCCGGGCCATCAGCATCTGTGAAGGTGCAAATGTTTTATGCAAATGAAATAAAAAGTATATTATGGATATCAAAAAATGTACTACTCACTGAGAATGTAGTTGAAGAGATTGCAATAGTTGTAGTACGATTCAAACCTCTGGTCTAAAGTAGGTCCACCCTAATCCAGAAGGAAAAAAATGTTGAAAAAACAACAATACAGCACCGGATTAACTGTAAAGCCAAATTAAAAAGTTCCATACGCTGACTTTAGCGTAGATGTGTCTGTAGTACAATTCCTTATAAAGGATGAGGAACACGGCATCTACAGAAAAAGATCAAACATGAAGTATACACGTTGTAGGAGCAATAAAATCATTTGGCATTTACTTATATGAACCCACCATTTCCAACAAGAGATGCAATACCCTCTGCTTCAGGCCAGGGAGAAGTCTTGAAGAAACGATCTGTCAATTTATTCCAACTGAATCATAGCAAACAAATGAGTCAAAAACACGACACGAGAGACAGAAATGCTTTAAAAGTCCGAGCGGCGCACCTGTTCTCATAGACGTCCTGAATCTCGTAGATCTTTTGCTCAATGCTTTCGCTGGAGACTCGGTTCGACTGCAGCTCATAAACCTTCTGATCGATCAGGTCGGAGATGGTTTTATGGAAATACTGCAGGAAGTTTTTGATCACTTCAGGGATAACGCTGTAGGTTTGCTGCTCGCTGTACTGTCGCTCATAGGCCAGGTCGGCTTTGGGGTCGCCTGGAAAAACAAGTCGTGAGTGAACAATACAGAACACAATGGCTTTATTACTGTGTAAAAGCCGCTTGGGTCCAAACTAACCGGTGTGGAGGTCGTAGTCATTGGGATAGGCGTAGGGATCGTACTGCTGGAGAAAGAAACATTTGTTACTCAAATACTCATTGAATATTACAGTATAAGACAGACATTATCATATTTTTTCCTCATATTGATTGATCACAATTTTTTATTTTGTCTGATTAATAAAAACAAATAAAAATGTATTTCACTATTAACATTCTGAACATAAATACAAACATTTAATGGCTGCAACTACTTATTATTTTTTTTATCACTATTTCCTATTTATAAATGTTGAGATGTGCTGACTGAAGGCTTGCAGATAGATTATTATTCAACTTAAGCAAATTATTGATAAAAATCTCAAATGTTTTCTTTTTTCATTTACTGAAGTCACTGTTATAAAAAGGTCTTTAGTAGGGTTGCAACTATGATGATTATTTTAGTAGTTGACCAGTCAGCAATTAGTCAGAACCATTTCTATTGAACACATTTTAAACACATTTTTAATCAAATGCAGGTTGAAATATGGAGACTGAAAGCTTCTAAATAGTTAAATAAAATCAGACATTTAAATCAGAATATATTCGTTTGTTGACATTTTGATGATGCCACTTTCTTAGATATAAACACAATTTTACATGTGAACTTTATGTTCCAGATAATGATTGGTTTAATACTAGCAGCAACACCATCAAAATGCCACTGCGATTGTGTAATGTTTATAGTCGACTAGTCACAATTAGTCAATTAATCGTTGCAGTTTAGTCTTCTGCCATGTGTTTTAGATCAGTTAAAGATTAAGTCGACTGGTCACGATTATTCCGATTAATCGCCGCAGCCTCACTAGATCACAACAGTTGATGTGCGTTATGAGGCAGGACATGATCGATTCACGTTTAGACAAGAATAATTTGAAAGATTAAAAGATTTGTCATTATCAACAGGTTTAACACGTTTCAATAATCGATAATATATAGCGCAGTGGCACTTTTAACTTGATGAATAGGAGATATTATGGCAGTGGATGCTGCTAGCTTCTGTCGTTCGTGAAACCGTCTTTCTACACAGTTTTTTATAACAAAAGGAGAAAGCCTCTGCTCACCGCCGCCGCCGTCGTGGCCGCCGTCGTGTCCTCCTCTTCGTGATAAGACATGATGTGGAAATGTGTCCAAAAGCGGGACAAAGTGGTGAAAGGTGTGACTGTGCTGAGCAGGCTAACGCCGCTAAACCATGCAGCTTCACCGGAGACGAGAGAGGAAGCGGAAACAGAAGCGTGTGACGTTAGAGCGGAAGTCAAGCGAGTAATGCATTGTGGGAAATGAAGTCAATAGACAATGGCATTCTGCTCGCCCACCCACAACTAACAATACGCAAAATTACACCGCGTGCAGCTTTTGCACTTCGTCACATCTAAACGTTTAAGTTATTTGGTTCAGTTTACTTTGTTGATTAAAACAATTAAATTGCAGTTGGTGTAGTTACGCACAAGCGCCATTTGATGGCGCTAGAGTCTCTTGATGAATCAAAGTCAAGGACATGGAAGACTCGGAAAAAACTTTATTGAGCCACAGGGGAAATGCGTTCATGGACACAGTAGTTACTCACACATTACAACAGGTCCTATAATAACCTGTATATACATAAATACATACATTTTAAATCGAAATAATCAAAGCAGCAAAGACAGCAAAAACACTGTACAGATTTTATATCACTTTCATAGTCCACATCACCCAAACAAAGTCACACTTCTACCAAATTTTACAACCCACACATTTGCAACACGCCCGATTGAAAATAAAATAAAACATTGATATTACAACTTGAACAAAAACGCTCATATCACGTCAGACAGTGAACGCTGAAGCGCGCGCGCGCCGTGAGAACCTGGCAGCTCCCTGCAGCCTCGTCTCTCCCTCCTCTGTCTGCCAGCGCAGCCTCATCACAGCGGCTCCTGCAAAGGGATCACTTGTTGTGGTTTTCTGGAGGCACGGGGGAGTAAAAAAAAAAAAAATGAAAGAAAGAAAGAAAAAAAGAGGTGAAACAAAAGAATACCTGACGTGTTTGGCCCGGGCTACCAGCAGTCACCTACCCAAGTCCCCACCTACAGACTAGAAACTGCCTGCATCCGATAAGAGATCTAGTGCAGGGGGGAGTGGAGAGTGAGCTGGAGAGAGCGAGGAGACACATCGAGGGAGGGGGAAAAGGTCAGGGACATACGGGGTGGGGGGTTTATCGCGCTGCCAGAAATAAGGAGAGTGTCTACAAAAGCGCTCCCGCAGTCCAAACCGCGCACCGAGACCGAATAAACCCCCCACACGCTCCCGTCTCTCCCACCGACTCCCGTGGACTACTGTGGATTATTATACACGTTCACGCACTGACCGGAGACACACGCGCGTTGACTCGGAGACGGGGAGAGACGCTTTCGGCCCGTGCGTCATTTGGATAGAGTTGCGTCGCCACACCGCGTCAGGATGCGCGCCTGTCCTCTGCTTGTCTTGTGCTGTTTGGTGTGCGCCGGGAGCTCGCAGAAGTTCTCAGCTCTCACGGTAAGAATGGAGGCTACACGTCTTTACAGATGTCTCACGATTGTAGTTTAGGAATAAAAGATGGATTTGGAGCGCGGCGTTTTGGAGTAGAACTTGTGCGTAAAGTTGGAGACGACGCGAAGATATTGCACCAGCTTTTCAACAAGATGAGCAAAGGCAGCTGAGTTTTATGATGTGTTTGATTTAAGTCATATTGGTTTATTCATCCAGTCAAAATACCAGTTTGGGTTATATGTGTTTTAGATGTACACTTTGGATGTAATTCAAACCCAACTGAATAATTAGTCCATGGGAAAACGTGTGGACTGTGTGAACTGTGTTTTAACTCCGCATTCACAATGGTTTTAATCTTCAATGGCTTTAAATCTTCAATCTTCTCACTTTAAAGTTGTTTTGGACAGAACTTCACAGCCACAGTCACGTGTGTGCGCGGGTAAAGCAGCGTTAAAGCAGCAGTAATAGTAATAGAGAGGCACTGTCATAGGCTTCCCCCCCATGATTTAAGAAACCCACTCCTTTTTGCACCGTTATTTATGGCGAGACTGAAAATGCCTTAATATCCAATTGGAAACAAATGGCCATAAGTTGTTAACCCGCAGGTGAGGGGTCGGACGGGCTTGCTCCTGACAGCACTGTGCAGTTGTGGAATGCGGGGTTTGCACTGAGCAGTTGCACCATGAATTTTAACAATGAAGTGGTTGGAGAGAGAGGGATAGAGAGGGGGATAGAGAGAAAGAGCTACGGTTCAGCGAGTTGACAGTAGCGTTTTATATTGGTGTCAAAAGTCTCCACATCAATTTCAACCGTAGAGTCTTGGATATCATACAACACGCTATATAATTTCACCTTATTGCCACTTTTACTGCATGGCAATCCGTCTATTTTCTATTGCTGTTGTTTGATTGACACAAGGGAGGTTATTGCTGGCGCTATATGTAACATTTGGTGCATATTTGAGGTCAAACAAGTAGTTAAATCCACGGGATATTAGCCCAGGTTATTCACGATGTTGAGTCTTTCCACTGTTTTTTGGAAATATGAAAGGAGAACGTTGGCTGCCTCCGTCTTAACCTGTATAAAGCACAACTTCTCTCCTTACTTCACTAATAGTGCACCTGCCTGGTTGTCGCGTCATCATAATCAAGTCTTTTCACCACCAACGATTCAGATTGAGTTGGTAGCCTTGTTAAACCCTGTCACTTTCTTCTCCATCGCACCATGCTGAAACTAATGATCCCCCTTTGCATCCTTGTATCCCATAGGAAACTCCCGCTTAGGCCATTTAACACTCGCTCAGCTGGCGCTTTATATTTACCCTCGCTGGGCGTTGGAAATAGGGGCCCTCTGTTCCCAAAAGGCCCTCATCGTCCCTTCAATATGCTCTCTGCTGGAGTCTAGCCTCTTCTGTACTCAATTCAAACCCACAATCCTGCTGCACCGGAGGGAGGTAATAGGATTTGATTTGTATGCCGCTCGGTTTTGGAAAAAAGGAAAGGGGAGGGAGAAAAGAAAGAAAGAAAGAAAGAAAAAAAAAAGAATTTCCTTTACACTCTAGTCTTGCCCATTCATCAATTGTTCCCTTTACCAACCTCTCGTATTATTTTAGCATCTGCAAATAGCATCGTCTGAACAAAAAGGAGCTGAATGAAAAGGGAAGGAGAGCTAAGGAGCAGGGCGGAGGAGGAGGAAGCAGCAGCAGCAGCAGCAGGATTTCTGAATATGTGTTGAGTCTTGTAGGAATTGTCTTTTATGATGAATCGGTGGAATCTCGATGCCGTGTGTGCAGCTGAGAAGGCCCCATCCATCATTGGGACGGTGGTGTTACTGTGTGGGGCAGTGTTGATGGGACAGAGGGAGGAATGAGACGTCAGGGGAGTGTCAAGGCTCAAACATCCATCACCACAGGACAAACACACATCTGCAGACCGCGACCACTCCGTCCAGAACATGTCTTTATTCAACCCAGACATAAGAGATACAGGAGGTAACATTTAGAGTTCTGATGATAATCGATCCCCAGATACAAATTAAAAGGACATTTCCTGAATATATATGTAAAAGATAATATAAAACCCCATTTACGGTTTAAGAATCTATTATTATAATGTGTTGAAAGTGTCATTCAATTGTCTAAAATAATAGAGTTTTTCGCAGTATTGAGGATTCGAAGTCGGTACTGAGCCTTTTCCAAAATAGAGATTGAAATGTTATTATCGTCAAACAGTTTAATTTAGAAAAGATCTGATTTAAAATACAATTTGGAAAAGCCTTTAAGATATTAATTCACCATTTGTTCATTATTTTGTTTTGTGTAGTTAACCTCAGTAAGGCTCTGTGAGTGACAAGTTACCTCAAAAAAAGGTTTTAATAATAATTCGATTTTCTTTTATTTTCTCTGCTTTTTTACGAACCTGGACGATGGAAGGTTTACTGCAACATGAAGTTACAAAGTTCACAAGAATTGAAAATCAAATCCAAAATTGTGATCCGTCTCTAAGAAAATTGTATACATTTCCTTCGGCCCATTGCCCAGCCCAGACATCCAGTGCATATACTACTTCTGTGCACGATCCTGTTGCTTTGGCACTTACATGTGGTTATTTGTGCTCTCGCTCCTCGGTCTCACACTCTAGAAGCACTTGGCAGTCGGTGTGATCGTCAGAGCACATGTCGCCGGACGCTGAGCTGCTCAATGACTCAGTTCGGGGCTGTCATTGCGCTGGCAGGCGGTGAATCACACAGACAGTCCCGGGACATTGTGAGGTTTGGGTGGTCAACACTCGCGCCCCGTCCCAGCTCAACTGGATTTCCACTCCATTGCGGTGGACGTTAGCCGAAATCAGCTCGTCACGCCAGCTGATTTTTATGTGGCAAAAAGTGAGCCGAGAGGAGGGCGAGAAGAGGGTGAGAAGAGGGCGAGGAGAGCAGGGTGAGAGGAGGGTGAGGAGAGGGTGAGGAGAGGGTGAGTAGAGGGTGAGAGGAGGGCAAGGGGAGGGTGAGAGGAGGGCAAGGAGAGGAGGGTAAGGAGAGGGGGAGAAGAGGGGGAGAGGAGGGCGAGGAGAGGGTGAGAGGAGGGTGAGAGGAGGGAGAGGAGGGTGAGAAGAGGGTGAGAGGAGGGTGAGAGGAGGGAGAGGAGGGTGAGAAGAGGGTGAGAGAAGCGTGAGAAGAGGGTGAGAGGAGGGTGAGGAGAGGGCGAGGAGAGGGTGAGAGGAGGAAGAGGAGGGTGAGAAGAGGGTGAGAGAAGCGTGAGAAGAGGGTGAGAGGAGGGTGAGGAGAGGGCGAGGAGAGGGTGAGAGGAGGAAGAGGAGGGTGAGAAGAGGGTGAGAGGAGGGCAAGGAGAGGGTGAGAGGAGGGCAAGGAGAGGGTGAGAGGAGGGCAAGGAGAGGAGGGTAAGGAGAGGGGGAGAAGAGGGGGAGAGGAGGGCGAGGAGAGGGTGAGAGGAGGGTGAGAGGAGGGAGAGGAGGGCGAGAAGAGGGTGAGAGGAGGGTGAGGAGAGGGCGAGGAGAGGGTGAGAGGAGGAAGAGGAGGGTGAGAAGAGGGTGAGAGGAGGGCAAGGAGAGGGTGAGAGGAGGGCAAGGAGAGGGTGAGAGGAGGGCAAGGAGAGGAGGGTAAGGAGAGGGGGAGAAGAGGGGGAGAGGAGGGCGAGGAGAGGGTGAGAGGAGGGTGAGAGGAGGGAGAGGAGGGCGAGAAGAGGGTGAGAGGAGGGTGAGGAGAGGGCGAGGAGAGGGTGAGAGGAGGAAGAGGAGGGTGAGAAGAGGGTGAGAGGAGGGCAAGGAGAGGAGGGTAAGGAGAGGGGGAGAAGAGGGGGAGAGGAGGGCGAGGAGAGGGTGAGAGGAGGGTGAGAGGAGGGAGAGGAGGGCGAGAAGAGGGTGAGAGGAGGGTGAGGAGAGGGCGAGGAGAGGGTGAGAGGAGGAAGAGGAGGGTGAGAAGAGGGTGAGAGGAGGGCAAGGAGAGGGTGAGAGGAGGGCAAGGAGAGGAGGGTAAGGAGAGGGGGGAGAAGAGGGGGAGAGGAGAGCGAGGAGAGGGTGAGAGGAGTGCGAGGAGAGGAGGGTAAGGAGAGGGGGAGAAGAAGGGGAGAGGAGGGCGAGGAGAGTGTGAGAGGAGGGAGAGGAGAGTGTGAGAGGAGGGCGAGGAGAGGGTGAGAGGAGGGAGAGGAGAGGGTGAGAGGAGGGAGAGGAGGGTGAGAGGAGGGCGGGGAGAGGAGGGTGAGAGGAGGGAGAGGAGGGTGAGAAGAGGGTGAGAGGAGGGAGAGGAGAGTGTGAGAGGGCGAGGAGAGGGTGAGAGGAGGGCAAGGAGAGGAGGGTGAGAGGAGGGTGAGAAGAGGGTGAGAGGAGGGTGAGAGGAGGGTGAGGAGAGGGCGAGGAGAGGGTGAGAGGAGGGAGAGGAGGGCGAGAAGAGGGTGAGAGAAGGGTGAGGAGAGGGCGAGGAGAGGGTGAGAGGAGGAAGAGGAGGGTGAGAGGAGGGCGAGGAGAGGGTGAGAGGAGGGCAAAGAGAGGAGGGTAAGGAGGGCAAGGAGAGGAGGGTAAGGAGAGGGGGAGAGGAGGGCGAGGAGAGTGTGAGAGGAGGGCGAGGAGAGGAGGGTGAGAGGAGGTCAGCCTGCACTGTGATGTCCTCACAGCGGTGGAGCGATGGAGGCAGAGGCCACGGGGGGCTGTCAGTCAGAGCCACCGGGCCAGACAGAAGGAGAAGTCAGCCACACAGACGCAGAGGGGCACTTGACCCCAGTTCACAGACTGTTTTACACCAGGACAAAAGGGTCTCTCACTGCTGCTTAGTAATGGTTATTCAGACGATTCCCCGCCCACGTGCAGGTGCAGGCGCATTTTCACATTCTGTACATACATCAAATACAATAACTTATTTTAATCCTGCAAATATCTATTGACAACGGATTATGTAAGTGTGTAACAATAAAGTGTCTACAAGGAAGTTATCTTTTTTTACATATCGGCTGAGTGAGTTTATACTAGTTTTATGATATATTTTAATACTCAGTGGGTCAACACAATATCTCTCAGTATTTATACAATTAAAAGAAGACATGATGAATTGACGTATAAAGCAGAACCTTCTATGTACGTCTATAATAACCACACCTTGATAAAGCATGAACATAATGAACAAATAAAGCAAAATAAGATTGAATTCTGTCAACTGGACCAAAGGTTTTGGATTGAATATGTTTTTTCTACGTGGACTGAATGAACAAATAGTTTATTCAGAATGATTCAGGTTTACGACATAATTAAAGTGTCTGGGCTAGATGTTACCTCTCATTCTTAATACATCATTTGTTTTGTCATAATAAAGTGTTACTGAACCTAGAACAGTTTTGTGCTAGAATAATAATTACTTTTATTCATCCTTGAGGAGAAAAATTAATAATGCTGTTTGTTTGTTTGTTTGTTTGTTTATTAAGATCTGCATCATCCATTGCCTTGTAAATAGTTATTCTTCTTGGCGTTCACAGGAAGAATATTATAGATTATAAAGATTACATACATAGAATACATAGATTAAAAGGCTTTTATCCAATTACACACTTTGAATTTTGAAACTAGACCCTTGAGCTGCTTCTTCGTGGAAAGGAAATCAAAAAACATGATTTCAATAATCACAGTTATTCGATTCATTAAATAGTCCTAAATGACTTTTTTCAATGTCTTCTGCAGTGTATTGTATGTTAAACTTGAACCTGGTTAAACTTTTATCCATGTTTGGGACTGACATAATAACACACACATTCACTGTCTTGGAGCCTTGTAGCCACATTATCGAGACTATTACTTTTAACAGTTGTATGTATCGGCAGCAGTAATACTAGCAGAAGCAGTAATACTAGCAGTAGCAGTAGTAGTGGTAGTAGCAGTAGTAGCGGTAGTAATACTAGTAGTAGCAGTAGTAGTAGTAGTGGTAGTAATACTAGTAGTAGCAGTAGCAGTAGTGGTGGTAGTTCTCATCTTACGGAGCTATTTGTTTTTCTCAGTTTCTGCCTCAGCGATAGCTTCCTTTAACCTTGCTGCCAACACACTTTTATTTATTGTTTTTCCTAGAGGGCAAAGATATCCATCTCCATACTTCTGTCTCGAAGGACTTTCCCCTGCTCTCGTCCCTTTGGTCCAAACTCCCCTGACGATGTTTGATCACTTTCTTTAAGCCTGGGATGAAACGGCCGCTTGAATGGTTGTGATTGTCTCTCTTTGTAAATACCTCTGAAGGTTCTTGTGTACTTCTTGAATGGATTGTGGATTTATGAGCGCGGATGACAGAGTGGGCTGGGTCCCTCTGCTCGTCCAGGTGCACAGGCCCAGGGCAGCTCCAAACTCATCTCCTGCCAAAGGACTCGTCTCTCACTCCATTTGTAACGTGTCAGACACAACAAATTTATATGGCAGATCGTCACGCCCTTTTATGGTTGGCAGTTTTCTTTTTTCTTTCTTTTGATTAGCTAAAGATTTATATCAAGCTGCTTTTGAGGTGTAGATCCAAAAATGTGTTTCCTGTTTGGTGGGTTTTTGGTCACAGCTGTCTTACGATGTACAAATAACTAAGTGAAAATACTATCTAAATA